>NC_080422.1:93205480-93515415 GCF_029873635.1 Malania oleifera | reverse complement strand
TTCATCGACGAGTGGCCTTCTTGGGAACATTGACGAGGACACGTGTCTCGTTGACAAAGAGAAACCGAGAGCAGGTTTATGGACATGCGGGCTCGTCAACGAACCCATAGTCTTCGTCGACGAACTTTCTTCTTGGACTCGTCGACGAGGTGATGTGGCTCATCGATGAGGCCACACTCTATAAATATGCCAAACTCGGGATTCAGCAAGAAATTTGCGTGCAAACCTTCTTTCCCTCTCTAAAATTCATCTCTCTGACTTCTCTCTATAATTTTGGCTTCGATTCTCACCAGTTTGACGATCGGAAGCCACCACGTTACTCTTGGGAAGATTCTCTACAATATTGCTGGATCGGAATTTTGATTTAGAGCATTTGGGCACCATCCCAAAATCAGGATAAGTTGGTTATTTAAAGTTTTTTAAGTTATTGGGGGATTTCTAAACTGAGGGGAATGTGTTGGAAGGTATTATACTGGTGTTTGTTGATAGTTGGGGAAATGTAAATTTCAGGATGTTAAGTTGGGAACATAGAGATGTAGGTTTGGTTAGATTTTTGGGCTTCTCAGTAAGTCAGGTAAGGGGATAAATTAAGTCTGCATTTTTCACGAAATTATTTATTAATATACGACTTTATTTTTAGAAATTACGTATGTTATGGTATAGTTTTTGAGAACACTGCTGTTGAACAGGAAAATATATTTAATACATTTTATCAGAAAATATGATTTCAGATCAAATTTTATATTTAGGATATTACTCACATTTGTGTGGCATGAGTATAAATTTCCATGAAAATTATGTTATATTAGAATAATATGATTTTTTTTCCAGAATAAGCATGTTACGACAGTTTTCAAAAAAACCATAAAAATAGTATATGAACTATGGTTGAAAATATTATGTTAAACAGTGCAAAAATTTTATGTTCAATATGTTATGATATGGTTGGCGCAGATGCCGTGATTTATATGTTCTGATATGGCCGGCGTAGATGTCGTGATTTATATGTTATGACATGCCCGACGTAGATGCCATGATTTATATGTTACGATTTACAAGTCGGTTAGATATTACTTTGAAATATGAAACAACTTTGTATCAGTAATATGAAATGTGCTATATGTTATCAGAACCCTGATGGCTTAGTCTAGATTTTAGAGCACAGTACCGTAGCTATATGATAAGATTACGTTCAAGTATAAGTTTATGTTAGTGCTATCACACATCTCAAATAGAGTGTGGGAGATGACAGGCGATGTGGCTTCAGTGTAGTGCAGGTGTCCCCCTGGCAGATAACCTTGTCATGTGGGGGGTAAGACATGACACCAACTACCTATCCATCCGAAGTATTATTTTAGTATTGTATAGTTATAGAAGATGTTTACATGATTACAGAAATTAGTATGTTATTTATTATGATATGATGAATCATGTTTTACTCAGAATTTATATAGATAGTTTTATCAGATATATACATATTATGTACAGTTTATGTTTAAGCATGATAATACTCATGTTGCCACACACTAATATTAGTTTATCTCCCTTACTGAGAGGTGTCTCACCCCAGCATTACAAACATTTCAAGAAATCTAGATAGAAGGGCGGATAGAGCTCCGCAACAGTAGAGGTTGACCGAACTACCTTGTCAGAAGCGTAAGTAGTTGAGCTAGGGTCAGATAGGTTTTTGGGTTATGACCCTAGGGTGCTTTTTGGTCCTTTTGTGGATGTTTGTATATATATATATATATATATATATATATATATATATATATATGACAAATTTAGTAGAGTTCTGGTATTATGCCCATTGTTGTATGGCATGTATGTAATTTTTGTTTTCCGTTGCTTAGGTATCAGAGATGTATGAAAGGTATATCCCCGGTACCCATGCGTCAATTTAGCAAGATATCAGAGTTACTATGAATGTTTTTATGTAAGAAAAAAAATATATGAATATATATATATATATATATATATGTATATGGTAAAATAGGCAGGTTGTTACAGTTTTGGTATCAGAGCCTAGGTTGTTAGATTCTATAGACTTTAGATTCCAGCGAAAATAATACTAGAATATAGGAAAAAGGATTCGAGGTTTTGTTCTGCAGTGTGGAGGTAGGATTTTTGTGGTGGTTTATGTGTATTTCCTAGGGTGATGATTTCAGGAAAGCCATAGTAAACTATTATTGGGTTGTGTTTCTATAGTGTGAGACTGAATCTTGATTTAAGATAAGGATGTCAAGATAGTGGTTAGATATGTAAATTTTAAAGATAGGGTCCCTAAGCCTATTTATTGTCTTTTCATGATGGACCCTGGGGGTGGTAGTGCTCATGCAAGCGGTAGTGAGGGTGTAGGGCTCTCAGGCGTAGGCGAGGTGATTCAGACGCGGTATTATGCATTGCAGCTCAACAGGTCATGACTAAGATTGCAGGGAGCTCCAGAGAGCCGGGAGGCCTATTTGTTGGCCATGGGTGTACGATAAATAAATTCACCAAGATGAATCCTCTAGCATTTTCAGGAGGAACTGATCCTACATTCGCCGAAAACTAGATGCAAGAAATTAAGAAAGTATTGGCGGTGCTGTAGTGCACGGAGGAGCAGAGGGTCTTATTTGCCACCTATAAGCTGACAGGAGAGGCTGAGAGATGGTGGAATGCTATAAAACTATTGGAGGATCAGAAATTAGTACCTATAACATGACTTAGTGCCTGTTTAAGGATTTGTTCTTTGACAAATATTTCCCGGCCACTACCAGAGAGACCAAAGTAGAGGAATTCTTGAATTTGAAGCGGGAATGCAAACAGTTCAGTAATACGCAGTGAGGTTCATAGAGTTGTCCCGTTTCACCCTGTATATCATTCCTGATGAGGTAAAGAAGGTGAGACAGTTTGAAAGAGGTTTGAGGCAAGAAATATATAAATAGGTAGCGGTGTTGAAAGTATAGGACTTTGCTGAGTTGGTAAACAAAGAAGCTGTGGTAGAGGCCAGTGAGTAGATGGTGCAAAGGAGCAGGGACAGAAGAAGAGGTCCATGCCTTCAAGTTTTCAGTAGGGATCTAGTCAGGGTCTGTGGAGGAGAGGTAATTATGGTAGTGGACAGAGGCAAAAGACGAGGGGCCATGAGGTTCAGGGTATGCAGATCTACCCTGTCCGTCTGACATGTGGGAAGAGACACTTGGGGGATTGTCAAGCAAGGAGAGGTGTCTGCTATCGTTGCAGAGGATCGAGACATTTGGTATGAGATTGCCCTACACCACCTAGTACCGCTCCTGTTCCCAGACCTTACTGGGGAGGTTATCAAGCGTCCCGTGGAGGCCAGTAGAGGAATGTAGCTCTGACGATGGTTTATGCATTGACGCCGGGAGACACTGAGACTGCAGGCGACGTTGTGGTAGATACCCTTACTATTTTATCATGTCAAGCTACTGTTTTGTTTGATTCAGGTACCAACCATTCCTTTGTGTCTGTGGGATACATTAAATTGTCTGGAGTTGAGACACAATTATTAGATGTTGAATTGCCAGTAGCTACACCGACAGGGTTAGTGGTGAGGTGTCGTAGGGTGCTCAGAGGCTATCTAGTAGATATTCAAGGGAGAGTATTACCAACTGATCTAATTGTGTTAAACATGCATGGATTTGATATAATACTGGGTATGGACTGGCTGGCAGCCAATTATGCTAGTATCAATTGTCATCTAAAAGAGGTGATATTCAAACCACCAGGAAAGCAGGAATTTAGATTTGTGGGGTCATGGGTGCATTCCCTGCCTCAGTTAGTGTCAACCATACAGGCGAGAAGATTACTCCTGGATGGATGTTAGGGGTTTATGGTCTATGTAAAGGAGGTGACATAAAATGAATTGAAACTTGTCAGTACACCAGTGGTAAAGGAGTTTCCAGATGTTTTTCTAGAGGAGTTACCCGGGTTGCCTCCCGATCGTGAGGTAGACTTTGCTATCGATTTACTTCTATGGATGGCACCAATCTTCAAATCTCCTTATTGAATGGCTCCAGAAGAATTAAGAGAATTAAAAGATCAGCTGCAGGATTTATTGAATAAAGGGTTTATCAGACCTTGTGTATCATGCAAAAGAAAAACAGGACTCTGAGAATGTGTATAGATTACAGGGAAATAAATAAAGTAACAGTTAAGAACATGTATCCTCTACCCCGTATAGATGATTTATTTGATTAGCTTTATGGTACATGGGTTTATTCAAAGATTGATCTATGCTTAGGGTACCATAAGGTAAAAGTCAGAGTAGAGGACATATCTAAGACAGCGTTCCGAACTCGGTATAGCCACTATGAATTTTTAGTTATGCCATTCGGACTGACAAATGCTCCCGTCGTATTTATTAATTTGATGAACAGAGTATTTCATCAGTATTTAGATCAGTTCGTTGTGGTTTTCATTGATGACATACTGGTCTACTCGAGAAGTTTTAAGGAGCATGAGACACACTTAAAGCTAGTACTTCAGATGCTCAGGGAAAAGAAATCGTATGCCAAGTTTAGCAAATGTGAATTATGGTTAGAGAAAGTTACATTTTTAGGGCATGTTATATCAGGAGATGGAATTTCGATAGATCCCTGTAAGATAGAAGCAATGGTGAATTGGGCCAGGCCAAGGAATGTTCATGAAATTAGAAGTTTCTTAGGACTGGCATTTATTACTGTCAATTTGCAAAGGGGTTCTCAGGATTGTCAAGGCCTTCGATGCGACTAACTAGGAAGAATGTCAGGTTTGAAAGGAATGACAATTGTGAGAAAAGCTTCCAAGAATTGAAGCAGAGGCTCGTCACTGCACTGATATTGACCATTCCATCAGGAGGTGATGGTTATGTGATCTACAATGGCGCATCTTTGAAAGGGCTTAGATGTGTGTTGATGCAGTAGGGTAGAGTTGTAGCATATGCCTCCAGACAATTGAAAGAATATGAAAAGAATTATCCTACCCATGATCTAGAATTGGCTGCAGTGGTTCATGCATTGAAAATTTGGAGGCATTATCTATAAGGAGAGAGATGTGAAATATTTTCATAACATAAAAGTCTAAAGTACTTCCTCTCGCAGAACGAGTTGAAAATGAGGCAGAGAAGATGGTTTGAACTTATTTAGGATTATGACTGCACTATCAGTTACCACCCAAGGAAGGCGAATGTGGTGGCTGATGCTCTAAACTAGAAATTAGGGGAAGCAGCATAGTTATCAGCAGTAATTCAGCAGCCGATTTAGATGGACTTGGAGAGCCTTGGGGTGGAGCTAGTAGAGGGTGATCTTTAGGCATTTATTACCAACTTAGTAGTACAGCCTACTCTACATGAGAGGATTAAAGTTGCTCAGAGGGAAGACGCAGAATTAGTGGAGCTGATAGCTAAAGTGCAGGATGGACAAGGAGAGGAATTTAGTATTTCATATGACGGAGCTCTGAGGTTCCGTACTAGGCTATGTGTACCTACAGATATGGATATCAGAAGAACGATCCTAGAGGAGACTCATAGATCCCTATACACAGTGCATTCTGGCAGCACTAAAATGTATCGGGATCTTCGGTAATCATTTTGGTGGAGTGGCATGAAGAGGGAGATAGCCGAATTTGTGGAGCATTGTTTGACATTCCAGTAGGTGAAGGCTGAGCACTAGAGATCGGCAGGACAGTTGCAGCCACTTCACATCCCTGAGTGGAAGTGAGACTATATTTTTATGGATTTTGTTATAATTTTACAGCCGGCATTGCATGGCCAAAACGTGATTTGGGTGATTGTAGATAGACTCACGAAGACAACTTCTTTTATCTTTATTAAGGTCAATTACTCAATGGACAGGCTGGCAAAATTATATATTCAAGAGTTAGTACGATCACATGGTGTGCCAATGTCTATAGTATTGAATCAAGACCCATGTTTCACATCACGGTTTTGGAAGAGCTTGTAGGAGGCTCTAGGATCTTAGTTATCATTCAGCATGACATTTCATCCTCAGACTGATAGGCAGAGGGAGAGGACAATCTAGATCCTTGAGGATATACTACGAGCATGTGTGCTGAATTTCGGGGGTAGTTGGACCCAGTATATGCCATTGGTTGAGTTTACGTATAATAATAGCTATCAGGCCAGCATTGGCATGGTAGCTTATGAGGCGTTATATGGTAGGAGGTTCCGTTCTCCATTATAGTAGGATGAGATGGGTGAGAGGTGAGTTTTGGGACCAGAGTTAGTGCAGCAAACGTACGATAAAGCCTGACTTATTAGAGACAAGATCAGTGCAACTTAGGGTCGGCGAAAAAGTTACGTTGATACTCGTCATCGGAAATTGAAATTTGATACATAAGATCATGTGTTTCTAAAAATAGCACCGTGGAAAGGAGTTATGAGGTTTGGGAGGAAGAGTAAGTTGAGCCCTAGGTTTATTGGCTCATTCAAGATACTTGAAAGAGTGGGATCAGTTGCCTATCGGCTAACTTTACAGTCAGCTTTATCTAGAATACACGACGTATTTCATGTTTCCATGTTAAGGAAATGCGTCTTGGATCCCTCCCATATGATCAGTTATGTAGGGATAGAACTCGGTAATACTTTGGCATATGAGGAAACACCAGTGCAGATTCTGGATAGGAAAGAACAAGAATTGCGCAATAAAAAAATTCCATTAGTAAAAGTCGTGTGGAGGAATCACGTAGTGGAAGAACCTTCATAGGAGCTCAAGGAGCAAATACAACAGAAATACCTGCACCTTTTTAGTGGGGACCAGTAGTAATCAGAAAAGATCAGGTAAGTAAGTAATGTTTCTTTTGCAAGTTAATTAGTACATATATTAGTTTCTATTTTGGTTGGTTATTGGAGAATTTTGTTCAGTTATTGTAATCTCTAAAAACCGTATATGTAGTCACGATATTCCTCCGCCATAAGTGAGGGTAAGTAACAAAATTAGTAGCCCATTTTTCCTCAAGGGATGGTGTATAATTTAGATAGAAAATTTCGAGGATGAAATTTTTATAAGGAGGGGATAATGTAGAGACTCGGAGAATTATAACAATTAAACAATAAAGGAAATGAGAGAAAAATAATTTTTCCAAAGGGGGCTCAGCAGGGTCTCGTCGACGAGCACAAAATATTCGTCGATGAGTGGCCTTCTTGGGAACGTCGATGAGGACACGTGTCTCGTCGACGAAGAGAAACTGAGAGCAGGTTTATGGACATGCGGGCTTATCGATGAACCTATAGTCTTCATTGACGAACTTTCTTCTTAGACTCGTCGACGAGGTGACGTGGCTCGTCGACGAGGCCACACTCTATAAATATGCCAAACTCGGGATTCAGCGAGAAATTTGCATGCAAACTATTGACTTTTTGAGTCCAATCCCTATTTTGATGCTGACAAAGTACAAGTATCTCATGTGTGCATTTAGTGTTTTTGAACAGGTTCATGATTCAGCACACACATGAGGTAAAGGACATGGAAGCCTGGGGGAACATAAAGATCATATTATCCAGCGTATTCCATGAAGACTGAAGAGCAAAAGATGAAGACGTTCATTTTAATTTGTATATGCATTTAATTTTTATATCTTGATTTGTAATAATGCATGCATCTGCATGATATGTCTTGTATGCTCAGAAATATCGTAGATTGACCATAGGGACCGAATGACCTTAGGGCACCCTTCAATCGACTGAAAGTCGACCGACACCAAGTTTTTGGGTGTACTTGAAAAAGACCTTAGGCTCATACACATTGTGCACAAAGTCCCCAATATCACTTAACATATCAGGGGAATTAATTGAAGTGAAAATGAACTTAATAGGCAAATTTGTGAGAGGTCCGACGACCGAACCTATGGTGTTTAAAAGACCTCGGGTGCTCGAACAGCTGGAAAGTTAGCAGGTTGACCTAGTTTCGGGCGACTGAACCAGAAATGATCCTATCGTCCTCGGGCGATCGAACCCTTAAAAGGACACTTTTCACCAACTCCGGCTATCGAACTCTTTAGTTCAAAATAGGCCTCGGGCGACCGAACTTAGCTTCGAGCACCCGAACTGTGGACATAAAGTTTCTGACTTTTGTTCATCCAACCAAGCTTGAACTCGGGCACCCGAACCATTAAAAATGACTTTTTGAGCTAAGTCTATTTAGGAGATCGAACTAAAGTTCAGCCACCTGAAACCTCTCGGATTGGAAATTTTTTAAGGGTTAAAATGTCATTAATTTTTATTAATCTTTTCCAAAATAAAGAGCACGTCCCCAACGATCATAATTTTTAGAAAATCTATAAATACTCCCTCATTACTCTAGATTAGCAACTTTGATTAACTTTAAAAACCTCTCAAACTATTTCTTAATCAAAGTTGTCCTAAACTGATTTCATTGAAAAAAATCTTTTCCTTGGGGTAAATTTTAACACTCTCCAACTCTCTTTATTATTTTTTGAAAATCATTTTGAAGAGAATATTTTACTTTGGGCATTTATTTTACACTCATTTACATTTATTCTCATTTGCAACCTCGTTTATTAAAATCATTTTTGAGAGCAACTTTAATATTTCTTCCGGTTATTTTTTCTCGATAAACATTTTTTTTGAAGAAATCTTTTATTGCACAAATATCTTCTTGAACTTGAACTCCAGTTTTTCCACACATTTTTATTAGCAATTTTTTTTGTTGGAGGACATAATAATCATTTTGATGTTTTCATTTGTGCATTAATTATTTAGATAAACACCCTTACTCTACTGAGTACATATTTCATATCATATTAGAGTGCATGTATTTTGACCTTTATCATGTACATTTCTACTTAGGGACTTGTTTTCCATCTACTAGTTTGGTAGGATCTAAATCACCATCTGTGACAACCTTCCAAGCTTTCCAATTCATAGTTTGAAAATATATTCTCATCCTTAATTTGTTTTCAAAATGTGTAGTTTAAACCACGAAAGATGGGTGGTCGAGTTGAGGATTGTCCTTCTCCAAAAGAAGCTATGCCTAAGTGTGCCATTAAGATCTTTATATAACTATTTGTTTGGATTTGTTATAACCCTCTTTGATACCAATTGAAAACTAAGGTGCAGTCCCAAGAGGGGGGGTGAATTGGATTTAAAAATTTTCTTTTAATTCTTTTCAAGAATCCTTAACTTCTTTTTCTTCTTTTAATGAATTTTTTACTTCTTGTTGATTTATTCAAATAATAAATACTTAAAAACAAAATTCAATCCACAACCAACAAAGTACTTAACCAATCAATCAACCAATCAATTTTCCAATCATCCACAATATTCAAACTAAGATAGAAGATTCAGCTTGTGTTTGTTTGCATCCCTGTAGTTAATGAATTTTATTTCTTAAAATGAGGTGCAATATAAAATCCAATACTCTTTCCAAAATCTTAGACGTTAAATAAACTTTCAGTTTAAAGAGTCTTTAAGTGTTTCACCAATCAACGTACTCCCTTACGGTTTCCGCAAAGAATCGATCAACCAACGTACTCCCTTTTGGTTTCCGCAATCCCAAAAATAAATTAAGCTTAAGTTTACTTAATATCAAATCCACGTAGTGTTTATGATTAAGGAATTTAAAACATCCACGCAATTTGTATATGCTGTAAGTAAAGGGAGTAAGGGAAAGAGAGAGTGAGACCATGATTTTTACGAGTTCAGCTTATACCCAGCCTATGTTTTCGCCTTTGACAAACCACCAAAGGATTATAAAACCAATTCCTTTGCCGACCAGAACAACTCCGTTTACACACTCCTTCAGTAGGCTAGAGTCTACCTCTCCAAGTGATATCCCCTCACTCGGTCACTCCTTTAAATAGGCTAAGGCAGCACCTCTCTGAACGATATCCCCTCGCTTAGCCAACAATCCTGGAATCATCACAATCTATAAGAGATACAACAAATAGATGTGTACAAAGACTGCTCTCAGGTAGAGCTGATTAGTACAATTGAAAACTAATATACTTCAATTCAAAATATCAATATGAAATATAATTGAAGCTCAAAAGAGATTTCACCAAGTTTTCCTTCTAGATGAGAATCAAATCAGTTGCTTTCAAAAAAACTCATCAATTTAGATGTGTGAAGATGAGAGCATAAGATCTTTTAAGAGTATGAGAGTTTCAGCTTTGAGAATTGATTTTCAATTGCTTGAATTCAATTTGCAAAACCATGTATTTATAAAGTGAGTTTCCTTGTCTCCCAAGTTTCTTGAAGTTTCCCCCAAGTTTTTATAACGTTTAGATTATAAAAACTAATTTTTAAAATTTTTCCATTAAGTTCAAAATTTAAATTTTAGTAGGGCCAATTGGCTGGACAGGCGACTAGGTAGGTATTTATACAGGGTCAGCTGGCTAGACAGGCAATTGAGACCTTTTTGTCTGCCAAAAATTGATTTTGTTAGATGGCCAATCAGCTAACTGAACACGGGTAAAAATGGTCAGTCGGATGACCTATCAGTTGGCTGACAAAACCAGTTCATTCTGGTCAGTTGGCTAACCAGACAATTTGCTGAGGCGTGACAACTTCAAACCTACTTTAATATTTTGGTCATAACTTTTTATTTATAACTCTAATTTTGACATTATTGGTATCAAAATAAAGGTAAGATAAAATTCTACAACTTTCATGTTGAACACTTTTTAAAATAAGGAGTTTTTGATAGAGAAAAAGGCATATCAATGAAGATGTAGAAAAAATAACAGCATTTGGAAAATCCTCTTTTTGGTACTTTTCATTTCAAAAATATTTTTAACCATTTTTAAATATCTTTTGACCTTATAAAAATATTTTTTAAATATTTTAAAAGGTATCTAGGTCCAAGAAAGTAACCTAAGAGTTTCTTGTAACCATAATGAAATCGAATGAAGTACTTACATAAAACTTCCTTAAGATTCCTTCAACTCTTGCAGTCTTCATGTATGTCCTTACTTTGAGTCAATCTTTTCTTCAAGCTTTCAATGTACTTTAGGCTTTTAGCAAGTTCACTTTAATATGCATGCTCTCATAATCTTCAAACTTTATTAAATCATCTTTGAATCCATGCTTTAAGCTTCATATGAGCATCCTTCTTTGAAGTATAAGCTTTCAATGGATCCTTGTGAATGCTTGACCTTGCATTTTCATAGTTGAGTCCTGAAATGTCATCACTTAACCAAATATGTTGAGTTCCTCTTATTTGTTATCATCAAAACAAGATTTTAAGCCTCGTAAGGCCAACATACATATTATGTATAGTTTATGTTTAAGCACGATAATACTTATGTTGTCACACACTGTTATTCAACCCAATCCAACCTAAGTCAATGCATATGAATATGTCATGAAAAACATGCATCCTAAGGTCAGTCTATATGTTAATTTCAGCTTCCAACTATATCATGTGAGCATGCATATACAAATATAATCTAAAACAATACAACTGAAATAAGACTACGTCTTCACTCATTTGCTCTTGAATTTTCTATGGAATGGGCAAAGATATGTGAGCTTTATGTTCCTTATGCCTTCCATTTTTCCTTTTCCATGTATGCGTACTTGAAGAATAAACCTATTCAAGTACTAAACACACAGATGATATATTTGTGTTTTGTCATTATCAAAACGAGATCAGACTCAAAAAGTCAACAATAATGACGTTTGTGAGCCTTGTCAACTTGGTAATGGCAAACAACTTCCCTTTCTAAGATCTCATCGAACAACCAGTTCATCTTTGGAACTTATTCAATCCGATGTTTGGTCTTGCCCAACTCAATCTCTAAGTGGTTGTTGTTATTATGTTATTTTCATTGATGATTTCTCTCAATTTACATGGCTTTATCCTCTTCAAAAATAGATCAGATGTCCATGTACGTTTTCTCAAATTTAAATTTCTTATTGAAAATCAATTATCTTGAAAAATTAAGAACCTCCAAACTAATGGATGTGGGAAATACATGTTTAAACCATTTCAATCATTCCTCGCAACGAATGGCATTGATCATTCCATCGTATGTCCCCACACTTAGCAAAATATTACTACTGAGAGAAAACATAGACATATTACTGAAATTGGATTATCCTTACTTGCTCAATCTCATTTACCTCTCACATACTGGGTTGATGCTTTCTTAACTGCTATGTACCTTATTAATCGTTTGCCTACATTTGTTCTTAACGATGACATACCCTTCTTCAAATTGTTTGGCAACCATCCCGATTATACATCTCTTTGAACCTTCCAATGTGCTTGTTATCCGCTTTTGCGACCATATGCATCCCAAAAACTCATGTACTAAGAGGTGTATATTTCTGGGTTATAGTGCTAATCAATGGAGCTATAGGTGTCTAGATCCAGTTTCTTATAAAATTTTTATCTCTCATCATGTGATTTTTGATGAACTTACATTTCTTACAAAGGATGACTTGACGTCCTCACAACCTTCCACGGTGGCTACTATTGACTTTTTGAGTCTAATCCTTGTTTTGATACTGACAAAGCACAAGTTTCTCATGTGTGCGTTTAGTGCTTGAGCAGGTCTATATTTTAGCACGCACATATGATTAGGAAAAAATGGAAGCCAAAAAGGTCTTAAAGCTCACTCATTCTTAGCGAATTCCATAAAGAACAAGAAAAGAAAAAGAGGAAGAAGATGTTTTGTTTTTATTGTATATTGCATTTTTAGTTTTGGTGTGCAATAATGGATTGCATGCATGGTATGAATAATAAGTTTAGTAATGACCATAGACTGACCGTAGGGAATCAAATAGGACCACAGATTGATCATAGAGGACCAACACTTTTCATGAAAAACCTTTTCATTAAAAGCTAAAATCATACAAGGTTTTTAAAATGAATTTAGCGTCAAAAAGAGGGCCAAAATTAATTTTACAAAGACGGTCGACCGACGTTGCATTTTTAGGCTTAATTAAAAAGCCTCGGTCGATCAACCCATTTTGAACTAAATTTCTTAGCCGAACAACCTTGTGTATCTGACCTTTTATCCAAACCTCGGCCAACCAAACTATTAGTTCAAAAATGCCTCGGCTGATCAACCCTGAAGAATCGGCAAACCAACCTTAAGCCTAATCGAGCGAACCTACAAAGGTTTGGTTTTCGCCTTCGACTCAGCCAACCGGCATTGCTTACAGCCGACCGAATCCTATTTGAAATTCAAAATTGTTGTGAGTGTTCAGTCAATCGACGCCAGCACTGGTTGACCGAAACTCTCGGGTTGGGTTAATTTTCAGCGCTTAATCGTCATTAATTTTTTAATAAAATATTTCTAAAATGACGAGTGTGTCCCCAACGGTTATTTTTCCCTAAATTCTATAAATACCCCCTTCATAAACATAATTAGTAATGAGATTAGCTTAGGAAATTCTCTCAAATTTTTTATTATCATTCTTTCATTTTCAAGCAAGAAAATTATACTCTCTTTATCATTTCTTTGAAAGATCATTTTGAAAGAGAGCATTTTATTTCTTTTTTGGCATTCATCTTTCATCCAAGGCATATACTCTCACATCATCTTTATTTTTGAAAATCATATTTGAGAGTTTGCTTATAGGTTCTCCCTTATATTTTCTTGATAAATATTTTTGGGAGAAACCATATTCTAGGTTGTGAATCTTCGCACATTCATTGCAAGATTCATAAGTTAGCTCATATTCTTTATTTGCAAAAATCATTTTGAGCTTGAAACCCTTGCTTCCCTTTGAACTATTTTCTTGAATATCATTTTTGGGAAAATTATTTGAGGGTTTAAGATCTTTGAAGTTGTCATTGAATACTCAATTTTTGATCAAAGATCATATATTTACAAAATAACTTTTAAAAAGCAAACACCCTTGGTTCTTCTACACTTTAGTTGAAAAACATTTTTAGGAGAAAATTTTTTTTTTCAGGGTTTGAATCTTTGAAGTTCATTATCATATATATATATATATATATATATATATCATTTTCAAAGATTACAAAATAAGTTTGAGAAAAACCTCACATACTCACTTGAGCTTAAATTCATATCTTGTGTGAGTGTATTACTGAACTTCAATTTGTACATATATGCTTAGTATAGAAGCATTCATACTTGTACACAAAACTTTTATTATCATTGTTGTATTCCCGGTGTGTGATCATCGGAAGAGGATGGCACTGGCTTGTAACGTGCATGGGATTTGCTTAGACATGGTTAGGAGAGCACTGGATGGTTTAGACCCAATTAGAAAAACCAGGTGCACCTTTGTAAGGTGTAGTTATAAAGGTTTGGGTCAGCCTTGTAATGTGACCTGGGGTATTCCCTTGCCTAGTAAGGAGAGGGTGTTGTAATCGGTGTCGCTCCACTCGTAAGCGAACAATTAGTGGAATCCTCTTGCTTGTGAGCTTGAGGTGGGGATGTAGGCAGTATTGGCCGAACCCCGATATCATATCGTGTTGTGCTTTCTCTTCCTTATGCTATTTAATTTCCGCATTTAAATTTATGCACTTGAATTAATCTGCTATGTACAATTTATATATTTGCATATTTTAGTTATTGTGAATGGTTGAGAATTACTGAGACTGCTATATTGTTTTACATATCTACTCAATTAATTATTTTTGGGTAATTGATATTTGCTTAGACAGACCCTAGATTGTGAAATATTGATTGCTGATTTGAACCTAACTTAGGGAGAAAATTTTAAATACCCAATTCGCCCCCCTTTTGGGAATACACCAATTCCATCAGCTACCTCTTATGGTAATTCCTTCCCTATCTCATTTCCTTCAATTTTAATTCTGATTTACCTATATCTAATATTGAATCTTATATATCTCTTAGAACTCCTACAGATTGAACTAACCCTCATAATTTTCCTTACCAAACCCCTTTACCATCTCCACATGCTTTCGTTCCTCCCACATCTAGTTCATGTCCGGATATTTCTCCACCTCCACCTCACTCCTTAACCACACCTATAACTCCTCTCGCCTCTCAAAAATCCCATCCTATGACCACTTGGTCTCAAATAGGCCATCTCAAGCCCCGCACCTTCCCTAAGTATAAGACATTCTACTCCACAAAACATCCTCTCAAGGCTCTCACCAATATAATAATGCCAATTGAACCTCGTTCTTACAAACAAGCCTCATTGCTTCCTAAATGGTGCACGGCTATGCAAGAGGAATATGATGCTCTGATTGCATATTGTACATGGACACTCTGTCCTCGACCCTTGAATCATAATGTTATTGATAATGAATGGGTCTACAAGGTTAAACAAACATCCAATGGTCAGGTTGATCGGCTTAAAGCCCGATTAGTAGCTAAAGGTTTTGAACAAGAATGTGGCATAGATTTCATTGAGACATTTAGTCTAGTTATTAAACCTTCAACAATTTGAGTTATTCTTGCTCTTGCTGTTCACTTTGATTGGAATATACACAATTGGATGTATCTAATGCTTTCTTGCATGGTGTTTTACAAGAGGAAGTCTATATGAAGCAACCTCAAGGCTTTGTTCATCTGGATTTTCCTACCTATGTTTGCAAGCTTGAGAAGTCCTTATATGGACTCAAATAAGCCCCACGAGCTTGGTTCATGCGCCTATCTCAATCTCTACTTCAATTTGGATTTATTTCCTCGCTAGTGGACTCTTCATTATTTATTTATCATCAAGAAATATTCACTTGTTCTTTCTTATCTATGTGGATGATATTCTTGTGATGGGAACACATCCTTCCCTTCTTACTTCTCTAATTTGCAAGTTGCAATTGGAATTCAAAATGAAGGATCTTGGTTCATTAAATTATTTTCTTGGCATTCAAGCTCATCGAGACTCTACGAGCTTACACCTCCGGCAATCAAAGTACATTGGTGATCTTCTCAATCACACTAAGATGATTGGTGCCAAACCTTATCCCTCACCATGCTCCTCGGGACTTCAGCTTTCAATATGGTGAACCTCTTTCGGCAGCTCAAATTGCCGAGTATCTCCAAACTGTTGGTGGTCTACAGTATTGCACTTTGACTCATCCGAATATTACTTTCTCAGTTAACCAACTATACCAATATATGCATTGTCCAAGATCCACTCACTAGTCTGCTGCTAAGTGGGTTCTCTGCTATCTCAAAGGAACAATTGACTACAGATTATGGTATAAAAAATGATCTCTTACTCTTCAAAACTATTGTGACTCTGATTGAGCCGGTAATCTTGATGATCACCATTCGACTACAGGCTATGGTGTATTTCTTGGTTCCTGTTTAGTGTCTTGGACTGCTAAGAAACAAACTGTTGTATCACACTCCAGCATTGAGGCGGAATATCGGGCTTTAGCAATCACCACATCCAAACTCTATTGGGTTAGAATGCTTCTCAAAGACCTATGTATACCTTTCTCTATCCCTCCAACAATTTGGTGTGACAACATTGGTGCATTAGACTTTACTTCTAATCTTGTTTTTCATGCTAGAACCAAGCATATCGAAGTGGACTACCATTTTATCCATGAGAAAGTTCTTAATAAAGATATTATACTCAAATTTATTTGTTCCCAAGACCAGATTGGTGATGTTTTTACAAAGGGATTAAGCACACGTCGTTTTTGTGAGCTTTGGCACAAGCTGCAAGTGTGCCTACACCCTTCCAACTTGCAAGGGAATGTTAAGTAAGAGAATCAGTCCACTTCCTTAAATCTTGACACAGCAGATTTCTCTCTAATGGCTTCAACATCTGCAACAAACATATCGGCTCCAACAACTTGAATTAAATTTATTTTTCGCTTCTGCATATCTTGTACTCAATAGTTATTGTTTGTATTTCAAATTTCAAATGTATCATTGTAACAACTTGGGCTGTATAAATAAATCAATATACAAACTGGTTTGGCATTGAGACCAAAACCTTTTATTCATATTATATTTCTTTCAGCATCAACTTATGTATGAGATTTTGTATCTTTAAAAAAAAATATTTTACAACTTTATAAACATCCTCATCCACAATCTACAAGCAATATTTGAAGAACTTTGCACTAGTCTATCAGGGCCTAGAGATTTATCATCAAGGGAAGAGAAAAGGGCATTTTCTAATTTCATTGTCCTTACCCTCTCTACTTATTAAGGCTTAGGCATTCTCATCCCAAGAAAAGAATTAACACTATTTAATCAATAAATTCCTCATTCCTTTTACCCAAATGGTTTGAATAGAAAGAAATAAGTTTTGCAAAAATACCTTCAAAAGCCAAAATCTTTCTTCCATTTGAATTATTCAAAGATTTGATATGACTTTTGATTTTGTGTATTTTAAGTGATATTAGAAAAGGTTTTTTGTTCTTATTCCCCAATTGAAACCAATTCACTGTTGACTTTTGTCTCAACATTTCTTCCTTCATTTTTAAAAGCTCCAAATAATTATTAAATTTTGAGTTTATCAACTAACAGTCATAAGAGCCTTCTAAGAATTGTATGAGTTGTATTTAAATCCTCTTTAAGAGATTTATTTTTCTGCCCATAAATATGAAGTTTGTGAAAATATTTTAAAAAGGATTTAAGAAGTTTAAACTTCTTACAAAGAATATAATTAATAATAATAATAATAATAATAATAATATTATTATTATTATTATTATTATTATTATTATTATTATTATTATTATATTGTACTACAAACAATCCAAAAAAATATTCTTTTTGCCATCATTTTTATCATTATTGTGCTTGTAGCATTAATAATAATAATAATAATAATAATAATAATAATAATAATAATAATAGTAGTTAAAAAAATTGATAAATTATTATTATTAATAGTAGTTAAAAAAATTGATAAATTATTATTATTATTATTATTATTATTACACTTGTCTCATTATTTTTATTATTTTATTACACTACAAAAATCCAAAAATATGCTTCTTCATCATTCTTATTCTTAATATACTTGTAGCATCATCATCATCATCATCGTCGTCGTCGTTGTCATCATCATCATCATCATCATCATCATTATAATTATTATTATTATTATTATTATTATTATTATTTTTCATTCTTTTTTACCTTGTTCTTGTTATTGTTGTAGATTACTTTTTTTTTTTTTCACCTTACCTTACCTCTCTTATTCTAAAGGATGATTTTCTAATGCAGCAACTTTAAATTCTCCAAATGATTGTTGTTGACATGTTTGGGAATTAAATTATTAAAAACACAAGATTCGCCCGATTCCACCTTCTTCATCTTTTTTTCTTATTTTCCATTTACTTTCTTTATCTAAAAATCCAAAAAAAAACGTAAAATTCAAAAGTCAAAAGGAAATGGGCATCTAATGTCTAACCCCTTCTTTCCTAGGTTTTGACATTCGCTCCATTCGAACTCGAGACTTAAAGCTTGATACCATTATCGATATCTAATCTTGTCTAATCATTGGAATAAATTTAAGTTAACTAGGAATGGTCCATGGGACGGGAACATAAGGAATGTTAATACCTTCTCCTCACATTACTACAATCCGACTAACACTCTCGATTTCGACTCTAATAACATCGACTATGACTATTAGTTCCTTGGCCCCCATAGATTTAGCTTTAGAAATTAATTAACTAGTAATAATTAGATAATATAACGCACTCAAGAAAATAATAAGTTAGTGGCGACTCCATTGAATCAAACAAAAGACTAATTAAAACCCTCACCATCCTAAGTTATGGTTCTTGATCCCCTACTTGTGGTTTGCCCATCACGACAATTATATTAGGCATATGTTGCATATTTGCATGTTTATTTCCCTTTGAATTTGATAAAATGATGTAACTCGTAAGAGGAACAATAATTTTTTGTTCATCCTAATTTCATGAGGTGAGAATCTCATCTACAAATGGTAGGATTATTCAATATTTAACAGCTAGTAATTAAATAATCGTCATAAATCTTATTGAATTTGAAGATAATCAATATCTAATTAGTTACCATTCGTATAATGAGTATGAATTAGGCACTGATAACTTTCGCTCATAGGTGTACCCCAAAATCCTATTCTAGTAGCATAGGCAAAGGCTACATGTTGCCTAATTAGGTCAGCTTAAAAATAATATAAAAATCATTAGTAATTAAGTGATTTAACTTTATCTTAATGAAAAAAAATATTAGTAACAATTTAGTGTATTAACTCATTATTTTATCAACCTATTTTCTTAGGGAGCGTTTGTTTAATCTAAATAGTCTATTAATAGAAATCACGCCTAAACTGATTTACTAAATAAGTGAAATGTTAGACATTAGAGTGTTTTGTGGCAAATTTAAAATCTATTAAAATTTCTCTAATAGAATCAGAAGTGGAGGGATTTAAATTCAGAAATCTCTTTCCAATGGGCATCCCTTAAAAAAAAAAAAAAAAAAAAACCTTCAACAATCAACACCCAAGAGATTAAATTAAAATAATAAATTTTATTTTTTAATAATAATTTTATTATTTTTATTTATAATTAATTAAACATATGATAAGAAATTATAATTTACATTAAATTAAAAACTTTAACTTATGCAATTGTTCTTTTATTTTATCAAATATTTATATTCTTAATTCAGAAGGTCAAAATTGAAAAACAACATATAGTTAGATATTAGATGCCAAACAATTAAAATAATTTAGATTTTAGATTTAGTAACTGATTCAAACTCAATTCAAAAATTATATTTGAATTTAGCAATACTCAATTTTACCTAATGTCCCCTTGGTCGCATCTAAGTCAGGGCAGTGTTATACATTCTACGTGGGGGTGACAAAATGAGGCAACCCGACCCGAACCCATTTAACCTGTTTAATAAATAGGTCGGATCCAGGTTGACCCGTTTATAAATGGATCAACCTACATTAAACCCAAATCTAATTTAAACGGACGAGTCACGGGTGTTAGGAAATTGAATGGATAGGAACAGTATCACACAACTGAAATAAGAAATGAGAAAATAGGAATTGACACCAAGATTTACGTGAAAAACCTCCAAACAAATCGAGGGAAAAACCACGGGTAAGAGTAGAAGGAATCCACTATGAAAAATAATGATACAACTTCTCTCAAATTAGGAGAAACTAGAAACACGGGCTAGAACAGAGATACTTTGCAGGAGAGTACTTGATTTCTCTCTCTAAAGGTGGAGTTGGAGATGCTTGGGATGAGTATCTTCCTTCACCACCACTTCCCTATTTATCGGGGTTTTGTAAGCCTCCTTTTCAAAGCCGTCAAATGAATAGTGCAGCCACCTTTGTAGACTTGTGCAACCACCAAATGAATAGTGCATCCACCTTTGTAGACTTGTGCAACCACCAAATGAATAATGCATCCACCTTTGTAGACTTGCACCAAATGAATAGTGCAACCACCATATAAATAATACAACCACCATATGAATAGTACAACCCCTATGTTGGACTTTGAATGCTAGAAATGACTTTACAATTCAACATTCTCCCACTTAAAGTCATTTTCAAATTTTTTTTTTATTTCTTTTTTTTTCTTTCATCCTTTCTAGTCTTGCCAGTTTCATGCCACTTACGTTTCTGTTAGGCCATAAGAGGGTCTACACCATATGAACTTTTCAGTGTTGATTAGTATTGTCATAACATCTGCTAGGTTGTCTTTGGTGTGAATCTTTTGCATGTCCACACTTCCTTCTTTCATAACTTCTTGAACGACGTGATACTGTACTCCGATGTGTTTTTTCCTGGAATGAAAAGCCGGATTCCTTGCAATATGTAAGGCACTCTAATTGTCACAATATAGAGAAATTTTCTCTTGATTGTGTCGAGTTCTTCCAATAGTCTTTTAATCCATATTGCCTCCTTGCAAGCCTGCGTAGCTGGCATATATTCAGCTACAGTCGTAGACAATGCCACAACAATATGCAACTTTGATACCCAGCTTAATGCTCCTCCTGCAAGAGTAAACACATAACCTGTAGTGGATTTTCTTTTGTCAAGATCACCTGCAAAATCTGAATCAACATATCTCCTGACAATAAATTCTGATCCTTCGTAACATAATGTAGCATCTGAGGTCCCTTTGATGTATCTTAGGACCCTCTTCACAGCATTCTAATGCTCTCTACTAGGATTCGCCATAAACCGACTGACTGTACCAACTTCTTGAGCAATATCTGGTCTTGTACAGATCATAGCGTACATTAGGCTTCCCATTGCTAATGCATACAACACTCGAGAAAATTTCGTCCTCTCTGCTTCATTGCTGGGACACATACTTGAGGATAATTTATAATTGACAGGAAGTGTGGTAGGAATTGGCTTACAATCTTGCATGTTGAAGCGTCGTAGGACTTTCTTCAAATAATTCTTTTGAGAAAGCCAAATCTTCTTATCTTTTCTGTTTCGATTAATTTGCATCCCTAAAATCTTGTTTTCTGGTCCCAAATCCTTTATATCAAACTCCCTAGCCAATTATGCCTTCAATTCTTGGACTTTTTCTTTGTTGGGGCCTACAACCAACATATCATCCACATACAACAATAGAATAATGAAATCATTATTACCAAACCTCTTATAGTACGTACAATGGTCTGCACTAAGTCTATTGTATCTGAGGCTAATTATGAAGGAATTAAATCTCTTGTACCAACATCTTGGCGCCTGCTTTAAGCCGTACATATATTTGGTTAACCTGCAAACCAAGTTTTCTTTTCCTTTTTCTTCAAAACCTTCTGGTTGGAGCATGTAAATTTCTTCTTCAAGTTCTCCATGAAAAAAAGCAGTTTTTACATCTAATTGCTCTAAATATAAATCAAACACAGCACACATAGCCAATACAGTTCTGATAGTAGTAAGTCTAACAACTGGAGAAAATATCTCATTAAAATCAATACCTTCTTTCTGAGCATACCCTTTCACTACCAGTCTTACATGTTATCATTCCACCTAATCGTTACCATCTCGTTTGATCTTGTAAACCCATTTATTTCCAATGGCTTTACGTCCATGTGGTAATGGAACAAGCTCCCATCTATTATTTCTGTACAAGGCTTCAGTTTTTTCTTGCATTGTTGTCATCCACAAAGAAACATTAGTGCTACTAACAGCCTCATGGAAAGTGGATGACTCTGCATCTTTTGTTAGAAGACAATATACAGTATTGCTTGCTATGATATAATCTGAGTGCCATGATGGTTTCCTTGTTTCACGTACTGAATGTCGAACTTTTGTATCATTGGCCTCATTTGGTTCTTATTCCTTATGCTCTACTGCGACTTCAGAAGAATCTTTATTTTCTTCTATCTGAACAGTAGTCGTTTCTTAAGTGCTGTTGTTTTCTTTATTTTGCATTTCATTTTCTGTAAATATCACATCCCTACTGACTACGACCTTGCGGGCAGTGGGATCCCATAAGCATTACCCCTTGACTCCGTCAGCATAACCCAAGAATATACATTTCCTGGACTTTGGGTCCAGTTTAGTTCTTTCCTGAGCATTATACATTACATATGCAGGACATCCAAATATGTGAAGAGAAGAATATTGGGCTGCCTTACCAATCCACATCTTCATCGGTGTCTTCAAACCAATTGCTGTTGACGGTGACCGATTTATCACATAACAAGCGGTTCTGACTACTTCAACCCAGAATGACTTGGCTAGATCTGCAATCTTCAACATGGCTCTGGTCCTTTCCAATATGGTTCTGTTCATCCGCTCTGCTACGCCATTTTGCTGAGGTATATGCACAACAGTGAACTGCCTTTGAATACCCTTTTTCTTGCAAAATGAAATAAAATTACCATCTTTATATTCTCCTCCATTATCTGTCCTTAAGCACTTGATTCTTTTTCCAGATTCAAGTTCCACCTGCACTTTGAATTCTTTGAATGCTAGAAACACATCTGACTTCCTCTTGATTGGATACACCCATAATCTCTTGGAGTAGTCATCAATAAATGATACAAAATAATGCGCTCCTCATAGGGATGGAACTAGTGATTCCCATACATCAGAATGAATCAAGTCTAGAATGTGTTTGCTTCTAGCAGTAGATCTTTCAAATTTTAATCTATGATGCTTACTTGTAACACAATGCTCACAAGAAGGTAGACTTACTGATTTGAGTTTGGGAAAAAGATTACATTCTGAAAGAATCTTTAGACCACTTTCAGACATATGGCCAAGTTTACGATGCCACATTATCGTTGATTCTTCCTGGGTTGATGCAACTTCTGCGTCTCCCTATTGTATAGTATTTCCCAGTAGTGTGTATAGATTTGCCATGATCTTTTCTGCTTTCATCAATACAAGCACATCTTTGACAACCTTCAAGATCCCATTTTCAATAAGGGTCTTACAGCTGAGGTCATCTAACTGTCCAAGAGACAGTAAATTTTTCTTTAAGCCCTTCACATGTCATATCCCTTGAATAGTGTGAATCGTACCGTCGTACATCTTCAGTTTGATAGTACCGACACGAACGATCTTTAAGGCATGATCATTACCCATGAATACAGATCTGCCGAAAACAAGTTCATAAGAGTGGAACCAGTCTCGGCGAGAGGTCATGTGTCAGGTTGCTCCTAAATCCATAATCAATACATCAGTTAGTTTCTTACCACCTTTAGAGATAGTTTTCGCTTCGCTGTACAGGATTTTACCATCACTGGAAGTACTCGCAGTGCATCTTGGAGAAGTGTTCTCCTTAGGAGCTTTCCCTGCATTCTTCTTCTTATGCCAACAATCCTTCGAGATGTGTCCCCTTTTGCCATAGTTGTAGCATTTAAAATTTTTCTTACTCCCTGACTTAGATCTACCATGATTGTGACTCCTACTAGGGCTATGTTCTGTTGATCTTCCTCTCGTCATCAGTAGTGCCTCAACTAGTTGAGAACTGGACGATCTGTCTTGCTTGTTTTTGCGCCTAGATTCCTCTTCTAGAACAGCCATCGCCACATCATCGAAGACTAGATTATCTGATTGCATATTATTTGTAATATTGATGATGAGTTGATCATACGAATTTGGCAGACTTTGGAGTAAAGCTCCGCTCGTTCTGTTGGCTCAATCTTATGACCTAACGTTGTTAGTTGGGAGAGCAACGTATTAAAATTGTTGATGTGGTCCGTAACCGATGTGGACTCACTTATTCGAAAGAGTGTAGAGTCGCCTCTTTAAGAAGATCTTATTATGAAGTGACTTTACTGTTGACCCTATGGGTCATACCCTGTTTTGATTATGACAAATACTCAAGTATTTAATGATTTAATGAGTTTGTGTGTAGGACCGATCGAACGAATCCTATGGTGCACGCACACGACACATGAAGTGAAGACCTGAAGACCCTATTTATGTTGTATTGTAATTTAATCATTCATTTAGGTCTGTAATAGTATTTAGGCGAACATGGTCTATAATAATTAATGCCTTACCTGCATGGAAGGATCGATAAGCTCAAGACCATAAATGGACTTTAGGGAATACTCTTCAGAAAAAGGCCTAGAAATGATCCTAGGACACTCACTCATGCATATATATATGAATGTTCATTTAAAAAGAGTGTTTGCATGCTTAAATGGGACAAAAATGCTCTAAATGGGTACCTTCGATCGACCGTACTTCACAGTACAAATACTCATGGTCGACCGAACTCGGACTTGGTCAACCGTTTGACCACAGTACGGTTGACCGAACCGTTATAGTTTAAAATCCCTGGTTGACCGAAACCCTCCCGGGTCAAAAGTTTGACCATCTGGTCGACCGACCCCTTTTGTACTCCAACTACCTGGTCGATCAAGGGTCCTCGGGAGATGCCCCAACAGTTTGGTCGACCGAACCATTTAGTTCAAAATCTCCTGGTCGACCGAACCGCGCTAAATTGAAAAATCACCTATCCCGGTCGACCGACCATTTAGTTCATTTTTCTCCTGGTCGACCGAACCTAGAAAAATTGCCCTTGACACATAGATATGGTCGAACGAGCCTTCAGTTCAAAATTCTCTTGGTCGACTGAATCGTTTGAGCCCTGGTCGACTGAACCGCGCTAAATTGAAAAATCGCTTATCCCGGTCGACCGACCATTTAGTTCATTTTTCTCCTAGTCGACCGAACCTAGAAAAATTGCCCTTGACACATAGATATGGTCGACTAAGCCTTCAGTTCAAAATCCTCCTGGTCGACCGAACCGTTTGAGCCCTGGTTGACCGAAACATCTCTGGTCGACCGGACCTCTCGCGTTGCCCCTTAATTTTTACCGTGGTTAATATTTTTAAACGGGGTTAACTTGGTAAAACTTTCCTAATAATCCTATATGTGTCCTTAACTGTTATATTTTAAGGGTAGTCTATATATGCTCCCTCATTTGGAATAATTAGTAAGAGATTAGCAAATATAATTAGCCAAAATCCTCTCAATCTCAAAAGCCCATATTTCATATTCAAGCTTTAAACTCCTACTCTTACCCATTTATATTACAAATACCTCCTTGTAAGAGTATTCTTGTGCTTATCTCACCTAACTTAAACTCTCTTTTGATTGTTTTATTTGTGATCTATATTTCATAGAGAGTAAGCTACAAGTTCTCCTAGGGGGCTTCATAAATAAGCCTTCCATAGGAAAACTTCCTTGGGCTTCTGAGTTTTGCATTTTCATTGCGATACTCAAGAATTCATATTGAGTTTTGGTTGGGAAAAATATTTTACAAATCGTTTTTCAAATATCTCTTGTGATTTATCTTGATAAAAATATTTTGAGATATTTGCTTGTGTGCTGAAGATCTTTGTTACTATACTTTTTGATTGAGAATATCTTCTTAATACAAAGATCAAATAAATATTTTTGCAAACCATCTTTGAATATTTCTTGTGGTTTATATTGAGAAATATTATTTGTTGAGATATTTGAAGTGTGCTTGTGATCTTTGTTTGTGCATTGTGATTGAAATACTATTTTGACACAAAGATCATACCATTTACACTCTCACGCACTGATTTTTATTTTTGCATAAATATTTGAGAATAAACACTTAGATTACATCGAGCTTATCAAATCCTATCTTTTGGTAGTGTATTGATTATACTGTGCGTAACTGGGTACATATATGCTTTACACGAAAGCACAATCACTGTACCATTTGATTAGATTTCAAATCTATTGTATTTCTAGGCACGGGTCTGAAGAGGGAGACTAGCCCTGGAATAGTCCCAGATTGTCTTAGACCCGGTTAAGAAAGCTAAGTGCGTCGTCCTGTTAAGGCGTGTAGGTTGAGGTCAGCCCTGCTAATTGACCTGGTTAAGGTTGAGGTCAGCCCTGTGTTAATTTGACATGGTTGTAAACGGTGCCACTCCACCTTTAAGTGAGCTATTAGTGGAATCCTCTGGCTTGCGAGTTAGAGGCGAGGACGTAGGCACTGTTGGCCGAACCTCGATAACATATCGTGCGTGTTCATTTACATTTTCGCAATTTACTTGTTGCACGTGTATGTTATATTGTGAATGATTAGGTTTACATTTGCATAAACAAACCCTAGGTTTAGTAATACTGTTTACTTGGTTTAACCTAGGCGATAAATTTTAAATATCCAATTCACCCCCCCTCTTGGGATTGCACCAAAGCTAACATTTACCTCATAGAGCTTCGTCAGCGCATCCCAAATTTCTTTTGCTGACTTCTTCTCTGCAATGCTTGATAACACCGAATCTGCTAATGCTAGATGAAGATTAGCCCTGCATTGTCATCCATCTCGTTCCATTTTTCGTTAGTTATCCTTGTTGGTCTGTCTCCAATTGCCGCTAAGCAATTGTCTTTCTCAAGACCGCCTTCATCTTCAATTTCCAAAGGGAGAAATTACCCCCATTGAACTTCTCAATTTTGTACTTTGCTGCCATTGTAGTAGATAAGATCTGCTCCTCCACTAAATCGGCTCCCACTTTTTCATTGTAATTAATACCGTATATGTGAACAGTATCGTAAATGAATGGAACTGTATACTTGAACAAATTACGTATATGTTCACAATACTGGAAAAGTATTCGGTGACACGTGTGAATAGTAACCGTGAATAATAACCCCAACCCAAAGGCCACAACCCAAGGCTCTGATACCACTGTTAGGAAATTGAATGGGTAGGAACAATATCACACAAATGAAATAAGAAATGAGAAAATAGGAATTGACACCAAGATTTACGTGGAAAATCCCCAAACAAATCGAGGGAAAAACCACGGGCAATAGTAGAAGGAATCCACTATGAAAAATAATGATACAACTTCTCTCAAATTAGGAGAAACTAGAAACACAGGCTATAATAGAGATACTCTCTAAAGGTGGAGTTAGAGATGCTTGGGATGAGTATCTTCCTTCACCACCACTTCCCTATTTATAGGAGTTTTGTAAGCCTCATTTTCCAAGCTGTCAAATGAATAGTGCAACCACCTTTGTAGACTTGTGCAACCACCAAATGAATAGTATAACAACCTTTTTAAACTTGTGCAGCCACCAAATGAATAGTGCAGCCACCATATAAATAGTACAACCACCATATGAATAGTACAATCCCTATGTTGGATTTTGAATATTAGAAATAACTTTATAATTCAACAATGGGTCACTCATCGGGTTTCGACCTATTTTGCCACCCTTACTTTTATGTCAACAAGTCGCCGAACGTTTTTTCTTTACTAATTATACTAAGAGTGTTTTGTGCGGCAATGTCAATTTTAGAAAATTCCAAAGATTTGTGGATGAGTTTGATGTCAATTATAACATCTCAAACAACATGCTAATTATCTTTGTATTTAATTTTACATATAAATAAATATCATATCAGATTTCATACATGTACTTAACAGGGTTCAATAATTTTTATTACCACAAATCTTATCACTGCAACTTATGATTAGTATAGTTCAAAGTTTTGACGTAATTGCAGCATCACGGAAATGGAAAACAGGGGAGAGCTTTAAATGCACAGTGGTGTCTATAGCTGTCAGCTCAATTGGATCTACTCACGCACTACTCAGACTAAAATTCCTCAATTAAACAGTCCAAACGACAGGCCTATCCAATTTGCAATTTGGATAAATGCAAATGAGTCATATCCTCTCATCCCATCTCTAGTTTTTTGATTCGTCTTCCAATTATTTGGATTAGGGTCAGTCAATGGTTCTGAAAATTCAAAGTTTCCACCTAAGCATGATATTAAAAAAATAGAAGTACGGATGCTTTTTAAAAAATAATTCATTCATACGTTATGCATTGACCTAGAAAAAATACTAATGGTTAGGCACACTCAAATGTGTGTGCTTTATATAGTTAAAATTTCACAAGCCCTAAAATTTCACAAGCCCTTTATTTTATATTATTGTTATCATATTGTTTTAAAAAATGATTTTATTTTTTTGTATATTATTCATGGATACACGCAAGCATGAGCATTTTATGATGTCACGTTCTTATTTTATTTTTAAAAAATAATTATAAAAATATATATTTTGAGATGAGATGAAATCAATTCTTAAAACGAGTATAATTGAATGCGTATTACCTATTTTAGAACTTTTTATTAAATGATTGCTCATAAATTTTAAAGGGCTTTTATGAAATACCTTTAAAGGAAAACAATAATTGAAAAACAGATTATTACAAATATCAAATTTTTAATCAATTTTTGAAAAAAAGAAGAAGTTAGAAAGTTATTTTTTGAAATTTTAAAATTAAAATTAGTTCATCAATTTCATATTTTCTTTAAAAAAAAAATAGGCAAACATAATTTTAAAATTTTAAAAAAAATCAATTTTGTGTTTTAAAAATAGGGGTTTTAAATGGTCACATCTTATTGTTAAGATTTTTTTTTTTCTTTTCAACTGCAGGGAAGAGAAAAAAAATCATGATTCGGTGAATCTCTTTAAATGCTCAAATTTCAAAACAATCGTCCACCAAACCGCTCAGATTCAAATTGGATTCATCATCCTCATCTTTTGGGATTTGACCTTGACATTGAGTATTTAAAGTCTACTTAATTCGCTGTCACTGCTTCCTTCCCTGTTTTCCCATTGACGAGTGGAGCAGGGCATGCTCTGAATACCTACCTCCCGGTTGCATTCATCTGTCAAGCGCGACGGCGAAAAGTTCTCCGGTGAGTTTGAGCAATGGCGGGCGGTGGATTCGGGGACACGGGGCCTGTCAAGAGGGCTCATCTCTATGAGTACAAGATTACTGGTTATTTCATCTTTGCTTGCATGGTAGCCGCCCTTGGAGGGTCCCTCTTTGGCTATGATCTTGGCGTTTCTGGTGAGTTTTCTGTGTTATTTATCGGTTCAGAGATGAATTTTGGCAGATTTTTGATGTGGGTATTTTTAATTTTTTGTGAAATTGGCCGTTTGTGACCTCGTTGTTTGCGCGTTATCTGTGGTTTTTTTTTTTGAGAATTTATTATTGAAATTACATTATAATTATGCACATTATATGAGCATAGAGTTTGATTTTGGCAATTGATATGATATTTGTCTGAAATTTGAGCCTCGAACTTCACGGGCTTTTAAGATGATGTCATTTTTTGTTTGGCTGCACATGAGAACAGGGAGCAAGGAAGAGAATATAACCCATAAAAAACTAAGCTAAATTAAGATTTTCTTCTTTTGTGTATGGAAGAGATGGATTTAACAACTAGTTACATAAGATAATAAAATAATCATTTTTCTTTCTTAAAAGATTTAGATTCAGCCCACTCTGTGTTCCCAGAAAAAAAGAAAAAGAAAAAAAGAAATGTAATTTTCTCTTCATATTTCTCCAAACTTGAACAGGAAAAGAAAATAACACTGTACCCAAAGTGGGTTTGTTAAAAATCATATTGAAGAAACAAAAATTAACTCAGCACTGCATACTACTCAGAATATTCTTGAAAGGGAAGGCACACTACATATTCACAACAGTGTTCCAAAAACAATGAGAATTAAGAGGCACTTGGATGCTGATTGCAGGTGGAGTGACTTCCATGGATGATTTCTTGAAGGAATTTTTCCCCAAAGTGTACAGAAGAAAGCAAGAGCATCTCAAAGAGACAGATTACTGTAAATATGACAACCAGATCCTCACCCTTTTCACATCCTCTCTGTACTTTGCTGGTCTTGTCTCAACATATGCTGCTTCCCATGTAACCAGAAACAAAGGCAGGAGGGCCAGCATACTAGTTGGGTCAATTAGCTTCTTCTTAGGAGCAATTCTAAATGCAGCTGCTGTGAACATATCCATGCTGATCATTGGTCGGATCTTGCTCGGTGTAGGCATTGGATTTGGCAACCAAGTAAGAAACTCATAAAAAACACGTCTGTGCGAGCGCATGCTATTATATATAATAAATTCCTTACATTCTCAACCTTCTGCTTTGTTATTTCTTTGATGCTACAGGCAGTGCCTCTATATCTTTCTGAGATGGCACCTGCAAAAATCCGAGGAGCTGTTAACCAACTGTTTCAGCTGACAACCTGCTTAGGGATCCTGATTGCGAACTTGATAAATTATGGGACTGAGCAGATTCATCCATGGGGATGGAGATTGTCTCTTGGTTTGGCCACTGTCCCTGCAACTCTAATGTTTATTGGGGGCGTCTTCCTTCCAGAGACGCCCAATAGTTTGGTAGAACAAGGCAAATTGGATGAAGGAAGAAAGATACTGGAGAGAGTTCGGGGAACTACCAACGTCGATGCTGAATTCGCTGATCTTGTTGATGCTAGTAATGCTGCGCGAGCCATAAAACACCCATTCAAGAACCTGCTCCAGCGGAAGAATCGCCCCCAGTTGATAATAGGTGCTCTGGGCATCCCAGCTTTCCAGCAGCTCACTGGCATGAACTCCATACTCTTCTATGCCCCTGTTATATTCCAGAGCTTGGGCTTTGGATCAGGGGCATCTCTGTATTCATCCGTGATGACCAGTGGAGCACTTGTTCTTGCCACCTTCATTTCAATGGCTTTCGTTGACAAGTTTGGCAGGAGAGCCTTCTTTTTGGAAGCGGGTGCCGAAATGATTTGCTGCATGGTAATCACACTTATTTAACATTTTCTCGACTCTTTCCCATTAACCTTAGCAGAATTACTTGATTGCTTTGAATGCTTCTTGCAGGTGGCTGTGGCCATTACTTTGGCCCTGAAATTTGGGCAAGGAGTAGTCCTCCCAAAAGGAATTGGTGTCTTCCTCGTGCTTCTGATATGCATATTTGTGTTGGCTTATGGAAGGTCTTGGGGGCCTCTGGGGTGGCTAGTACCAAGTGAGCTCTTCCCCCTGGAGACGAGATCGGCTGGCCAGAGTGTGGTGGTCTGCGTCAACCTACTCTTCACAGCTTTGATTGCACAGTGCTTCCTTGTGTCTCTGTGTCACCTCAAATATGGGATTTTCTTGTTGTTTGCTGCATTGGTTGTTATCATGAGCACCTTCATTTACTTACTCCTGCCTGAAACAAAGCAGGTTCCAATAGAGGAGGTAGTGTTTCTGTGGCAGAATCACTGGTTTTGGAAGAGAATAGTGGGAGATGCGAGGGGAGAGGAGCTGCGGCAGCAGCAACAGGGTAAACCGGTGGGGTCTGTTTAGAAAATATAATGCCGAGGGAGTTTGGGGTGGGAGGATTTGTCAATAATTATTTTCTTTTTGTCAATGCAATTATGTAATAAAAGTTAAAGAGTTATTTTTTTAAGTTCTAAAATAGACCTGCTCACAATGAACTCCAATGTCAATGGAACATCCATACGTTTCAATTACAGATAGGCACCAAATCAAGTTGAGGAAATCCATCAGTTGCTTCTCTTTTGTTTTCGTTTTTGTTTTTATTTTAGTGGGTCAGTCAATCTGGTTGAGAAATGCATCATGCACATCAAGTGCACGCCTGAAGAATGTACATCTAATGAAAAATAAGATTAGTATGAGGTGCATCTGTGTGTAAAATGATATCTATACTATCAATTAAGAGATTAATTTTCAACCTCCACTGTATTTCTTAATTCTTTCTAAATGTATAAATTATCTCTTAAATTACAAATTTACAAATTATAAGTATTTAAGTAATTCAACAGAATTATTTTTATTTTATTTTATTTTTTTTTTAAAAAATATTCATAACTTTCTATTCTATTATCTCTTCTACTCCCATTATCTCTTTAAGAAATTTAATCATCTAAAGCACTGATAGTGTGTATCTACAACTAGAAACTAGTATAATAAATTAATACCTTTCAAATATTGTGTGTATATATATCAGTACAAATTACTAATTTAATACAAAGAAACAAAACAATTTGTTTCTAATATTGCTAGCACATTAAGCTAATAGCTTAGCCAGTTCATCTACTCCGAGGCTCCCCTGTGGTACAACATTTGAATAATATTTAAAATCCTTTGTTTTTTGTTTTCTAGAATTTTTTTTCTCACTTTCTCTCCTCATGTCACTTTCTCTTTTCTCTGGAACCATTGTAACCTCTTCAACATCCAAATCTTCAGTTTCTTGCCTCTCAGGCTTTTGGACTGCGACCTTTTTTGGTTTGTGCATAAATACTGGCCCAGGAGGAGCAGACTTGGCAAGGACAACTGCCCTTTCATAAACAATGTCAGCATCCAAACAAGCTGCATCCAAAGTAACAGCACTCCCGGTCTCAAGGGCTTGCTTCCAGAGTTCCACAACTCCCTCCATGCAAGGCAAACTCAAATTTGTTGGCTTGTTGAGATCTTGCGAGCATTCCAATGCATTTTCGGCGCTGCCGTTAATTTCAATCATGCTGGCAGATCCAACAGATATAGCTGCTGAGCTATCATCAGAAAAACCTGGACTGGCTTCTATGGTTTTGCTTTCTGAGGATTTTTCCCTAGCTTCTGGTTCATTACTACAAGCTGCCTCATCTGATGTGGTATCACTTATGGAGGTACACTCCACAGATGTAACCCCGGGAGTGCCTGCAAATGGCTTGCCATTTCCTTCAGAAGGTAGATCCTCACTTTCCCCTATGCCCACATTTTCACCGCCTGTGTTGGACACACTTGTAAAAACTGCGTCACGGCTCACATCGTTGGTTGAGGTATCTGGACCAAGTGATGCCGACCCTTCTTGGCCTTCAGGATGCAGTTGAATGGAAGTTACAGAATCAATCTCAGATTCTTTAACCTCCTTATTACCATTTTCTGATTTTGGAAAGGAAGACTTCCAATCTCTTCCTCTCCACATAAGTATGTGCTCGTATGCAAATGAGATTAGCACACATGGCACAAGATCCTGCCATTAAACAATACAATTATTTTTAATATTGATAGCCAAGAATGGCAATAAAGCAAAGCTAAATCTTACAAGAAGCAAAAATAAATCTACCAGACCTTTAATTTTGCACCTATTTTGTGATAGTCACTGCGATTCATTCCATGGCAGTTTATTCGTACCAGTTCACATTCTTCAAATGCTTCCCTAACAGTGCTCACTAGGTTACAGTATACCCCATTTTTCCCTATTGAACACATAAAACAAGCAATTATCAATTTGCTAGCAGGGGAAATGGATAATTTTCTTTTTCTAATTGATATTGATGTACATGAACTTGGAGGTGCATGGAGAATAGAGGCTACCAAGCTTGCATATTGGGGTAAGTTTGCTTCCCTTTCTGCGCATTTCTGCAGCTTCCTCCAGAGTAAGATCATCAGGGGCCTTTTTAACCAGCCTTGGGTATACAGGGGTCACAGGCTTCCACAACATAAGAGGGAAGCGTGGGCGACTTCTATAATTGTAATTTCTGCCACGGAAAAGGAATATCACGCCTCCTTTACCGGAAATAATCTTCCCTCCTGTTTTTTCCTGCCAAATAATAAAACTATAAGCTATTAAACATGAAATAACTATCATGTCACACTCTTCATTACTTATCCATCTCTCCAAAATAGGATACTATCCTACTTCCGTTGAATACTTCAATAAATGGAATGTGTTCGATTTCTCAACTGTGATAGAGATGAGGAACAGAAACAGCAAAAAGGAAACATAATGCACTAAAAAGGGAATGCATCAACAACAATTGTGACAGGCTACGATACATTAGTTTTTCAGTTGAAATAATCAATCTCAAACTAAGTACTGCAATGTCAAGGGTTAATACTACTAGTACTCGCCTGCTACTTAAAACTACCTAATGCCAGATCTGTGAGAGAGGCCAACCTCTAATTGCTGGCGCACATTATCCATGTCAACTGTACAGACTCCTTTGCATTTAATCTTGCACACTCTCCGCCGCTTCCAATGAGCATGGATGTTGTCTAGCATGTTGTGTGTCAAACCATCTCTGCCTATTAAAATATATATATAATGCAAAAGGTAAGCTCATTCCCTGTTTATTCCAAAGAACCTCTTCAGGTCCAAGAAAAAAGTGCACAGTTAATCCAAATTAAAATCTGAAAAGCTGCAAACCAAACCAATGAACTACACCATACCAATATTCTCAATTTCAACTATTCAGCAGACAATTCAATCAACAAGCAATCAAATGTGACAATGTGCAAGCAGAATCAGTAAATTACAGCTTCTGCAAATTCTATCATTGTTAGCAATCATGTAACTCAATTAACAGATAATCTTAATGCAGAAAACTGTAAGTCAATGAATCACAATAGACCAGTACTCTACAATTTAAACTAATTAACACCACGCAATTTTAAAAAACCTGACAAAGTTCAAGCAGAATCACTAAATAACAGCTTCTACACATTCTACCCTTGTTACTAACATTAACACTTAACCAGAACATTGGAAAAAAAAAAAAAGCAAAACAAAACCAATCAATTGCAATACATACCTATATTCAATTGCCTCTTCGATCTAATGCATCCCAAAACCAGCTCCCTAATCTCCTCCTTGGTCAATGGCTCACCTAATATCTCTTCCCTCGTCCTCACATACCTTGGCCCTGACCCGGGCAAGTACGGCCCTGGCGCCTGCACCGGCTTAACCCCCTTCTTATGCGGGGGCGGCAGCTGAAAAGAATCAAACTCCTTCAGCTTCTTCTTGCTCGGCGGCAGTGGCCTCCGGCCTGTCCAGGGCCGCGGCATTGTGCTTGGCCCGAACGGCGCATATGGCGGTTCCCGCAGCTTCAGCGGCTTCACCTTTGGGGTCTCGGTGTAACTGTACTGAAATTCAAAAGGGGCACCTGGCATTACATAGGACACCCCAGTTTGGCCGACGCTAATGGCGCTCTGGGAGTTTTGCGCCTTCTCCATCGCTTCGGGAATTGAGAGCTTCCGAACCCTAGCGGTATGGCGAAACGCGGGGTGGACAGTGTCTGGTTTTGGCGGTTTAGAGTACTTGGAGAATTTGCCGGGGATGGAGGGGCGGGAGGGGGAGGAAGGGGTTCCAATGGACTTGAACTGTGGAGGGTGGGTCGTCGTGGCTGCGGCGGCGGCGGCATCGGAGGCGCTGGGGCTGGCGGGGGCATCGGAGGCGCTGGGGCTGGCGTCGTCGGGAATGTTGGCGATTTTGAGGGCAGAGTCGAAGCGCTTGTGGAGGCGGATTTCGTCTTCGATTTCCTTTTGGGCGCGTTCCCGCTGGATGAACTTCTGGGCGTTGGCGTTGTTCCACCGCGAGAGCCGGATTTCGGTGGGCGGGCGGCGGCGGTGGGGGAAGTTTGTTGGTTTGAGTGGCAGAAACAGAGGGAATGGTATGGTTATGGTGATTTTCAGCGCCATTTACAGGAGGGTTTTCAATATTTCAGCGAAAGAGAAGGTAGTAACTTGAAAACTCCGTTCTTGTGTAGTTCAACAATGGATTTCCCAACCAGGAGAGAGGAGATTTTTCTTGTGGGAATGGGAGGTTTGATGCAAGTGAGAAAAATAAAAAATAAAAATAAAAATAAAAATAGTCTCGCAGTGGTAATATGGGGCTATCCTTAAACGGCGTCGTATTTATGACCTTTTTCGGAAAAACAAGGGCGACCGACGACACTAGGCCGGCAATAATTGGACTGCCGACTATCATCTTGATCGAAGCCAAAAATACGCACTCTTCAGTCTTCTCAACTGCTTTTGAACCTGAAACTAGCTAGTAATAGTACTCAAAGCTTACCAATGGCGAATTTTTTTTTTTTTTCCCTCGTCTGCCGTGGTCCATGGATGCTCTCCGAAGGTACCCCCATTAGATTTCTTCTGCTTTTATGATTATTTATTTCCCCAAGGGGCTAAAAAAAAAGAAAGAAAGGCAAACCCCACTCTGTTCATAGTTCGCCATCGCCGAGAAAACACTAGAAAATATGTTCCATGATTTGTTTTTTTCATAATTGGCATTTCCTTTTGTTAGTTTGTTTTCAATAAGTGGAGTTTGGAGATTGTTTTCAGCTGAAGCTGCTAACCTCAAGTAATAAAGTTCGGTCAATTCTTTTCACTCCCAATCTAATCTACTGTTGATTTCAGTTGAAATGATGTAGCTTTGAGTTCTAAGATCTGTGCTGAGTCCTTGCAGATCCACTTAGGTTTGGGTTACAGTGGCAGCTGTGCAGAATTTAAGATTTCTTTTCCTTTTATTATGGGCAATCAGATGGAGAATTTTACACTCAGCAAATTGTTCGTTGTTCTTGCTCATCTGTTTTGCTATTTTTAGCAAAACAGATGTCTGTAGTCTATTTTTTTTGTATACCTAAGTTTAGGGTGTGCAATTAGGAAATCTATGATTCTTTGTTTTGAATTGGGCAACTTCATCATTTTTCTCCTAAACTGCCTTTTCAGGACACAGGGAAACCATTGTGTTATAACTTCCCTCAAAAATCAGAACGTAATCAATATAAATGATCAGCTCTTGTATTGAGATATGGATTTTGCGTTCCAGAGGTTATGTCAAGTTGATGCCAGAAGACTGCTGTTGATCCTGGGCACAATAGTTTCTACTGTAGTTGTGTTTCAGTATTTTGAACTTCCCTCTGCAAACTACATTTTGTCTCCGGTACCTGCTGGTAAGATTTTGATATTAGCGTCAACTGGAAATGACACCCACATGAGTAACTCAAAATCAACTGATTCGCATGTAGCGACTGTTGTGGCCAATAATACTAATATTTTTTATTTGGGGGAAGAATATGGCTATGAGGATACAACAAAAGGAGTAGATGGGGTTTATGATCTTGCATCATATAATGATGGAGCTGTCAATAGTTCCTTTGCAGTACATGAGAAGAGGAACTTGCACAATTTCAAATTTGGGAGTGATGTAGCACCAAAGAAGAATTCGACAAGAATGATTGAGGGGGCAGAGTCTACAGACAATATTTCTACAATAGAGAGGGCTGCGAAGGTTAAAGCGTTGGGCAACAATTCTGTGCTGGAATATGATGGAAATTTAAGCACCAGTTCTGTGGTGGGGAAAGTTCAAAATGGAACCAGTTCTGCATCCTTGTCATTTGTGTCACCAAATGTTCCTTTAAGTGGCATGGACGTAGATGCAGATTCAAAAACTTCTGTTTTATATGTTGCTGTGAACATATCTTTGGTGAGTAATTCTGAACAACCTGGGCAAACACAACTCAAGGATAAGAATTCTGAGCCATTGAAGACTGTTTCTATCCCCTTGAACAACAATTCAAGAAAATTAATCAATTCTACAAGGAGGAGGGGGAGGAAGAAACCGACATCGATATCCCAGATGTACTCATTATTGCTCAACGGTCTTATTGCTTCTGCTTCAGTGGTATGCATCAGATTCAGAGGTTTCAATTTGTGCATTGGGGAACGAGCTAACAATTCTAAAACTTTGTCCAGCAAAAGAAAAAAATAAATACTAAAATCTTACCTCATTCTTCTATTGGCTTCAGAAACGGCGTTGGTCATCTATACGTGAACGACAACTTCTATCGGCAAAATTACATATTTTGAATGCTCCTGTTGCAAGGAAGACTCCAGGACTACATGCCTCTCTCTTTCGAAATGTTTCCATGTTTATGAGGTAAAGCTTATCAAGAAATATCTATGTTTAATGCTTAGTGTTTTGTGAAACTGTCCAGTCATGATATTTGTGATATCCCGCTAAAAAAAATGATTATTTCTGCACAGTTTCAGATGCATTTTGTTTCCTTGCACTGTTGTGTCGGGCACCTCACTTGTGGCAAACACCAATACTACAACTATTGCTATTGAATATATAAGAAACTAAAGTAATACAAAAACTAATAATAAAACAGTAAAAAGAACAAGACAAAAAATTAACGAGGTTCGGTATAAAATTACCTATGTCCTTGGACAGTGACGATCAATCCACTACTTCTTGACAAACTACAACTTTGAGGTGTGTTTTACAAATGGAGAGTTGAGCTTTTTATATAACTTCAACCTCAAGTCCAAAAAACACTTCTCTTCAATGTGGGACAAATAATGCAAAAAATTCAAAACAACTTTTTATACCAATGTGGAACTATTCTACCAATGTGGGACAAAAAGCAACAAATTTCCACCTTGACGATAAATTCAACAAATTTTTCAGTCACCAACATTTTCTGGAGTTCCATATCATCGGCGCCTTCCAAAAATATTCAAACTTGCAAGTTATTGATCAAGTCCAAACAATGTTTGAACTTGATTATTGTCACAATTTTGGTCAACATATTTGCGGAATTTTCAATTGTATCAATCTTCTGAAGAAGTATCTTACCTCCATCAATAATATCCTGCATAAAATGAAACCGAACGTCGATGTGCTTCGTTCGTGTATGGTAGACTTGGTTTTTTGCCAAATGAATAGCACTCTGGCTATCATAGAACACAACAATGTGCTTCTGAACAACTCCCAAATTTTCAAGTAAACCCTGCAACCAAATAGCTTCCTTAACAGCCTCTGAAGCTGCCATGTACTCTGCTTCTGTTGTAGACAAGACAATGGTAGACTGTAAGGTAGATCTCCAACTCACTGGACCATTAGCAAATGTAAAAACATATCCAGTAGTTGATCGACGTTTATCCAGATCACCTGCAAAATCAGAATCTACATATCCAACAACACGTTGATCAATAGTATTATTTTTCTCAAATACTATACCAACATCAATCGTATTCATAATATATCTCAAAATTCATTTCACAGCTTGTGAAATATCAGGTCTAGTACAAACCATTGCATACATCAGACTACCAACAACACTTACATAAGGAACCTGTGACATATACTTACGTTCCTCATCTAATTTAGGAGATAAAGCCGCACTAAGTTTGAAATGAGGAGCAAGAGGAGTACTTATTGGTTTTGATTGCTCAGACATGCCAAAACTCTGTACTACCTTCTTCAAATACTGTTTCTGAGACAAACTAACTCTTCCTCTCATTCTGTCTCTGCAAATCTCCATGCCAAGTATCTTCTTTGCTTCACCAAAATCTTTCATCTCAAATTCTTGATTTAACTGACTTTTCAACTTATTAGTTTCTTCCTTATTCTTTGAAGCTATCAACATATCATTAACATACAAGAGTAAATATATAAAAGATCCATTTTGTAGTCTGCGAAAATAAACACAATGATCATGTTTTCTGATGTACTTCTGATCCATCATAAACTGATGAAATCGTTTGTACCACTGTCTTGGAGATTGTTTTAAATCATACAACGATTTACCCAGTTTACATACCCAATTTTCTTTTCCAGCAACCTGAAATCCATTTGACTAAGTTATATAGATTTCCTCTTCCAAATCACCATGTAAAATTGCAGTTTTTACATTGAGTTGAACTAGTTCAAGATCAAATTGTGCTACCAAAGCCAACAAAATTCAAATGGAAGAATGTTTAACAACTGGAGAAAATACCTCATTATAATCAATGTCTTCCTTCTGTGCATAGCCCTTAGCTACCAATCTAGCTTTGAAGCGAACATTATTTGTATCTGGAAATCCTTCTTTCTTTACATGAACTCATTTGCAACCAATTGCTTTCTTACCCTTGGGCAGTTGGGCTAGCTCCCAAGTTTGATTCTAATGAAGAGACTGCATTTCTTCATCCATCGCTCTTTTCCACTTATTTGATTCAGAGTTCCTCATTGCTTCTTTGAAAGTGTAAGGAACATTATCATCCACAACTGGAAGTGCATAGGCCACCATATCAGTATACCGAGTAGGTTTTTGAATTTCTCGTCTTGGCCTCTGAGAAACAATTGATTCTTGTTGCTGTGAAGATTCTTGAATTGAAATCTCCTCTTCTTGTACACTATTGCCCACTGTAACTGGAGAGTTACCTTGTGTAGTCTCATTTCTCATTGGGTTTCCCAAAATTGTCTCAATCTCCACCTGTTGTTGAGTACCATTGATCTTCTCTTCAACTCGTGACTCCTTGCGTATTGTTTTCTTCATCATCGTAAGTTCATCAAAAGTCACATCCCTGCTTAAAATCATTTTTTTTCATCTCTAGACACCAAAGACGGTATCCTTTAACTCCTGCACTTATCCCCAAGAATATTGCTTTCTTGGCTCTTGGATCCAACTTAGATACTTTAACATGATAATAAGCCATAGTACCAAATACACGTAAAGAATCATAATCACTAGCAGGCTTTCCAGACCATTCCTCATAGGGTGTTTTTCCCCGTATTGCAGATGATGGTAGACGATTGATGAGATGACACGCATATCTAACAGCCTCAGCCCAAAACCTTTTGTCTAACCCAGCATTAGACAACATACATCAAACTTTCTCCAGCAAAGTTCGATTCATGCGCTCTGCCACCCCATTCTGCTGTGGTGTATCTCGAATTGTGAAGTGTCGAGCAATACTTTCATCCTGACATACCTTCATAAACGGGTCACTCGTGCATTCACCACCATTATCTGATCTAAGCCATTTAATCTTTCTGCCAGTTTGAGTTTTAACTAATTTTTTCCACTTAAGGAAAATATCAGACTTCATTTTTATGCTTCATAGAATACACCCAAACTCTTTGGAAAAATCATCAACAAAAGTGATAAAATAATGCATACCACCCAACGAAGCCGTTTTTGTGGGCCCCCATACATCTGTATGGATGTAGTCTAAAATATCTTCAGTCTGGTGGATTGCAGTGCCAAATTTTACTCTAATATGTTTTCCTAGAATGCAATACTCACAAAATTCAAGTTTGCACACCTTTGCACCCTTTAACAAACATCGCTTAGCTAATTGTTGCAAATATTTTTCTCCTGCATGTGCTAATCGCATATGCCATAACCTAGTTGTATTTGAACCTACATCTTTCTCAGAAACAACAGTTGCTGAGCCAATAACTGTACTACCTTGTAAATAATACAAGTTATTTTTCATTATTCCTTTCATCACCACCAGCGTACCTGATTTAATCTTTAAGGTTCCATCTTTCAAAGTGATAGTAAACCCTTTAGATTCTAAGACACCCAATGAAATCAAATTCTTCTTTAGGCTTGGAACATACCTAACATCAGTCAAGGTCTTAATAGTTTCATCTTGACATTTCAACTGTATTGATCCTATTCCAATTGTTTTACAAGTATTATCATTTTCCATAAAAATAACCCCATCATCTAATTCTTCAAAATTAAAAAACCATTCCCTATTGGGACACATGTGATAGGAACAACTAGAATCCAAAATCTACTCACCAAAATAATGTGACGAAGATGTTCTAACAAGAGAAAAATCTGACTCACTTCCATCATCATTGGCTATATTGGCATTAGAATGTGTTTTGCTCTTATTATTCTGCTGTAATTTAGGACAATCTTCCTTCCAATGCCCTCTCTCACGAAAAAAGGCGCATTCATCTTTAGCATGTCTCTTACGAGATTTACTCCTCTCATGAGATTTACTCCTCCTTCCAGGCATACGACTTTGAGAACGTCCCCTTATTGTTAGTGCTTCTGCTGTTTCCTTATGGACCCTTTGATCTTTCTTTCTGCATTCAATACTAATCAATGCAGTACAAACAGCATCATAAGTAACTTTATCTTTCCTATACAATAAAGTGGTGGTCAGATGTTCATAATCATCAGGGAGAGAATTCAATAACAATATGACTTTATCCTCATCTTTCACCTTTTCATCCAAATTTAACAAATCGGCCAAAATTTTATTGAAAGCATTTATGTGGTCATTAATCAAAATACCTGGTTGATACTGAAAGCGAAACAATTTCTTTTTCAAATAGAGCAGATTTTTCAGACTCTTGGTCATAAATGTATCTTCCAATGTCTTCCCCAATTTCTTTGCAAATTTCTCCCTCATAATACAATATTTTTGATATTTAGTGAGACATAGATGAATCGTACCACATGCATGACGATTGATCTTTTCCTAATCTCTGTCACCCATATCTACTGGTTTATCATCCAAAGTAATATCTAATTCTTGCTGATACAAGATGTCCATCACCTCACATTGCCACATACCAAAATTATTGTTATCATCAAATTTCTCCACCTCAAATCGAGCATTAGCTATCGTATTCGAAGATGATGTCGAAGTCGAAGGGGTTGGAGTTCGTATGGACAAAGTTACTTCTACTGTTGCACTAGTTTCTGCCATCTTCTATATATTCAATAGCAATCAACAAAGCAAAAAGCCTAAGATAAATAGTATGTACCAACTGTGTCTACTCTGTTTTATCCTATGAAATTTCACTTTGACCAGACCGACCTCCAGGAAACGACTGAGCCGCAATGGTCTCTGAGCACTCGCTTAGATAAGGTCTTTCTTAGGCATCAAACGTGGAATCAAGGATCCTAACAGAGGAACACTTCCGTATCGATACTATTCAACCTAGCTCTGATACCAATTGTTGCACTAGAGGAGTCCATAGGTGTGCTTGATACACATGAATGAGCACCAACTTGACCCAAAAACTTAAGCCTATTAGGTCTCGGGTCAAACCATGTACATAAGCACCCATCATCTACTCACTTTTTCTAATGTGGGATAAACTCACAAGTGGAATTCTCAACAATAGTTGTAGTATTGGTGTTTGGCACAAGTGGGGTGCCCTACACAACAATTGGTATTAGAGTGCCGATGGTTCATAACGCTGGGTGTGGGAGTGTGTGACAAAGGCTAAGAAGGATCATCTAAGCTGCCAAGATGGATCCAAATTGGGTCAAGATGTGGGAGGTAGGATTGGTTTGGAGGCTCCATTTGGAATACAATCCGAGACACGTAAGACAGCCCACTTGAGTAAACTGTTGGAGAATTTGTCCCATGAGGGAGAAGGTGGCTTCTGTTCAAGGGGGAGTAGTTAAAACTCACATGTGGTGGAGCTTCTGTTCAAGGGGGAGCATTTGGAACTCACAAGTGAGGAAGAGATTGTTGAGAATTCCACTTGTGAGTTTGTCCCACATTGGAAAAAGTGAGTGGATGATGGGTGCTTATATACATGGTTTGGCCCAAGACCCAATAGACTTAAGTTTTTATGTCAAGTTGGTGCTCACTCATGTGTATCAAGCATACCTATGGACTCCAACAGTACAACATGCACAAAATTGGGTAGACATTGCTAAGTGTTGCTACACAAAAGAAGAACTTGGAAAGCTGTAATATATGTATTTCCATCTTGACATCTTGCTTTGGATTTTTACCTTATTTTGTGTTTGTGAACGAAAAAATGCTTTATGCAAAAGCAGCAAACAGCTGTACCTGAAGGGTGCTTTTGATCAGCTTCACTTGTCATATTTTTATTAAAGAATTGCAGCTACCATAGATATCTGTTGGAGATGCTGGAGTAGTTGTTGGACTTCCCTTGTTCTAATAGCTGCATTTTGTTTTTGATTTTTTGTTCTTGTACTAGAGCCAAACTATTGACACATATGCAAGTGTTTTCAAATAAGGTTGCTAGAATTGGGATCCTACATAGGATCATTGGGAGGGTCCGCAAGGTCGGATCGTAAGATTCCATTTACAATGTAAATAAACTAAAATTTTATATATTTGACAATTTATAACAACTCTCAATAAAATAATCCTTAAAACTTGGTAGTAAATTCAAGAAATTAAAACAAATTTGAGGAATGTAGCTAGCTTGCTAGCTAGCACCTAGGTTTTTCCTTCAACAATTTGAAACCTAAAAAAAAATTCTAAATAGCTTGAACTGCAAAGGGCAGGCTGTTGCTAGCTTATTTATTTAATAATTATAATTAAAAAAGAAAAACAAAAAGAATGAACAGAAGAAGGAAGAAGAAATTGCTAATCTTAATTCAATGCACTGATGTAAATTTCTCAGTTTCTATGGTTTTGTCATCAGACCATAAGAAGAAGAAGAAGGAGAAGGAGGGAAAAAAGGAGGAAGAGGAAGAACTTTTTGTTAGTGGCAAAGAAAAGAAGAGGATAAAGAATGCTATATGCTCTATGCTTTGGGAAAAAAAAGATAGGTCTCTAGTTTGTCATTAATAAGAGAAAAAAACAAGAAAAAGAGAGAGAGAGAGGAAGAAACTGAAAAGAACTGCAAAGATAATGCATAACTGCTACAAGACTTTAACTTTAAGCTCTCAGCCTGACTATGAAACTCCCTATTTGTTGAAGCTCTCTGCTGATCTCAAAGCTCTCAGCTGACCTCTGCTGTTTTCGGAACAAGTAACAGTCCGAGCCTACTAATAGACAACCTAGGATCTGTTTGTCAAGAACTCTAAGCTCTCAGAGAACTTGCAATTTTGAAGGAAGAGAGCTTTCAAGAGATGCTCAGCTTCTCTCTTGACTTGATTGAAGAAATCCTAGAACATGTTCATTATGTTGCCCTAATTTTGATGAATTTGAACCAACTGGACCAAATTTTGTTTCTATGCAAAAGTAAAGTGTTTGGGCCAATAAAAATGTATATTGGGCATTTTTATTTAAAATCCTAAATAGGAAAAATCCATATTCCATTGCAAAAGTACGATCGGTAGGACCACAAGTAGGATCGAGATCCTAAGATCCTAACGATCTAGATAAGATCCTATTGGGATCCTACTTTATTAAGATTCTACGTAAGATCTGGATCGATTAGGCAAGTATGGATCATAGGATCGTAGAATGGCATGATCCAGATCGGGATTTTGATAATCATGTTTTCAAACTGATGTATACACTTGCATTTATGCTCATGCATTGCATTTCCAATTGCAGTTATATCAATCTGGCAATTTTATTACTAATTTTAGCCATGAGTCTTTAGTTTTAAGTTGTAGAAACATATTCCAGAGAGCACAATATGTCTAGAATTTAAATATATAAATAACTAAAAATAAAAATACAATAGTGAAAAAAAGAAATAAATAATACATAATCCATTGATTAATTGATATTGCTACCAAGCATCCTTAATACTTTATTTCATTTCATGTTCTCGAGACTCATTAAGTAATTTTAAGATAGAAATTTTTTGTATTGTAAAACTGCTCTGTTATACATAATCTTTATTATATTTTAGATCATCAAGGTTCAAGAATCAAGATTTCCCTTTCTTTCCCACTCTATCCTGCTGGTTGTCTCACTGAAAGGCTGATCTAACCAAAGATACAGCTCTATCTAAGATAACTGGACTAATATTCCATGGTTAAATCTATTATATGGACTTCCAATTAAGCTTTCATGCAATCCCAATTGCAGGAGTTATGATTTGATGGAACACATTCTCAAAGTTTATATCTATAAGGAAGGAGAAAAGCCCATTTTTCATCAGCCGCAGTTACGGGGAATTTATGCCTCTGAAGGATGGTTTATGGAACTGATGGAAGGAAATAAACAGTTTGTTGTGAGGAACCCCAGCAAAGCTCACTTATTTTACTTACCCTTTAGTTCAAAAATGCTACGGGTAGCATATGCGCAAAGTTTGCCTAATCATCGGGAGTTGGAAGAGTACTTGAAGAATTATGTAGTTTTGATTGCAGAAAAATATATTTTCTGGAACAGAACGGGAGGGATGGATCATTTTTTTGTTGCTTGTCATGATTGGGTATGCTTCTAATGCTTCTTTTAGACTTAGATTCATTAGTTTATAACATAGTTACCAGAAAACAGTAACACCCCAGGGAACCACCTATTGGTACAAATGTTCTGAAACGTGGTAAATTTTTCGTTTCAGAACACTACATCTAACGATCATAAGTTTTAATTCAATATTGTTCACATAACACATTTTTTTATTAAATTAAGTTGAAAATTATTACATTGTAATTCTGTTCTATTTCATTATTCATCCATTTCACAAAATAAAATTTCTTTTGGATTTTGAAACACTTCAGCATCTTCTCCAAAATATACAAGTGCCATTACATATATTTCACCAATATTTCTATATAATTGTACCCCTAACTTTCCATATTTTAGAGCATGTTCTATACCACGATCTCGTCCTGTTCTAGGTAAACATTGGTTTGTAATAATTAAATGCCTCAATGGATGATATTATCTATTTAACATGTGTTTAGGTCGTACTTTAGTCAAGAGTTAGGATGCTGGATTTTAAGTTTCAAAATCCCAGGCCATAGATCCATCATCCTGATGGATATGGCGCAGTTAAGGAGATTGAGTTTTTCATGCAGAATCTACTCTAGGGGCAATGATGCCCTCATAGATGCAACTTAAGATCTGAAGGGCGACACCCCCTGTCCTTCCTCCTCCCACTTTAAAGGGAAAAATAGTAAAGGTCTGGTACACTTCAAAGTTGCATGCAAAAGCTAAACCTAGCTGGTGCAGTTTTGTAATATTTTGAGTTTGAGCTACCATATGGTTCACACCTTTTTCTTTTGATGAATGCTGGAAATTTTAGGCTCCTCAAGTCACAAGGTCGATTATGCAAAATTGCATCAGAGTACTTTGCAATGCGAATGTTGCTAAAGGCTTCAACATAGGGAAGGACACAGCGCTACCCGTAACATATGTCCGGGATGAAGAGGATCCCCAGAAAGATCTCCAAGGAAAATCTCCATCACAGAGACCCATTCTCGCCTTCTTTGCAGGGAGCATGCATGGTTATGTCCGTCCAATCCTACTGCAATACTGGGAAAATAAAGAACCTGACATGAAAATATCTGGTCCAATGCCTCGTGACAGTCGAGGCAAAAAGATTTACAGGGAGCACATGAGTAGTAGCAAGTATTGCATATGTGCCAGGGGTTATGAAGTACACACACCTCGGGTAGTTGAGGCCATTTTCTCTGGGTGTGTGCCAGTGATCATATCAGATAATTATGTTCCTCCTTTCTTTGAGGTATTAGATTGGGAGGCATTTTCTGTGTTCATCCTGGAGAAAGATATCCCAAATTTGAGAAACAGACTCCTCTCCATTTCAGAAGAGAAGTACCTTGCAATGCAGCTAAGAGTAAATATGGTGCAGCAGCATTTCCTTTGGCATAAAAAGCCGATGAAGTATGACTTATTTCATATGATCCTTCACTCAGTTTGGTACAGTAGAGTTTTGCAGATAAAGACTTGATGAGGGCATAATTTTGTGTTCTTAGTAGTGAGGAAGCAGGAAAGTAAGCATTTGTCAAACAGAAAAAGCTGCTACTGTAAATGGTCAACCATTGGCCAAGGCATTGAAGGGCACACTCATCCAGCTATAAGCATGTCCCATCAATTTGTTTTTTGGTAAATAGGTGATGTTCAGTTCAGATGCCACACTTCCTCTCTTCTTATCATGCATATGCAATGCCAGCGGCACCAACAGCCAAACATTAGATTCATATCTACAAGGAGAGTTTGATGTTCCAATGAGACATTTGATATTTTTCTTGACCATTGATTTATGTTCTTAGTTCTGTATGATTTTGTTCTTTTTGTGCTCCAAATAAACAATTGTTTTGTGTGAGGTGGTGTTTGTATATATTATAGGGGCCACCATTGTACTGGGGAAATTGAAGAATTTCATTGTAGTTCTATGAGACTGAAGGTGATTTTCAATAATATGTGCTTTGTAATTAAGTAGTTATTTCTCACGGAAGCTAATATTGTTGAAATGCATGAACACACCTCTTGGGTTTAAGTTTTGGAATATGGTTTGACCTCATCGAAACCCCATCATCCTTTTTTCAAAAAATTCTTACGTTATGTTTGGAAAGACCTTGGATTTGTGTAAATTTGAACAAAATATAATACAAAATTATATTGAGTTTTGTACAAATTTGTACAAATTCAATTTCAAAACCCAAATCTATACTCCCAAATACAGCATTAGACAAACAACAGCAAAGTTCACTTCTTTCTTTGTTTGTTACTTCTTTCTTTATAGGTTGTTCTCACTGCATTTGAATCCCTCGAGTCAAAACAACAATTATCAATTTATCACTACTAAAAATGTGATGAGACCCAAAAAGTGTTTTAGTTGAATTCTTTTTTAAAGAACAAATAATAATAATTTAGGTGGAAATCATGAACAAAATATGTACTTCAAAGTTTAGTCCAAGTCTATCGAACTCAGGTTTTAGTTGGTTCAACCATGCAAACCTATTTAGTAGACTTAAGTATGTTAGCACCGGAAGAGTTCATGGGTAGGCTTGATACACATAAGTGAGCACCAACTTGATCCAAAAGCTTAAGCCTATTGGATCTTGGGTCCAACCATGTATATAAGCACCCATAATTCACTTAAATTTTTCAATGTGATACAAACTCGCAAGTAGAATTCTCAACAATCTTCCTCTCACTTGTGAGTTTCAATTGTTCCCCCTTAAATGGAAACTATCTCCCTTATGGGAGCAAACTCAATTCCCCAACAGTTCCTCAAGTGGTTGTGAGTTCCAATTGTTTCCCCTTAAAGGGAAACCGTCTCCCTTATGGGAGTAAACCCAATTCCCCAATAGTTGCTCAAGTGGGTCTTACCACTGGCGTCTTATGTGCCTCAGATTGTATTCCACGTGTCTCCAAACCAATCCTACCTCCCACGTATTGACCCTTCGGATCCATCCCAGACCTAGATGATCTTTATTGGCCTTGGTCACACACTTTGTCCTCCAAATATTAGCACGTCAGGAGAATTAGCTTTAAGTCTTGACTTTTTACGATGTTGCTCACCCAAAATTACAAACCGTTGGCTTTGATACCACTTGTTAGCACCGAAAGAGTCCATGGGTGAGCTTGATACACATGAGTGAGCACCAACTTGACCCAAAAGTTTAAACCTATTGGGTCTTGGGTCCAACCATGTATATAAGAACCCATCATTCACTTAAATTTTTCAATGTGGTACAAACTCGCAAGTGGAATTCTCAACATAGTAATCCTTGGTTTTGAACTAAAATGACCTTTTCACAACGATTCGTGATATAGGTTATGGGGCTTGTGTCATCAAGGTCATGTGTCGTTAAGCAATTTCCTTTAACAACACCTGACTTTTATGACATTTTTATTGAATTATGTATCACATTATTTACATAGAAAGTGGCATGAAAAGTTGGTGAACATTTTTATGCCTTGCCCATATTCTTGAGTTGCATTTGTTTTGTTTCAGTTAGGCTAGGTTAGGCTAAGGACTTAGTCTATATTCTGTGTAATGACACTCTTAGTCTATGCTTTATACATTAAAGGTATGGTTTTGGCAGGAAACTTTCTCTTTATGATAGGACCTTGCTTCCAGATCCTTTTTAGTATCGCAACAAAGTTGGTACACTTCAGTACCTTTTACTCATCTAGACATCACATATATGCAATTCAACAAGTTTATCAATTGTTAAATGCTCCTCAAGATGTTCACTTTTAAGTTGTCAAACGAATTTGAAGATATCTCAAGGGGACTCTTGGATATGATGTTCGTCCTTGCTCATCCCCTAGTTTGGTGTGTTATGTTGATGCTGACGGGGCTAGCTACCTAGATATTAGACACTCTACAATGGGTTACTGTATCTTTCTTGCCTCTAATCCTCTTTCATGGGGCACCAAGGAACAAGTGTCTATTGCTCAATCCAGTACTGATGCAGAGTATATGGCGCTTTTTGTGAATGAGCCAAATAGGACCTTAGCACATTTATATGGTGTAAGACTAATGGTTCTTCTTGTCGGGTTAGGAATCGCTAAGAAATAAAAGGATTAGACTACAATTTGACCCTAGGTTTGGAAGGAAGTAAGAGTCTAGGGGTCGTGGCCACCCCTACAATTTCTTGCCCCTAATCCTTTTTCTTTTGTTATATTGTTATTTTATTAAGGGTATTTAGGTGTTTATATGATTCGTTTGTCTTATGGATGTTTAAAATGAATATTATTGTTATCATATCTAGTCCGTTCTATTACTATTTAGTCCAATCAAGTCCCCCAAACCTTAACCATTGAAACGTTATGCACTAAAACAAGACAATAATTGTTGTAAAACATGTATATTTATATGGATGACTATCTAGATAATAGGTTACAACCTTTGGTATGCCCACATAATGGTTCATTATGTGGTCAACCTTTGGAATGCCAATGTATTTGCCTATATAAGTACATGATTTACAACAAAATGAGATAATAAGGTGATTAGCAACATCTAATTCCTGAAGAACTAGACTGTTGAATTTCTATAGCTCCAAACATTTTTTTTTTTGTATTCCTCTTTTTATTTCATTTATAACACGTTATCAACACGATCAAGTCTCTCATGGTATAGCAAGTTTCGATGGTATTATTCTAAGGTAAGAATCTTGTTTCCTTTAACATTTGTATCTATATAACTTTATTTTTTCGTCAAACTATATTTATATGTTAACTATATCTCTTATCTTGAGTACGTGTCCTTAAATATTTTTATGTTGGGATATATGTGAGAATAACATTTTCATTTTAATATTTACCTAACTTTGAATTTTTATTTGTTTTCAAAGTGACTTAATGATGTCAAACCTCACAAACTTTGAATTCGTTGCCCTTGATATTTTTGAAAGAAATTATCTACCATGGGTACTTGATGCTGAGATTCACTTTAATGCTATGAATCTTGGTAGTACAATTGAAGAAATAAATCAAGCATCCTTGTAAGATCGCGTAAAGACAATGATTTTCCTTCGACACCATTTATACGAAGAATTAAAAATTGAGTACCTTACTATTAAGGACCCATTAGTCCTTTGGAACAACTTGAAGGAGACCAAAAAAAGGTAATTCTTCCAAAAACTCAATATGATTGGATACACTTGTGACTGCAAGATTTTAAAACTGTAAGTGAATATAATTCAGTCTTGTTTGAAATTAACTCTCAATTGAAGTTATGTGGAGAAAAAGTTATCGATGATGATATGTTAGAAAAAACATATTCGACTTTTCATGCCTCGAATGTGCTCCTGCAGCAGTAATATCGAGAGTATAGATTTACAAAATATTCCGAACTAATTTATTGTTTACTGGTGGCTGAACAAAATAATGAGCTTTTGTTGAAAAATCATCAATCTCGTCCAACTAGCTCAATACCATTCCCTGAAGTGAATGTGACTTTTTCTTGCTTTGTCTAATCTTGATATACGCACAAATCAATGTGAACTTGAAATTCAAAAAAAAAAAAAATCATTTGCAGAATGCTGCAAATCAATTGCTAGATGTTTTCACAAACACCAAAAGGGTCCACTCAATTACATGTTCCGGCTGCAAATATTCCTACTAGATTGATTGTTCCTGAAGAACACCCAATGAGAATAGCATCTAATGAATCTAAAATGTGCCAGAAGCGTAGTAGACCAATTGGTGCAAAGGATACTGTTTCTCAAAAGAAAAAGGAAATGAATAAAAGTAACACTCCAAAAGAGTTCATTAACACTCAAGAAAAGGTTAAAAGAAATATAGATTAACAATCTCATATTTCCACAGAAGCAACACCAGAAGTGTTTCCGGTACCGAAAAATTATAAGATCTCATTAAAATTTGGAAATATGCGAAAAAAAAATAAAGTTGTTATTGACAATGTGTTTGCATATGCGATTGCTTCAGAAATTATTAATGATAATGAGCATGAGCCTCAAACTGTAGAAGAATGCCAATATCGAAATGATTAGCCACATGGAAAGAAGCAATACAGGCTGAACTAGACTCATTAGCCAAACATAAGGTATTTGGACCAGTAGTCCAAACACCTAAGAATGTCAAACTTGTTGGGTATAAATGAGTTTTTGTACGTAAAAGAAATGAAATGAATGAAATTGTGAGGTACAAGACGCGTCTTGTAGCACAAGGTTTCTCACAAAGGCCTGGTATAGATTATAAGTTACTTTTAGATTTTTGATTAGTTTAACAGTTTCTGAAGGACTCGACATACGTCTCATGGACGTAGTAACAACTTACTTGTATCACTCATTAGATAATGACAAATATATAAAAATTCCTAAAGGATTTAAAATGCCTAAAGCATATAATCCAAAACAACGGCAAATGTATTTTGTTAAATTACAAAGATCTTTGTATGGATTGAAGCAATTTGGACGAATGTGGTACAATCGTCTAAGTAAATATTTTTTGAAAATTGGATATGAAAATAATCTTATCTGTCCTTGTGTTTTCATTAAGAAGATAACTTTTGGATTTTCTATAGTCGCAGTTTATGTTGATGACATAAACATAGTAGGAACTCCAGAAGAGATCTCAACGACCGCTGACTACTTAATGAAAGAATTTGAAATAAAGGATCTTAGGAAGACAAAATTTTGTCTTGATTTTCAAGTTGAAAATTTAACAAGTGGAATTCTTATTCATTAATCATCTTATGTAGAAAAAATCTTGAAACAATTTTATATAGATAAATCTTATCCATTAAGCTTCGGGATGATTGTTCGTTCACTTGATGTGAAAAATGATCTTTTTCGTCCTTGAGAAGATGATGAAGAAATCCTTGATCCTGAATTACCTTATCTTAGTGCAATTAGAGCACTCTTATATCTTGCAAATTGCACTAGACCAGATATAACTTTTGTAGTAAATTTGCTGGCAAGGTTTAGTTCTACACCAACTCAGAGACATTGGAATGGAGTAAAACATGTTCTTCGTTATCTCTGCGGCACATCTAATATGTGTTTGTTTTACCCAAAGAGAGTAAAGTCTGTGTTGAAAGGATATGCTGATGTTGGATATCTTTCTGATCCTTATAAAGCTCGATCACAAACAGACTATATTTTTACATGTGGTGATACTGCTATCTCATGGCGATCTGTAACGCAAACAATCACTACCTCTTCAAACCATTCAGAAATATTGGTAGTTCATGAAGCAAGTCATGAATGTGTATGGTTAAGAACTATAATCCAACACATTAAAGGGACAAGTGAATTATCACTAGAGAATGACAAGCCAACAATATTGTACGAGAGCAATGCAGCATGTATTGCACAAATCAAAGGTGGGTACATAAAAGGTGATAGAACTAAACATATTTTACCAATGTTCTTTTACACTTATGAATTTATGAAGAAAGGAGATGCTAACATTTGCAAAATTTGTTCAAGTGACAACTCAGTAGATCTATTCACAAAAGCATTGCTAACTTCAATTTTCAAAAAGCATGTACATAACATTAGAATGCGACAACTTAAGGACATTTCTTAATTGACTGTATTTTTTAGGGGAAGTATGAATACTGTACTCTTTTTCCTTCGTTAAGGTTTTGTCCCACAGGGTTTTCCTTAACGAAGGTTTTAACGAAGCATATTCATAGTGTATAGTCATTCAAGGGGAAGTGTTATAAAACATGTATATTTATGTGGATGACTATCTAGATAATAGGTTACAACCTTTGGTATGCCCATATAATGGTTTATTATGTGGTTAACCTTTGTGATGTCAATGTATTTGCTTATATAAGTACATGATTTACAAAAAAAAAATGAGATAATAAGGTGATTAGCAACATCTAGTTCTTGAAAAACTAGACTGTTGAATTTCTATAGGTCCAAACTTTTTTTGTATTCCTCTTTTTATTTCATTTACAACAATAATTACATTTGTTGTAAAATTTAGTTGTCCTCCGATTTTCCTTTGGTTTTTGTTTATGTTTGATTTTTTTGGTGTTGATTCCGTATAGGCTTGTTTAGTTTGGTTTATTGGATTATTGTATTGTTATTTTTTATTGGTTTTGATGTTTGGAATGATTTTCATAGTTTATATATAAATCTCATGTGTCCTACTTGTTACCACATTTTTCCTCCGCTATAAGGGAGAACTACCAATAAAATTGGGGTTCCGTTAAAAAAAAAAAGTAATACACTTAAAATAATGGACCCCTCATACTCTTTTTTTTTTTTTTTTTTGCCCTTTTAGTTATGCTCCATTTTAAACTTGGAAAATATTAGGGAAAGGAAAGGAAAGGAAAGGAAAGGAAAATATCAAAGAATCAACATTTTTATGTTTGATTATTAAGGAAAGTGAGAAAAAAAAAATACATCAAATCCATAAAACAAAAAATGATTTAAAACATCATTAATATTTATGTTGGAATTGGTGTATTCCTAAGAGGATGGGTGAATTGAAATTTTAAAAACTTCTTCTTAGGTTTAACTAAATATCAGTAATATACAACCTACGATCTTTCTAATCATATACCAATTGCGCAGATAATGATATGCGAAAATTTAAATCATGCGTAACATTCACAATATATTAAATATAACATATATGTGCAGAAATATAAAGTGCTGAAAATTAACAGTGGACGGACGATATGTTATTGGGGTTCGGCCAATACTGCCTACGTCCCCGCCTTAACTTGCAAGCCTGAGGATTCCATTAGGACTCACTTAAGGGGTGGATCGGCACCTGTTACAACTAGGTCAAATTATCGGGGCTGACCTCAACCTTTACACACTCTCCTTATGGGGCGGAGAATTCCCACTTCAAGCCACACTTGGATTACAATCAAATAAACTTTTTTGTATAAGTAAAGGTGCTTCTAACACAAGCAGACTTGTACACAATTCAGTACAGTATAATCAATGTACTTCAATATGATAAGAACTATAAGCTCAGTGCAAATATGTGTAACACTCAAAGTAATGTCAATAAGCAATCAAGCATGCGAGTGTATTGTCAATCGATCTTTGAAACAATATATATATATATATATATATATATATATATATATATATATAATCACAAATAGGGTTTCAAATATTTTCAAGAGTATGATCAAATCTTTCAAAATGATATTCAAAAGTCTAAGCACAAGATATTTTGCAAAGCAAGCTTATCAAAAATTGTTTTCTCCAATAACACAATACAAGCTCAAAAGTCTTACAATAATAGTGCACAGACTTACAAGCTCACAAAATTTCCCCCACAAATGAATTTATGGATTAAATCAATGGGGAAAATGTTTGGCTTACTCTTACAAGAAAATCAACACTTAATCAAAACCAATAGAGTATAAGCTTGTATAGGGAATGTAGGTAATCTCAATATGCTCTCACTCAATAAGATTTTTCAAAGGAATGAGTAAAGGATGAGAGTTTTGGCTTGTATGTGAAGAAAAAGCTCTCAAAAAATTCAGAGGATATTTTCTTAATCAAATCACTAATCATGTCTTAATTTTTGCAAATGAGCTCATATATATAGATATACTTAAAATTTTGACCGTTGGGATATAGTGGGAATTATCAAAAATATTTAAAACAAATTTAACCCAAAGTAGCCCCATTTAACCCTTAATAACCTGCGGTAAAAATAGGTCAACCCGAGAGTTTCGGTCTCCCGAACCGTAGGGTCGGTCGCCCAAACACTCGCATTTTGAAAAGTGCATTTTATTCATTCGGGTGCCCGGTGAATGGTTTGGGTGGCTGAACCAAGGCGATTTTCAAAGTGTTAGAGGTTCGGTCGCCCGGTTCTAAGTTCGGTCTGCCGAACTTGCCATTTCGGATGCCCGAGGTAAAAATGAACGTGAAGTTTAGGCACCCGAGGAAGGTAAAAAAGTCAGCATTAAACGTTCGGTCAATCGAGAACGTTTAGTTCATTTTGGTTTAGTCGCCCGAGCTTAGTCAACAATTTTGACTTTTCATACATTCGGTCGACCGAATCATTTTCAATGCATACATTCGATCGCCCGAAGTCCTTTCATTTTAGGTTCTAAGTCTTGTTTTAAATTATGAGTGACCCCTGATTGCATAGTTGATAGTGGGGACTTTTTTAAGTGCTTGTGTAAGGACCTAGGGTCAATCTACGGTCTAGGCTTTTCAATTAAGCCTAAAAACCTGGTGTTGGTCAACCTGTTTATGGTCATTTGTTTCCCTATGGTCAATCTACGGTCATGTTGAGCTTATATTCCTATCATGCATGCCATGCATTAATTATTACAGACCGATATAAATTATTACATACCCAAATATAATAAATGCATTTACAAATGAAGTACAAACAAGTCTTCTTCTTTTGTTCTTCTTTTTCCCATTAAATATGCCAAGAGTATGATCTTTAAGTTCCTCAGGCTTCCATAAATTCACTCTCATATGTGTGCTGTATTGTAAACCTGCTCACAAACTAGATACACACATAAGATCCTTGTGTTTCGTCTGCATTAAAATCAGAGATCGGACTCAAAAAATCAACAATCTCCATTTTTTTATGATGACAAACACGCATGAGCAAAATGGGGTTTAGCCTAAAAAGGCTCCCCCTAAGAATATGCATAATATAAAGATAAGCAGTAAAGCTCAAGCATATCCAAGACAGAAGACATTTCAAATAAATTATGGATTTAGTTTTTACGTTTAAGCACATACAATGTAGCATGCAATATAGCTCAAAGTTTTATCATTTTGCTCTCCCTCTCCCCCTTTTAGCATAAGCAAAAGGGTTAAGTTAAGTAAAAGAAATTTGGTCATTAAAAAAACTTAACTAAAGAGAACTCCCCTTTAAAAAATATTTGCCCCCCCCCCCCCCCTTTTAACGTTTAAGTGTAGAAAAAAAAAATTCTCTCCTTTTTATCATATAGTATTATGGGCATTAAAACTATTTTAAAGATATAACATTTAGACACATAAGTAAGAAAATAAGATATGTCACATGTAAAGTCATTTCTTACCAAAGAATAAAAATATATGTAAATAAATATATATCCCCCTTTGATGTTTGCAAAAAGTACCGGGGGTTGCTTGCAAAAAAAAATTAAATTTAAAGTAAGCAAGCAGCTGTCATTCTGGTTTAACATTTAAGCACGTCCTTAATATAACCAAACAAAAAGTAACCATATAAATCCTAAATATTTTAAAAATTTAAAAACAAGAATCATATGACAAACAGATGAAAGTGGCAAAATAACAGATTTCAACTTAAGATTTTCAATAAAGTCACTACATTTTAGCACATGCCACAAAAAGTATATCCAAGATCTAAGTTAAACATATTGGTGAGCATAATGTGATATAAATTTGATTTTGGATGCTCCCCCTATTAATTTGAATTCTAACTTAGATACAATAAACTATTTATAGCAGTTAAAGACTAAATTCATTATGCTTAGTAGTATAAGTCATCATTTTGAATCTTTTAAACCAACTATACTGATTATTTACCAACTAGATTTATCTTTATCAGTATAGTTGTCCCTATAGACTATAGATGCATCAGAGAATAGATATTAAGACATTCTATAATGCTCATTATCAAGAGCAATCCATATCTCAATCATAAAACCATGAAAGGTGGATATTATGCTCAAGGTTTCCAGAAGTGCCTCAATATTTCAATGAACGAAAGTGATGCATGTGGTTCTTTATGTTTTTTTCTATAGGGATGATGCTTAGCTTCTCTAGATACCTGCTGATTATGTAAGGATGAAATTTAATATTCATTTAGTTTTCACTCATCATTTCAAATTTATTTTAACATTCATTTTATCATAATTATCTTTGTATATGATTTTATTGTGGGAAAATTCCAACGAAAATTCGGCAGCATGCCGTCTATAAATTGAACATTTTTCCATAAAACTTGTACCTGATAGGTTCAAACAAGCAATTTATAATTCAGTTTAAGGCACGCGAGAACCTATATCCACTACTAGCATGCAATACACAGTATACTGCATCAGCCATGCAATTGGTGTTCCATACAAGCATGCATACCAGTAATTCCATCAACAAATGATATAAAAGGTAAACTATCCATTAGAAGATATAATCATTTAACACATAATTTGTTATTGTATTGTGCGTATTGGTATTTGCAATGCTATTCATAAAGGCATATGAACATAAAAGATATGATATCAAGAGAGCATTGCAATTTATAACCATGAAAGATAAATGCTCCCCCTAAGTTATGCACTCGACTCATTAAATGCCTTTTCCATTTTCTAATTACTTAGCCAAGTGTTTTAGATTTTTCGTGATTTGAACTTGACTTATCATGCTTAGGCTTAGAGGACCAAAAAGTCACAATGAGTATTTCTTTAAATGAACTAAGTCTACATTGTCTCTTTTATTTATGAATCCTAACGAGTGAGAGGCACAAGTTCGAATGGCTTTGAATGAAAATTACATGTGCATAGGTCACTTTAATTTTATGCACTCATCTAGATTGAGACCTGCTACAACCAACTTGGCCATTTAACTCAACACGAAGGATATGAAGCTCTAATGGATTTGATTTAATGTTTGAGAGCTTATGAAGTGAAGAAGAATAAATACTCGTAACAATTAAAATCATTAAGTTCAGAAGAGTATTTAGAATGAGTGGACATTTTGCAAAATATTTTTATGCGTAGTAATCAGGTCCAGGTTTGAGCAAAGAGTGTCTAGAAGTGTATGAATTTCTAAATACAGCTCTTTGGAGAATGGAATGTATCCTTTAGATATGATTATAATTATAAGCAAGGATACGAGCTAAGGAATGGGAGAAACCTTGCCGAATATGATCATGGTTTGGTAAGAAGTCCTATGGAGGAGATGGTGAAACAAGATTAGAGGATTAACTTAAGAAATGTACATTCAAGCATAGATTAAGCATTAAGAATTTTATACCAAGCAAGGATGCTTTTGTTTATTTGGAAGTGAATTTTAATTTAGTAAGCTATACCCAAAGTTTTCACATTTTCACCAATCATTATGACATATATGTATTAAGTTTAGATTTGATATGTAGCTTAAAACATATTAAATGAAAACCACTTTCCAAGCCTTTAGTCTTCACTACTCCTAAACCTAGGAACTAAAGGAAGATTAAAATATTTATATAATTTCTATTGGAATCTGATCTTCCTTTGGTCCTACAGGGTTTGCTTTCATAATTGTCCACATCATTTCTTTTTCTAAGCCTCCTGCACTTCTGGATGAGCAAGTAAATCGAATGTGCCTTTTCATTTTTCGATATAAGCAAATTTTGTATATCTGTGAAGGATCATGCTTATTTGTTCGACTTTTACTCATTAAGGGATTTTTATGACCATGAGACTTAAAATATGAACCCTTTTTGAAAGATTTATTTCCTTTGACTCATAAGGGTTTATCATCATCTATTTCTTCTTCTAAACAGATAATTTTTGTTGACTTTACTGTAATCCCAAGATGGGGGTGAATTGGTATTTTAAAATTTTTCTTTCCTAGGTCAGATATCCAGCAGCAGTATTACACAACCCTGGAGTCAATCTAAAGCAGATAATCAAATGAGTTAATAAATGCAGCTGAAATTAAATTTCGTAAATAAATTACTCAAACAAGCACAGTAAAGCAAGCAGGACACCAGATATGTTATCGAGGTTCGACAAATGTGCCTACGTCCCCACCTTGGCTCACAAGCACAAGGATTTCACTACGGCTCACTTAACGGGTGGAGCGGCACCGAAATACAACCAGGTCAAATTAACATGAGGCTGACTTTAACCTTTACAACTAATCCTTTCGGGCTGGATTAGCACCCCTTTAGGCCACAACTGGAATACAGCAAGTAATCAATACAGATTTCGTGTACAAAAATTATATGCTTCTCCAACAAGCAGATTTGTGCCAGTATAATCAACAAACTATATTATGATAAGATATGATAAACTTAATGTAGTTTAAATGTCTACTCTAAAAAATAATGTAGGTATAACAATCAGAATGTGAGAGTGTATGTGTTAGGATCTTTGTGTCAAGATGATAATATCAATCACAAAGTGCAGTAACAAAGATCTTAAGCACACATGCAAATATCTCTAAAAATTTTTTTTCTTAAAATCAACCACAAGAGATATTTGAAATCGATTTGTAAAAAATTATTTCACAAACAAAACACAATACAAGCTTCACAAGCTCTAAGGAGTTTTCCCAAGAAAGACTTATTAACAAAGTCACAAGAAAAAACTCAAAGCTTACTCTCAAATAAAATTAATCTCAATCAAATCCAATCAATGAGAGTGTAAGCTTTATAAGATAATCACCAAAAATACTCTTACTAAATGATTTTTGCAATAAGGATGAGTAAGAATGGAAGTGTGGAGCTTGAATGTGAAAAATAGGGGTTTGGAATTTCAAAGAGAATTTTGTTAATGATGTTTGCTAATCAAGTACTAATCAAACCAAATGAGGGGATATATATAGAAACCACAAAAAATATAACCGTTCGGGACCTATTTGGTATTTTTGAGAAAAGTTTAAGTAGAGTTAATAAAAAATAACCACGTTTTAACCCAAGAGTTTCGGTTGACCATTTTTATGGTTCGGTCAACCAGATTATTGAGTTCGGTCGATTAGGGCATTTTTAAACTAAGGTTTTGGTCGATTATATTTGAGGCGATTTTGAGTCCTCTAAGGTTCGGTCGACCAGGCCAAGTTCGGTTGACCAAAATCAGAGGTTCAGTCGAATGAAGTGTCTATGTATGTTCTGATTCGATCGACCGAGCACATAAAAATTGTGCATTTGAGTCTTAACTTTTTTTTTAAGACACCCCTATTCACGTAATTATTACTTCTAAGTTATAAGTGTAATAACCTAGAAAAATTAATTAATAAAAATAATAAAAGAAGAGAAAAGGGAAGAGAAAGAAATATTTTAAAGGGTGTCAACAAGAAATCGTTGACGAACCAACTGGTCTCATCGACGAGTGTTCTACCTTGGCTCGTTGACGAGGGCACATGTCTCGTTGACGAGGAGTTACCGAGAGGGGTTTTCATATTATTGGAATTTGTCGATGAGTTTCTGGTTTCATCCACGAACGGTGTGCTTGGACTCGTCGATGAATCCACGTGTCTCGCCCACTAATCACTGCCTATAAATAGCGAATCCTTTCATTTTCAGCGGGAATTTTTTGCATGTATCGTCTTTCTCTCTCTAGAAAAACGGTCCTCTCGCCTTCTCTCTAGGTTTCTGGCCCCGTTTCTCCTTGGTTCAATGATAAAAAGCTACCACAAGACTCTTGAGAAGATTCTCTGCAACATAGGTGGAGCAGAATTTCGATTTGAGAAGTTTGGGAAACATCCCAAACCCAGAGTAAGTGAGGTATTTTAAGTTTTATTATCATTTTGAGATATATGGAACCTAGGAAATATTAAATGAGTGTTTTTTTTTTTAAGATTTGAGAAAGTTGGGATTTTTGGAATACAAAGTCTCGTTTTGTTCGGTTTAAGCAGGAATCCCAGGGAGTAGGTAAGGAGTAATATTTTATAACAACATTTTTATTAATTTTTAAATCGACTAATTTTGGGTATAAATTCTACATATTTAGGTATAATTTTCTGAACCGTGCAAGTATTGAAAATACTATTTTTGAATATATAATATATTGGGAAAAATTGTGTGACACGAGAATAGTTTTGAAAATTAAATGGTTGTGAGTAGTGTGGGATGATGAATTATTGTGATTTTGAATACTATTTGGGCTGCGATTTCTGTTTGGTTGGAAATACTGGTTGGTTGAGGATACTGTTTGATTGTGTATATTGTGGTAGATGTGTGGATGTGTTTGAGTGGTTGGATTTGCTTTTGATTTGTGTTGTGGTTCATGTAAATTGCGATATAGCGTTGGCAGTAGTATGCGGAGGTCGTTATATCATACCTGATATAACCATCGTATAACGTTGGCAGTGGTATGAGGAAGTTGTTCTATGGACATTTATATTGGGGGGTAAACATTGGTAGTAGTATGAGGAGTTTGTTTACCTATTTACCATGAACAGGGTCTTTGTATTGTAACCTGTGTGGTTGATTAGTCCTTTGTGGACCAGTCCTGTGTGAACGTGTATGTTGTGTGTACTAGAGTCCTATATGGACGTTACATTCTATGTGGATATGGACCCTTTGTAGGTGAGAATGGATAATGTGTATATCCTGTGTGGATTGATTATGGTGTGCGTATATGTGTGGAACGCTGTGAAATGATTGGCATTGGTTGTGTAACGACCCAAAATTTCTATCCATATTTTTTAATCTATCACGCTATAAAATGTAATCTTTGATACCCTGTAATTAAACATCTATCATCTTTCACGGCCTAGAGTAGGCACCGTGGTAACCTGTGCATTCCCTGTATACTACCTATGCAGCAGAAAAACATACATCCAAAACATAACCCAAAAATACGAAATACCAGAGTTCTACAGACCACCTGTATATACATACACACATATACATCATTTCCCCAAAAGTTCCAAAATACTATGGCTCTACTATCCAGCCCAGAACTCACCTCAAAGCTATGCCAACTCAGCTGCCTCCTCTACCTCTGAGTTGGCCCTGCACGCCTCTCTAGGTTACCTGAAATATTTATAATGTTGGGGTGAGACACCTCTCAGAAAGGAGAAACATGCTATTACTAGTGTGTGGCATATGAGTCTGTACATATAACATAACTTTTAATCAAAATTATAAATAGGATATCATGTAAAAAGTATCTATACAATAATCCACATTTGTGTCATTTAAAATACATTATTTTATGAGTTATCTATTCAATCATAGTTCTATCGGAATGTGAGAGTGTATGTGTTAGGATCTTTGTGTCAAGATGATAATGTCAATCAAAAAGTGCAATAACAAAGATCTTAAGCACACATGCAAATATCTCTAAAAATATTTTTTCTTAAAATCAACCACAAGAGATATTTGAAATCGGTTTGTAAAAAATTATTTGACAAACAAAACACAATACAAGCTTCACAAGCTCTAAGGAGTTTTCCCAAGAAAGACTTATTAACAAAGTCACAAGGAAAAACTCAAAGCTTACTCTCAAATAAAATTAATCTCAATCAAATCCAATCAATGAGAGTGTAAGCTTTATAAGATAATCACCAAAAATACTCTTACTAAATGATTTTTGCAATAAGGATGAGTAAGAATGGAAGTGTGGAGCTTGAATGTGAAAAATAGGGGTTTGGAATTTCAAAGAGAATTTTGTTAATGATGTTTGCTAATCAAGTACTAATCAAACAAAATGAGGAGGTATATATAGACACCACAAAAATATAACCGTTCAGGACCTATTCAGTATTTTTGAGGAAGTTTAAGTAGAGTTAATAAAAAATAACCACGTTTTAACCTTGGTAAAAATCGAGCAACGTGAGAGTTTTGGTCGACCATTTTTAAGGTTCGATTAACTAGATTACTGAGTTCGATCGACCAGGACATTTTTAAACTAAGGTTTTGGTCGACCATATTTGAGGCGATTTTGAGTCCTCCGAGGTTCGGTCGACCAGGCCAAGTTCGATTGACCAAAATCAAAGGTTTGGTCGACTAGGTCATATTACAACTAGAGGTTCGGTCGACCAGAGTGTTGGGAATCAGCCACGTGCTAATTCGGTCAATTGGGTAGTGCCAGTTCATTTTAAAATTGGTCAACCAAATGGTCAACATTTGACCTTGGGAGGTTCGGTTGAACGAAGTGTCTCTGTATGTTTAGATTCGGTCGATCGAGCACATAAAAATTGTGCATTTGAGTCTTAACTTTCTTTTGAAGACACCCTTGTTCACGTAATTATTACTTCTAAGTTATAGGTGTAATGACCCGGAAAATTAATTAATAAAAATAATAAAAGAAGTGAAAAGGGAAAAGAAAGAAATATTTTAAAGGGTGTCAGTAAGAAATCGTCGATGAACCAACTGGTCTCATCAATGAGCGTTCTACCTTGGCTTGTTGACGAGGGCATATGTCTCATTGACAAGGAGTTACCGAGAGGGGTTTTCATATTATTGAAATTCTTCGATGAATTTCCGGTTTCGTCCACGAATGGTGTTCTTGGACTCATTGACGAGTCCATGTTTCTCGTCGAGGAATCCCTACCTATAAATAGCGAATCCTTTTATTTTTAGCGAGGATTTTCTACATGTATCTTCTTTCTCTCTCTAGAAAAATGGCCCTCTCACCTTCTCTCTAGGTTTCTGGCCCCGTTTCTCCTTAGTTCAACAATCGAAAGCTACCACAAGACTCTTGGGAAGATTCTTTGCAACATAGGTGGATTAGAATTTCGATTTGAGAAGTTTGGGAAACATCCCAAAATTAGGGTAAGTGAGATATTTTAAGGTTTTATTATCATTTTGAGATATATATGGAACCTAAGAAATATTAAATGAGCGTTTTTTTTTTTAGATTTGAGAAAGCTGAGATTTTTGGAATACATGGTCTCGTTTTGTTTAGTTTAGGCAAGAATCCTAAGGATCAAGCAAGGGGAAGTATTTTATAATAGCATTTTTATTAATTTTTAAACCGACAAATTTTAGGTATAAATTCTACATATTTAGGTATAATTTTCTGAACTGTGTAGATATTGGAAATATTGTTTTTGAATATATAATATATTAGGAGAAATTGTGTGACTTGAGAATAGCTTTGAAAATTAAATGGTTACGAGTACTGTGGGATGACGAATTATTGTGATTTTGAATACTGTTTGGGCTGCGATTTCTATTTGGTTGGAAATACTGGTTGGTTGAGGATACTGTTTGATTGTGTATACTGTGGTAGATGTGTGGATGTGTTTGAGTGGTTGGATTTTCTTTTGATTTGTGCTATGGTTCATGTAAATTGCAATATAGAGTTGGCAGTGGTATGCAGAGATCGTTATATCATACCTGATATAACCATCATATAATGTTGGCAGTGGTATGAGGAGGTTGTTATATGGGCATTTATATTGGGGGGTAAATATTGGCAGTGGTATGAGGAATTTGTTTACTTATTTACCATGATTAGGGTGTTTGTGTTGTAACCTGTGTGGTTGATTAGTCATGTGTGGACCAGTCCTGTGTGGACCAATCCTATGTGGGCGTGTATGTTATGTGTACTAGAGTCCTGTGTGGACGATACATTCTATGTGGATATGGACCTTGTGTGGGTGAGAATGGATAATGTGTATACCCTGTGTGGATTGATTATGGTGTGCGTATATGCGTGGAACGCTGTGAAATGATTGGCATTGGTTGTGTAACGACCCAAAATTTCGATCCATTTTTTTTATCTATCATTCTATAAATTGTAATCTATGATACCCTGCAATTAAATATCTATCATCTTTCACGGCCTAGAGTAGGCGTTGTGGTAACCTGTGCATTCCCTGTATTCTACCTATGCAGTGGAAAAAGATACATCCAAAACATAACCCAAAAAATATGCAATACCAGAGTTTTACCGACCACATGTATATACATACACACATATACATCATTTCCCCAAAAGTTCCAAAATATTATGGCTCTACTATCCAACCCAAAACTCACCCCAAAGCTACACCGACTCAACTGCCTCCTCTACCTTTGAGCCAGCCCTGCATGCCTCTCTGGGTTATCTGAAATATTTATAATGTTGGGGTGAGACACCTCTTAGTAAGGAGAAACATGTTATTACTAGTGTGTGGCATATGAGTCTGTACATACAACATAACTTTTAATTAAAATTGTAAATAGGATATCATGTAAAAAGTATCTGTACAATAATCCACATCTGTGTCATTTAAAATACATTATTTTCTGAGTTATCTATTCAATCATAGTTCTATCTGTATTAAATAATATCTATTTTCTGTGAATGTTATAAATACATACATAACTCTAAAAACTTCCATGGATGGTTATATGTCATGATTTAACCCCTCATGGCAGGGTTGTGCACCCAGTAGGCAGGACCTATTACTAGCTAGCCGTCAGGATAAATCAACTGTACTCCGAAAGTCAGATCGGCCTTCTCAACCCTAACTGATGGGAAGCCTGTCCGCAACATAGGCATAATCGACTAGTGAAAATTTACATACTATTTGAGTTATGTGGTTGCACTCTGAACTGTAAATAACAATGGTACTGTGCTCTATAATATGATCTATAATGGTCCATCCGGGTTTGATACTATATATATAATACTATGGTATATACATGTATTTTATTGTTTGCCATGATTTTGTTTCTGCTGTAATAGTCATAACACTGTAATAATTGTTTTGTATTAACTGTACTATTTGTTTTGAACATATACTATAATAACTAATCTATAAAACTGTATGACTGTTTGTTATGACTTTGAGATCTGTATATCATGGTATTCTGAAAACTGTATAACCGATTACTATAAAATGTATATAACATGCTCACTGTAAAACGGTAAACTATACTTTCTATTGAACTGTGTTGCATATATAATTCTGTAAAATACTGGTAGTCATATCTTTGGAATAAATATTGTATAAACTACTATGTAATTAACTTTATATCTTAATTCTATAAAACTGCATAACCATTCATGATTCCGTAATATTGTATCAATTCAATACTATACTCATATTACTCATGTCACACAAATTAATAACTCATTAATTATAATTTGCATCACTATATAATATCTATTCTGGAAATACCCATAATCTTATACTATCTTTACTGATAAAAATTCTATTTTATCTAACATAGGATATTTCCCTTACCTAACTAGCTGAGAGGCTCGTCACCTAACTTATCCTCACGCTCATGGTGTGTTATACCCTAAATCCTGAAATAATACATATTTCCAATAAATCAACTATATTTCCCCCGAACCTACATACTCGTAATTTACCGAATTATAATTTACCTGGGCTCCTGGAAATATTCTCTGGGGTCCTCAACCCATGCCTATAGGGTCCCAAAACACCCTAACCTTGAAAACATCACACCCTAATTTTATTCCACAAAACACAAGTATGTTCTTAAAGAACACAAAATCTCAACCCAGATAAGCCCGCTAATATTGAAAATACTCAAATAATCTAGTTACCCTGAATTTGGAATGGTGCCCAAGTCGGCCTAACCAACGATCTACTCCAATAGATATGAAGAGAATCTTCTCAAGAGTAGTGTGGCAGCTTCGCATCGTCAAAACGGTGAAAAACGAGACCAAAAATGTAGAGAGAAGGCAGAACAAACCGGCTAGAGAAGAAAAAATGAAGGAGAAAATGAATTTTCTCGCAGAAAGACAATTTTCGGCCTATATAGAATGCTCGTCCATGTGGCCTCGTCGACGAGCCACGTCACCTTGTCGATGATCCATGAAGGAGGTTTGTTGATTGGCATTTAACCCTCGTCGATGAGTTTCAGACCCTAAAACAGGCCTCTCGATAAGTTCTCGTCGACGAGACACGCGTCCTCGTCGACGAGCCCAAGAAGTCGATTCGTCGATGAACGCCTGCTCGTCATCGATGAAATTCAGGTGCTGAAAGCTGCCCACTCGGTAACTTCTTGTCAATGAGACGCGTGTCCATGTCGACAAGCCCAAGAATACAATTTGTCGACAAACGCTCTCCCTGCTGAAAATCCCTCTTAAATTTTCCTTTTATCCTTTTTATTTATTATTTAATTGCTATAAATTCTCTAGGTCTCTACATTCTCCCCTCCTTATAAAATTTCGTCCTTGAAATTTGCTATTTGTATTGAACACTATCCTTAAAGAAAAATGAGCTACTTATTTTATTAATTACACTCACTTATGGCGGAGGAATACCGTGGTTACATTCAAGATCCTAGGAGATTACAAATACATAAGATAAAATTATCCAAAAATCAAAATACTACCTATTATCACAAAATTTATTACATACACTAACTAACCTGTATAAAAAAAATCTTACATGCTTACTTGAGTCTTTTCCTAATTATTGCTAGTCCCTACCAAAGAGGTGCGGGTATTTTTGTCGTATTTCTTCTTCAAGCTCTCAAGAAGCTTCTTCCACCGCATGATTCCTCCACAAGACTTTTACTAATAGTATTTTCTTACTGCACAATTCCTGTTCATTTCTGTTTAAGATTTGTACTAGAGTCTGTTCATAAGCCAAGGTATCACGAAGTTCTAACTCTGCATATCTAATGACATGGGAGGAATCTGAGACGTATTTCCTTAACATTGAAACATGAAATACATCATGTATTCTGAACAAAGCTGGTCGTAAAGCTAATCGATAGGCAACTGACCCAACCTTCTCAAGTATCTTAAATGGGTCGATAAACCTAAGGCTCAACTTACCCTTCCTCCCAAACCTCATGACTCCCTTCAATAGTGTTATTTTCAAAAACATATAGTCACCCACTTTAAATTCCAATTCTCGGCAGCGAGTATCTGCATAGCTTTTCTGCCGACTTTGAGCTGTACTGATTCTGTCTTGAATAAGTCGGACTTTATCATACGCCTATTGCACTATTTCTAGTCCCAAAACTCACCTCTCACCTAACTCATCCCATTATAAAGGAGAACAACACCTCCTACCATAAAGCGCCTCGTAAGGTACCATGCCGATGCTGATCTGATAGCTGTTATTGTATGCAAACTCAACCAGTGGCATAAACTGGGTCCAACTACCTCCAAAATCCACCACACATGCTCGAAGCATATCCTCTAATATCTAAATTGTCCTCTCAGTCTGCCCATTCGTTTGAGGATGAAACGTCGTGCTGAATGATAACTGAGATCCCAAAGTCTCTTACAAGCTCCTCCAAAACCGTGATGTGAAAAGTAGGTCTCGGTTTGATATTATAGACATTGGCACACCATGTGATCGCAGAATCTATTGTGTGTATATATATATATATATATATATATATATATATATTTTCCAGTCTATCTATAGAATAGTTGACTTTAATAGGGATAAAGTGAGCGGTCTTCGTCAATCGATCTACGACCACCCAAATAGCATTCTATCCCTACTGCACCGGTGATAAACCTATCACAAAATGCATAGAGATGTGGTCCCATTTCCATTCCGGGATGAAAAGTGGCTGCAACTGTCCTGCCGGCCTCTGGTGCTCAGTCTTAACCTGCTGGCACGTCAAATACTGTTGCAAAAATTCTGCAATCTCCCTTTTTATGGCATTTCACCAAAAATACTCTCGCAGATAACTATACATTTCAGTACTACCTAGATAAACCGTGTACAAGGATCGTTGAGCCTCCTCTAGAATCCTCCTTCTAATATCCGTATCTGCAGGCACGCACAACCTAGAACGGAACCTCAAAGCCCCATCATCAGAAATGCTGAACTCCTCTCCCTATCTGTCCTGCACCTTAGCTTTCAGTTCTACTAATTCTGAATCATCCCCCTGAGCGACTTTAATAATTTCTTGTAGGGTAGGCTGCACACTAAGTTGGCAATAAATTCTTGGTGATCACTCTCTACTAACTCCATGCCGAGTCTCTCTAAATCCACCAAGATCAGGTGTTGAACTACTGCTGCTAACTGTACTGCACCCTCTGATTTATGGCTCAGTGCATCAGCCACCACATTTTCTTTACCTGGGTGGTAGCTGATGGTGCAATCATGATCCTTGATGAGCTCTAACAATCTCCTTTGCTACATATTCAACTCATTTTGCATAAAGAAATACTTTAAACTTTTATGGTCAGAAAATATTTCACATATCTCACCATACAGGTAATGCCTCCAAATCTTCAATGCATGAACCACTGTAGCCAATTCCAGATCATGAGTAGGATAATTCTTTTCATATTCTTTCAATTGTCAGGACGAATAAGCTACCACTTTGCCCTACTGCATCAATACACAATCGAGCCCTTTCAAGGACGCGTCATTATAAATCACATAACCCTTACCCCCTAATGGGATGGTCAAAACTGGTGTAGTGACGAGCCTCTGCTTCAATTCCTAGAAGCTCTGCTCACAACTGTCATCACATTCAAACTTGATATTCTTCCTAGTGAGTCGCGTCAGAGATGCTGATAATGTTAAGAAACCCTCTACAAACTGGCGGTCATAACCCACCAGTCCCAAGAAACTCCTAATTTCCTAAACGTTCTTCAGCCCGACCCAATTCAATACTGCCTCAATCTTACTAGGATCTACTGAAATTCCATCCCCTGATATAACATGCCCCAAAAATGCCATTTTCTCTAACCAGAATTCACATTTGCTAAACTTGACATACAATTTCTTTTCCCTAAGCATCGGAAGTACCAGCTATAAGTGTGCCTCATGCTCCACAAAACTCCTTGAGTAGGCCAGTATATCATCAATGAAAATCACAACGAATTGGTCTAAATACTGATGAAAGATTCGATTCATCAAGTCTATGAATACCGTAAGAGCATTCGTCAAACCAAATGACATAACTAGAAATTCATAGTGCCCATACCTGATCCTGAAAGTTGTCTTAGAGATGTCCTCTGCTTTAACCTTCACCTGGTAATAGTCTGACCTGAGGTCAATCTTGGAATAGACTCGTGTACCCTGAAGATGGTCAAATATGTCATCTATACGAGGTAAAAGATATTTGTTCTTAATGGTTACCTTGTTTATCTCCTTGTAATCTATGCACGTCCTCATAGACCCGTCTTTTACAAATAGTACTAGTGCTTCCTAGGGCGATACGCTAGGTCTGATAAACCCTTTATTTAACAAATCCTACAACTGGTCCTTTAATTCTCTCAATTCTACTGGAGTCATTCTATAAGGAGCCCTAGAAATTGGCGTCGTTCCTAGAAGTAAATCTATAGCAAAATCTACCTCACAATCGGGAGGCAACCTAGGTAGCTTTTCTGGAAAAACATCTGGAAATTCCTTTACCACTGGTGTACTGTCAAGTTTCAATTAATTTTCTGACACCTCCTTTACAAAGGGCATAAACCCCTGACATCTATCTAGGAGTAGTATTTTCGCCTACATGGCTAACACTAATTGAGGCGGGAAACACACCTACAATCCCACAAAGTTAAATTCTTGCTTGCTTGGTGGTCTGAATATCACATCTTTCAGATGATAGTTAGTATTAGCATAATTAGCTGCCAACTAGTCCACGACCAATATTACATCGAATCCATACATGTCTAACACAATCAAGTCAACTGGTAACACTCTCCCCTGGATTTCTATTAGATAACCCCTGAGCACCCTACGACACTACATCACTGACCCTGATGGTGTAGCTACTGACAATTCTACATCTAATAATTGGGTCTCGTTTCCAAACAATTTAACATAGGCGGAAAATACAAAAGAATGGGTGGCACCTGAATCAAATAAGACAATAACTTGATATGATAAAACAGTAAAGGTACCTATCACGACGTCACCTGTGATCTCAACGTCTCCCGACATCAAATCATAAACCCTTGCTGGGGCTACATTCCTCTGTTGGCCTCCACAGGGCGCCTGATAACCTCCCTGGTAGGGTCTGGGAGCTGGGACCTGGATCAGCGGTCCTGGGCATGCTCGTGCCATGTGGCTAAGACTCCCACAATGATAGAAGACGTCTCTCCCTGTCCAACACTCTCCCAGATGCTTCCTCCCGCACGTCTAACACACAGGGTAGGTCTGCACATCTTGATTCTTGCGAGGTCCCATCATCAGCCTCTGACCTCCACTATAATGGTCTCCTCTCTATGGGCCTAAGCTGGAACCCTCTTGGAAACTCTGAGGTGTGGGTTTCTTCCTCTAACTCTGAGCTGCGGTACCCCTCTGCATGCCACTCTCAATAATCGCAGCTCTGTCCACAACCTTCGTGAATGTCTGAGCCTGAAAGCCAATAACCTGCTCAAACAAATTCTGCATCAAGCCTTCTTCAAACTTTCTTGCCTTCTTCTCCTCGTTCGGTACCAAATGTGGGGCAAATCGAGACAACTCAATAAATCAAGCTACGTATTGTGATACCGTCATCTACCCCTGAGTTAAGTGCATGAACTCTGCTTCCTTTGCGCTCCGAACGATAATAGGAAAATATCGCTCGAAGAACAGTTCCTTGAATCGTCTCCACGTCACTGGCATAGGATCCAGTCTCTACTCCTCAATTAACCTCGGTGATCTCCACCAGCGTTTTGCCTCTCCTACCAGTTTGAACGTCGCAAATACTACATTTTGTTCGTATGTACATGGAAGCACTACTAACATATCCTTAATTTCCTAGACCCAGTTCTCAACTGTTAAAGGCTCTGCTCCTCCAGAAAATGACGGAGGTCTCATCTACGTAAATTGCTCGATCATGCAGCTACACTCCCCCAAACTCCTGGCCATCTCAGCCATCACCTGCGAGGTGATGCTACGCAATACTGCATCAGTATCTCTACCTCCCATATTGGAAGGTCCTGCTCCATCATCCCCAGCATTCGTACCATTGCTTCCAGGGCCCATCTTGAAAAGACAAAGAACACAATTTGTGGACCTTATCGCTCAAGCAGGTCTAATTTATTTCATCTAATTAAATTCTCATATTTATGATTAACTATCCTCCTTGATCTTAATTTAAAATCCAATCCTACAACCTAGATACACAACCCAACAATAATTTACTATGATTTTCCTAAAATCGCCACCCTAGGAAAGACACAGAAACCACCACGGAAATCATGTACCCAGACAACAGAACAAAACCTCAAATCCTTTCCTATACTCTGGTATTACTTCTGCTGTACTCTAGAGTCTACAGAACCTAGCAACCTAGGCTCTAATACCAAATTGTAATAACCCAAAATTTCTATCCATTTTTTTTATCTGTCGCGCTATAAAATGTAATCTCTAATACCCTGTAATTAAACATCTATCATCTTTCATGGCCTAGAGTAGGCGCCGTGGTAACCTGTGCATTCCTTGTATTCTACATATGTAGTAAAAAAACATACATCCAAAATATAACCCAAAAATAGGCAATACCAGAGTTCTATAGACCCCCTATATATACATACACACATATACATCATTTCCCCAAAAGTTCCAAAATACTGTAACTATACTGTCCAACCCAAAACTCACCCCAAAGTTACGCCGACTCAGTCACCTCCTCTACCTCTGAATCGGCCCTGCATGTCTCTCTTGGTTACCTAAAATATTTATAATGCTGGGGTGAGACACCTCTCAGTAAGGAGAAACATGCTATTACCAGTGTGTGGCATATGAGTCCGTACATAAAACATAAATTTTAATTAAAATTGTAAATAGGATATCATGTAAAAAGTATCTGTACAATTATCCACATCCATGTCATTTAAAATACATTATTTTTTGAGTTATCTATTCAATTATAGTTCTATCTATATTAAATAATCTTTGTTTTCTGTGAATGCTATAAATACATACATAACTATGAAACTTCCCTGGATGGCTATATGTCATGATTTAACCGCTCATGAAAGGGTTATGCGGCTCGCAGGTGGGACCTATCACTGGCTAGCCGACCAGGATAAGTCAACTGTACTCCGAAAGTCAAATCGGCCTCCTCAACCCCACCTAACGGGATGTTTGTCCACAATATAGGCACGATCGACTACTATAAATCCACAAATTATCTGAGTTATGTGGTTGCACTCTGAACTGTAAATAACAATGGTACCGTGCTCTATAATATGATCTGTAATGGTCCATCAGGGTCTGATACTATATGTGTGTATATATATATATATATATATATATATATATATAATACTATAGTATATACATGTATTTTACTGTTTACCATGATTTTGTTTCTGCTGTAATAGCCATAACACTGTAATAATTATTCTGTACTAACTGTACTGTCTGTTTTGAACATATACTGTAATAACTAATATGTAAAACTGTATAACTGTTTGTTATGACTTTGAGATCTGTATATCATAGTATTCTGAAAATTATATAACTGATTATTGTAAACTGTATATAACATGCTCATTGTAAAACGGCAAACTATACTTTCTATTGAACCGTGTTACATACATAATTCTATAAAATACTAGTAGTCATAGCTTTGGAATAAATATTGTATAAACTGCTTTGTAATTAACTGTATATCTTAATTCTATAAAACTGCATAACCATTCATGATTCTGTAATATTGTATAAATTCAGTACTATACTCTTATTACTCATGCTACACAAATTAAGAGTGCAACAACACATCTCAGATAGAGTGTGGAGGATTTCGTCAACCGTGTTTGGAAAGATTGCAGGCTCCTCATAAAACTGAGTTGAGAAGGCCGGTTTGACAAGGTAAATAACAGTACCGTGCCTTTAAGTGATTGCAGATGGCCGGATTAAGGATTGGAAGAGTTACAGTTGACTTACTCTAGTGGGCCAATCAGAGTTAAGTCTCGCCTACGGGCCGCACAACCCTATCATGAGGGGTTAAATCATGACGTATAGTTTTTCAGGGTAAATATCATAGTTATGTATATATATATATAGATTTATAGAATATAAGAAGTTATATTATAATACTAAAAGTATGAAAAGTAGAAAACTCATATATTATAGTTGTATTTCAAACTATAAAAGATGCAAGTTGTACTGTATATTATTTTATCAGCTTCTTACAGTTTTAGATATTTATCAGTATAGTATTTATGGAACTTAGTCGCCACATACTAGTAATAGCATATTTCCTCTTACTAAGCGTTGTCTCATCCCAGTGATTTAACATTTTTCAAGTGATCCAGCCTGACGAGCAGATTAGGCTCACCGATAGAAGGATTGTTGCACTGTCCTGGTTGTGGGGTAAGTGTTTTCAGGGAGATGTGTTTTTGGGTAGTTTTCCCAGGGTTTTTGGTGGACATTACTGGGAGATGTATTTTTTTGTGTGTATATTTTGGCGAATTATTAAATTCTGGTATTGTAAATATGGATGCACAGTTTTATGTTTTCCCACTGGGTAGGTGTACAAAATGAACAGGGTTTCTTCAGTGCTTATTTGAGGGCATGAGATGTTATAGTAGATAATCCAAGGGTATCAGAGTAAATTAAGTTTTAGTATATAAATTTAATTGAAAAAAAAATGGTATAGAATTTCGGGTCGTTATAGGTTTGGTTGACCATTTTCTCAGGTTCGGTCCACCAAGTCAGTTTTGAACTAACGATTCGGTCGACCAAATTGTTGGGGGTCAGTCACTTGTCAATTCAGTCGACCGTGGGAGGCACACTCATTTCAGAACAGTCGACCAAGAAGTCAATATGTTGACTCTGGTCAGTTCGGTCAACCGAAGCTTTGACTTTGGTCAACTTTCTCAGTTCAGTCGACCAAGGTCAAATGACCTTACGATGGTTGGTTGACCGAGGCTTTTAATTAAGCCCAAAAAGCTGGCGTCAAGTGACCGAAGTTTTAGTAAACTTCATTTTACCCCTAATCTTTAATCTTAACCAGTTAGTTATTTAAGAAATGAGTTTCTATATAAAGTGTTGGTCCCTAGGGTTATTCTAAGGTCATTTTGAGCTTACATCCACATCATGAATGTCATGCAATTATTATAGACCAAAATATAAAACAAAATGCAATTACAATTAGAATAAATATCTTCTTCTTTGCTTTTCTGTCTTCCGTGAAAAACGCCAATGGATGTGAGCTTTAAGGTCTTCTGGCTTCCACTATCCTTTCCTTTATGTGTGTGCTAACATATTAAGATTACTCAAACACTGGATACACACATAAGAAACTTGCGGTTTGTCAAAATCAAAATCAGGGATCGGACTCAAAAAGTCAACAATCTCCCCCTTTTTGATGATGACAGACGCATCAGAGTAAAATGGGGTTTAGCCTAAAAAGGCTCCCCCTAAGAATATGCATAACTTGACAATAAACAATATAAATCAAGCATATTCACAAAAGAAGACATCTCAAATAATATGCATTTAGTTTTGACAATAAAGCATAAGCATACATGCATGTAGCTCAGCAAACCTCTCCCCCTTTTGGTCAAAGAAAGATTTAACATTTTACTCATATAAATTCTCTCTCTTTTGTCATTATCAAAAAGGTTAAGTTAAGTGAAAGAAATTTGGTCATTAAAAAAAACTTAGCTTAAGAGAAACTTCCCCGTTTGAAAAGCATTCCCTCTTTTTAACATTTAAGCGCAGAAAAATTCTCTCTCTTTATCATACAACATTTGGCCATATAAAAATATAACTATTTTTGAAAAAATATGGCAATTGAGTACACAAAACAATATAACCGGTCATTTAAATTTAAAATGACATAACAAACTAGGTCAAACTAGAAATATTCACAAATCATTACAGTTTAAATAATACATAAGACCCGCAAACAAAGTGGAGTTCAGAACATGCGGCAGATGATAAAAAAGAGTGGATTTGCGAATAAATGTAGTCTAACAGGTTTGTATACATTTTCATGTGAAACCATCTAACCAGTCATGCAATTCAAAACCATATATGTATATAATAAGCCAAAAGATAAAGAGTTTTAGTTTTGAAATTAGTTCTTGCCATAAAGTATTAAAATAAACTTCCCTTTTTTATATTATCAATGAAGTACTGAGGGTGATGCTTGCTAAAAAAAAAATGTTAAAGATCATGCAAGCAAGCAAACGATTCTGGTTTAGCATTTAAGCACAATTTCATAAGATAACCAGAATAGGACAATCATATAGATCTTAAGAATTTTAACACTCAAATACAAGATCATATGGTAACACTAGAGACAGTGGCTAACAACATATTTTACATTAAGATTTTCAATAAAATTTTCACATTTAAGCACAAGTCACACTTGATTCAAAACAGATCTAAGCTAAAAGGTGTTGGTGAGCATAACAGAGTAGGAATTTTAATTTTAGATGCTCCCCCTTTCGATTTGAATCCTAGTTTAGATGAAGTAAACTGCTTATACTAGTTAAAGACTAACTTCACTATGCTTAGTAGTATGAGCAATCAATCTAAATCTTTTAAATCAACTATACTGAATATTTCTTAACTATATTTATACCTAATCAGTATAGTCGTCCCTATAGGTCACAAATGCATCAGAAATAGATATTAAGGCATAGTTATAATGTTCATAACTAAGAACAATCCATATCTATTTATAGATCTTTTAAGAAATGGAAATGATGCTCAAGGTTTCTCAAAAGAGCCTCAATATACAAAAAGCTACACAAGATGCATGGAGACTTTTATGCTTTTTCTCTAGGGATGGAGTTTAACTCCTCTAAATGTCCTCGATGATTATGCAAGGATGAAATTTAATTTTTAGTTTTCACTAATCCTTTCAAAGGTATTTTATCATTTATTATATCATAATCATCTATGTACAAGGTTTTATTTTGAGAAAATTCTACTGAAATTTCGGCAACTTGCCGTCTGTAAATTGGACATTTTCCTATAAAACCTATACCTGATAAGTGATTGTTTTCAACAAAATTTACATATGAATCATGCAACAACGTAAAATCAACTACAAACATACAGTTCACATCACTCATCTGTCATATAGGAGACATGCTAGACTACACAAGCAATCGGGTAGCAATCAACAATTCATAAAATATAATCTATCCATCAAAGAATATAAATAGTAGAGAACAGATGATAGTTTTGAGTTCAATGCAGTATTGTTATTCATTAAGGTATGTGGGCATGAATGTTATGAGATAATGTGAGCATCAAATTTGTATAGACATGAAAGTGTAATACTCCCCCTGAGTTATGTCCCACTTCATTTTATGCCTTTCATAATTTTCTAATTCTATTAGCCAAGATTTTTAAGATTTTCAATGGATTAAGCTTGGCAATGAATGCTTTAGGCTTATTGGACCAAAAAGTCATTATGGTGATAAGTCTATGTCTGCCTCTTTTCTTATGAATCTCAATACGTGTAAGAGGCTTAAGTTCAAATGACTTTTTTTCTTAACATTCATGCATAGGTTTCTCAGTTATTGCATTTTCATATATGTTGAAACCTATGGCCATCATATTAGCCATTTCACTTAACTAAAAAGATACAAAACTCTAAGGATTTGACTTGAAGGATTGAAAGCTTGTGAAGTGAATTTGGATAAATACTCTTATCAATTTAAATTTCTGTTAGGATCAAAAAAGTATTTGTAATGACTCAGAAAATATTGATATTCAAATATTAGAGAGAGAGGAAAATGGAAAAAAAAAAACAGAAGGAGGCAGTAGGCTTCGTCAATGACATCGCATTTTGGAAGATAATAATAATTTCAAGGAACTTCCAGAACTCATCGACGAGTGCATGAGGAAACTCGTCGATGAATACAAGGTTTCGTCTACGAGTACATAAGAAAATTCGTCAACGAATACAGGGCCTCGTCGACGAGAAAATACCGAGAGAGGGTCTAGTGCAGTCTGAATTTCGTAGACGAATATAGGGCTTCGTCGACGAATTTACTGAAGGATTCATCGACGAAGTGACGTGTTGTGTCGACGAATCTGGCAGTATAAATATCTAAAAATCGGGATTTTTATCCATTTATTAGCTCCTCACTCTCTCTCTCTCTCTCTCTCTCTCTCTCTCTCTCTCTCTCTTTACGACTTTCTCTCCTTTCTCTCTTCGATTCTGGCCCCATCAGTCGCCGGATCGACGATTCAAAGCTACCACGACGCTCCTGGCGGAATTCTCTACAAGTTTGCGGGAGCGGATCGTCAGAAAAACAAAGTTGGATTTCATCCCAAAACCAGGATAAGGTCTTTTATTCAGTTTTTGACTTTCTGACAGTTATAGGAAATGATGTAGGCTAAGAAATACTGATGTTTTGTTCTGGGGGATTATATTTTCAAGTTGTTGAGCTAGGAATCCTGCGGGTATAGAGCCAGAATTTTTAAGGGGCTTTCCAAAATTAAGGTAAGGGAAATATGTTATACTAGGAGTTTTCATAATGCTATTAGAGATTTCATCAACACATGTTTATACCAATTTATTATACAGTTTTTATAGATTATGAGTTTAAATACTTGTGTGGCCTAAGTTGATTTTTATGTGACAATGCAATTCATATAGCTTTTATAATTTATATATATATATATATATATATATATATATATATATATATCATACTATACTGAAAGTATAAGCAGTTTACATAGTTTTTCCCAGTCTATGGAGTTATACAGAATATGCAGATACAGATATATATTCACAGAAAATTATATAGAGAATTGTACATGCATACGCAACTTTTATATGAATAGTTTCATGAAATATATATATATATATATATATATATATATATATATATATATATATATACATGTATATGTATACATTATTATTCAGAACAGTATTTATATCACAGTTTTATACAGAACAGTAAATATAGAGTTTAGTATGTCGTGTTTCCTATTACCATGACATACAAAGTATACAAATAGAGAATATAGACAGTGATACAGACAGATATATATATATAAAGGTAGCATCAAGATGCTACAGATACAGAATACAAAGTTTATAGTATTTACAGTACAGAAAGATAATATGATGGTAATTTTGGAAACATGGCAAAAACAGTAAATGAGTATATATGTATATATGTATATAGTATCAGATCCCTGTGGAAAGATTACAGACAGATACAGTACAGATATAGATTATAGAGCATAGTACCGTTGCTATAATCAGATAGAGTGCAACCACACATCTCAGATAGTGTGTGGGTACCGTCTAACCATGCTCAGAGAGGATGCAGCTCCCCAGTACACAGGGTAGAGGGGGCCGGTTAGACGAGGTAGCAGCCAGTCCCGCGCCTAGGAGAGGATGCTATTTGGCCTGGCTAAGGTAGTATAGAGTATATTGACTTATCTGGAGGGCCGACCAGATAAAATCCCGCCTACGAGCCGCACAACCCTGTCATGAGGGGTCAAATCATGACGTACAGAGTCCCGGGGATAAAGCACAGTTATGTATATAGTATTACAGTATATAATGAGTGTAGTATGATATTATCAGTATGAAAAGTAGAAAATACAGACGATACAGTATATTTTAAATTGAGAAAGACAGACATGCTTGAAAAATGTATTTTACAGATGGTTGCATTACAGTTTAGTTGTTATTTTTAAAAGTATTCATAACTTAGCTGCCACACACTAGTAATAGCATATTTCCACTTTCTGAGCGTCGACTCACCCCATTACTCTAACACTTTTCAGGTGAGCCAGTTAGGCGAGCATATCAAGCTCGCGGATAGAGAGAGTGTTTGATCGCCCTGGTTTAGGGTGAGTTTTTGACAGAGTTGGGTATATTTTTTTAGTAGATGATGATAGAAAGGCATTTTGTATGGATATAGTTTGTAAATATTGGATTCTGGTGTTGTTTGTATATATATGTAAATGGTTATATGATTTGTGTTTCTACTGCTTAGGTATGGATGTAAATGCACAGATATATTTACATAGATAAAAAAAAAAAAAGTGGTAAGAATTTTGAGGTCGTTACAGTATTCATTATGAGTGGACAAGGTATGCTTAGTTTAATATGTTTATATTTAAGTGTGGATTAAAGATTTTGAATTATATACCAAGCGTAGTAGCCTTGTCCATTTGGAAGTGGATGTACATACTAAGCTTCTTCCTTTTAAACCTAAGCCACTTCGTTTTAGCCCTAATCTTTATCTCTAACCAATTAGTTATTTAAGAAATGAGTTTCTGTGTAAAGTGCTGATCCCTAGGGTCATTCAATGGTCATTTTGAGCTTACATCCACATCATGCATGTCATGCAATTATTACAGACCAAAATATAAAACAAAATGCAATTACAATCAGAATAAATATCTTCTTCTTTGCTCTTCTGTCTTCTGTGGAAAACGCCAGTGGATGTGAGATTTAAGGTCTTCTGGCTTCCACTATCCTTTTCCTTATGTATGTGCTAACATATTAAACCTACTCAAACACTAGATAAACACATAAGAAACTTGCGGGTTGTCATTATTAAAACCAGGGATCGGACTTAAAAAGTCAACACTTCTTTTTGCATTTGGTACTAATCAATGCAGTACAAACACCATCAAAAGTAACTTATCTTTCCCATAGAATAAAGTGGTGGTCAGATGTTCATAATCATTAAGGAGAGGGTTCAGTAACAATATGACTTTATCCTCATTTTTCACCTTTTCATCCAAATTTTTACAAATTGGCCAAAATTTTATTGAAAGCATTTATGTGGTCATTAATCGAAATACCTAGTTGATACTGGAAGCGAAACAATTTCTTTTTCAAATAGAACCAACTTTCTTGACTCATGGTTATAAATGTATCTTCCACTGTCTTCCACAATTTCTTTGTAGATGTCTCCCTCATAACACAATATTTTTTTATTTTTAGCAAGATACAGACGAATCGTACCACATGCCTGACGATTGATCTTTTCCCAATCTCAGTTATCCATATTCACCGGTTTATCATCCAAAGCAATATCCAATTTTTGCTGATATAGGATGTCCATCACCTCACATTGCCACATACCAAAATTATTGGTACCATCAAATTTCTCCACCTCAAACCGAGCATTAGCTATCGTCTTTGACGATGTTGTCTAAGCTGAAAGGGTTGGAGTTCCTATGGATAGAGTTTCTTCTATAGGTGCACTAGTTTCTTCCATCTTCCATATATTCAATAGCAACCAACAAAGTAAAATGCCTAGGATGAATAGTACGTACAAACTGTGTATACTCTGTTTTATCCTATGAAATTCTACTTTGACCAAGCTGACCTCCAAGGAGCGACTGAGCTGCAATGGTCTCCGAGCACTCACTTAGATAAGGTCTTTCTTAGGCATCAACCGTGGAATCAAATATCCTAACAGAGGAACACCTCCGTATCGACACTATTCAACCCAACTCTAGAACCAATTGTTGTGTCGGGCACCCCACTTGTGCCAAACACTAATATTACAACTAATGTTATTGAATATATAAGAAACTAAAGTAATGTAGAAACTAATAATAAAAGACACTTAAAAAAAAATAAGACAAGAATTTAACAAGGTTCGATATAGAATTACTTACGTCCTCGGGCGCCGATGATCAATCTACTACTTCTTGACAAAGTATAACTTTGAGGTGTGCTTTATAAAAGGAGAGTTGAGCTCTTTATATAGCTTCAACCTCATGTCCAAAAAACACTTCTCACCAATGTGGGACAAACAAAGAAAAAATTCAAAACAACTTTTCTACAAATGTGGGACAAAAAACAACATATAGCATTCAAATTAAAAAGAAGGTAAATAAATTTTTTTTTTTTTTTAAGTTTGTAGATACCCCAATTTTAAGCAGGCAACCCTAAGAAGATCCGGTATAATAATTGTTGACTTTGAATCCTAGACAGAACCCCCCTTTTCTTTTTCTTTTTTTCAAAATTAAGACCCCGAGTCCCCTTTTCCAAAAAAATATAAATAAATAAAAATTTTAAGTCCTTTTCAAGTAGTTCAAGTCTCATTAATTTCAGTTTTAAAACCCATCTTGCATAATCTTAGCATAGTTTTCTTTAGTTGCAAAATTAATCTCTTTTCATAAGTTTCGTGAAATAAGTCCTCGTAGTTTCAAAAAAAATTGAGCCCTAATTGAATCTTGCATTTTCCAAAAAATTTGAGTCCTAATTGAGTCTTTTAAAAAGTGAGTCCTTTTAAAACTAAGGTTTTATAATGTGAATTAATTTTAAAACCTTTGAATGAGTTCTTTTGTTTGAGTTCTTTAGTTAAAAATCAAATTCCCATCTCTTTGATCTTAGACCAAGAAAAATTAAGTTTGGGTCAATCAAACTCTTGAATTGAGTTTTAGATTTTAATTGAGTTTTTCAAGATTTTTAATTTGAGATGTTAAATGGAGTTTTTAAGTCTTCAAATTGGGTCTTTAATGTTGAAGTCGGGTATTTTGTTAGTTTTTTAGGTCAATTTTAAAATCAGTGTCTATTTAGGCAAGGTTGATCAACTTTGAAATTGCACTGTGAGTCAAAATTGAAGGAACACATGATGTCACATTTCATTGCAAATGGGGAGGGTGCACATGTCCAAGTCACAATAGAAAAGATACAGGGAAGCGAAATGTACAAATACAAAGGTGTACAAAAAGAGGTTGCAAACAAAAGGGTACGGGGGTACATCCAGCACAGGGAGATAAAATCCAAAAATACAGGAAGTTAAATGAAAATGAAAATACAGGGAAAAGAAAGAAGAAGTGTACAAAAGAATGTTGCATGAGAATGAACTCGGGGGTACATAAAAAGCAGAAAATACATGCAAAAAGAAAATTACAAAACTAATAAACACCAAGACCTCCAATCCCCTACTGCCAGCTTCTATATCTAAAAGCTTCCCCCCAAGGTTTCCTGTGCACAGAAGAGAGAAATAGCACGGTTAGTTAGCAACAAAAATTCAAAAATAAAAGAAAAAAATGAAATCACATGGGGAGAATAAAATATTCCCTGCCAGCGCATGGAATTTTGTTGGGGAGGAATAATTTTGGGTGCCAAATCACTCCTGAGCCTCCTTATAAATAGGGAGGCTTGCACTGTAGCTGAAAACACAATCATAGCATCAAACACCCTACAGAAATTGAGAGAGAATTAGAGAAATTGAGAGAGAAATCAGAGAGTTGCAATAGAAAAGTTCTGCAAAAATTAAGAGAGAAAAGTGAAAATTAGAGAACCTTCAGAGACGGAACTCTACAGAATTCGAAAGAAAATAAGGAAAAGAGCACTTTGTAAAGATTGAGAGCTAGGGAGGGCGAGCTTTGCAACTTTAGAGCTACTAGGAACAGCTTTGCAACACAGAAAACAGAGGAGCTCTATTGTGCCGAAAGCATAGAGGAGCAAAAGCACAGTGGAACATAGGAGTTGATTCGGAGTACCAAAATAGAAAAACACAAAGAAAAGGGGAAGGGAAGACCAGAGGAGGGAGAGAGAAGGGTAAAAATCTAAAGCTCTATTTCTCAAATTGTTTAATACACTTGAACTGTGTGTGAATGCAGGTACCCCTTCCCCCCATCTGAGCCTCAGGTTTGTATGTGAACCTGAGTATGGGATTAGCATCATGTCCGAGTCTATGACCCAAACCCGAACTCGGGTTTTAATGCCTTGATCCATTTAATAATTCAAACTCGAACCCTATGTTTCTGTTTAACTCGTACTCGTTCTTTAAAAATAGCCAGAAGCCCAATTCCCGTTTTAAAATGCCCCGGTTCTTATTTTAAAATCACTCGGCCCAGTTCACATTTGAAAACCAATTCCCAGCCCATTTAGCAAATAACTCAAGCCCATTTTTAAAAATTAAAATGGCCCATTTCAAAATTTAACCCATGGCTCGTGTTAAAAAAAAAAAAAACTAACTCAAATCGAGCTTTATTTTCAAAACCAATCCAGCCCATTAACACTGTTTTTAAACCAAGCCAATTTAAAATAAACCTCGAAGGCCACCAGTTTTCCAAACTCAAATGGGCCTTGTTTTCAAAACCAAACCAGCCCATTGACACTGTTTTTAAACCAAGCCCATTTAATTAATAACCCCGGCCCAATTCCAAACCAAATCAAAACCCACACTAACCTAGACCCCCCACATGCCAGGTCACATGCGTGACTCACTCGAAAAATGAGCAGCTCGAACGCTATCCCAAGTATAAGAGTTACGTCGTGTAATATTAAGCCCAAGGGCTAGATCGTCTCCTCAAGGAATGAGTTTAATTTCAGATTTTGCGTCTCTCCAATCGAAAATAAAAAGGTTACTGAACTCAGTTCAGATTCAGAGTTTCAAGGTTATTCAATTTTACTTCTGAAGAATTAAATGGCATGTAATTTAAAAACCCTAAAACTAACATTCACTAAATTAAAAAAAAAAAAGTATGGAAATCCTAGTCTACTTAAGGAAATACCTAAACACGCATTATTAAAGATGGCAACTACAAATAAGGAATTAAAAACATGCAATGGAAACTCAATCAAACACACACACACACTAAAAATCAAACCTGTAATACGGATCAATAATTCAAACCAAGAACTCGAACAAAAATGCAAACATACCAAAAATTAAACTTTGAATGATATCGAAAAATAAAAATATGAAATTTAACAAAACTGAAAAATACGAACTTTGACGAAACTAACCCTAACTAAATTAATTAAATAACTTGGAACATTAAACTAATCTACGGAAAAAAAATTTAACCGAAAGAGAATAAAAAAAAAAACAATTAAACTTCAATAATAATGAAACACCCCAAATAATATTCAAAATCTAAAAATAACAATAAACTCAAATAAAAAGTTAACAATATTCAACTGATTAATTAGTAATAATAGAAGAAAGAGAAGAGATAAGAGAGAGAGAGAGAGAGAGAGAGAGAGAGAGAGCGAGTAAAACTACTGGAAGTTGCAGCAGTGGCAGGGGCTGGCCAAGAAGGGCTCAGGTGGAGGAGCTATAGTCAGGCTGCTGTAGCTTCGGGTCTCCACAGGGCTGCTATGCGGTGGATCTCCGCTGTGCTCTGTTGGTTTGCTGTGTGAGAAGATAGGGGAGGCTCTGTGCGGCAGTGCTGAAGCTGCTGTGGGGTTGCTAGTATGAGTCCTGGCCGAGGCCCGCTGGAGGCTTGGCTGTGCGGTGCTGTGGCCGTCAATAGAGCTGGACGTGCAGAGACTTCTCTGTAATGTGCTGTGGCCGAGGGTGGAGTGCTGGAACAGGGATGCCTCGGCTGGAGCAGAGCCGAGGATGCTTCACGGGATGCAGAGGGCTGAAGATGGCTTGTGATGGTGGCTTGCGGTGACTGCAGAACTGCTAGTGTAGTTCTCGGTTGGAGAGTGGTTCTAGCTCGGGAGCAGCAGAGAGGAATGAGAGGGACTGAGGGAGAAGAAAACAGGGGACAGGGGAAGAGAGAATAAGATAGGGAGAAGAAGAAGAGAAATACTGAGAGACAGAAAAGCTAAAGGAGATACCAAAAGAGAAGACAGGAAACAGCAAGGAGAAGTAAGGATCGGAGAAGAAAGAGAGAGTAGGAGAGAGGAAGGAGAAGGGAAAAGAAGGGAAGAGAAAAGGATCGGAGGAGTAGCTGCGTAGGCCAGTTATAAAGAGGAGAGAAAAATTGCCCTACCCAGATTAGCCAACCCAACCCGGCCATGCATGGCCGGGTCACATCAAATACCCATTCATATATATATTTTTTATTTTCTCATTTTATTTGTTCTTTGTGTTCACAGCCTATTTTGACCATTTTAGAGCCCATTTCTCACAAAACTTTAAACACGAAAGTTGTAGATAATTCTTTCCTCTTTCTCTATAAATTTGAATCGTCTCGATCGGAGCTTAGACGGAAAAGTTATGCACAAAATATAAACAGGTGTTGATTTTGGTTTCTAAGATTTTTCCTACAACAAAAAATTACCAAAAATTCATAAATTGTGCAATAAAACTCAAGAATGATAATTTTGGCACTTTATTAAAATATTGGACAAATTTTGACATTTAATTAAAAATATAAGCCATAAAGACCGGGTTAAAATGCTCAATTACGTAGTTTTCACGCGTAATCAATGCGTGACCAAGCCCACTCGGGCCAACCCGAGTCCATATAGCTCACCCTAGGTAACTCATGTGAGTCAACCCTCACTCACTCACTGGGTGAAGATGAGTTGACTCGTCTTCACCACTGAGACCTGCAACCGAACCCTAACCAGGAAATCCTAACGAACCCACAACAACACACAAGCCAAATAGAGTCATCACTATAAAGACCCAGAGAATCTCTAGTAATTAAATAATAAAAAAATAAGGAAATTAAAATTTCAAAAAAGACTTATAGGGTCTCGTCGATGAATGCAACGATTTCATCGACGAGTATTCTACTAGGGATTGTCGACGTAGACACGTGTCTCGTCGACGAGAAGTTACTAGAGGAGGTTTTTTAGAACCTGAAATTCGTCGATGACGGGTTTGTGTTCGGCGAAGAACTCCTTTTATGGACTCGTCGACAAGATAACATATCTCGTCGATGAGATAACGTATCTCGTTGACGAATCCAGTTTTATAAGTAAGCCAAAATCAGATTTTTCAGCAAAAATTCGAGCACAAACCCACACTCTCTCTCTCTCTCTCTCTAAAAACCGACCTTCTCCCCTTCTTTCTACGATTATGGCTCCTCTTTTCGCCGGTTCGACGATAAGAAGCCGTCACGCTACTCCTGGGAAGATTCTCTTCAAGTCTGTTGGAATAGATCGTTGGTTAGGCCAACTTTGGCACTATCCCAAAACCAGGGAGGGTGAATTATTTGAGCATTTTCAGTATTACCCAGTTCATTTGAGGTTAGATTTGGTATTATCTGTGAATATACTATAGTTTTGTGAAGTAAAATTTGAGTATTATATTTTCAAGAATAGGGTGTTTCGAGACCCTGCAGATATGGGTTGGGAACCCCAGAGAGTGTTTTTAGAAACCCAGGTAAATTATATTTCAAAAATTTACAAGTATGTAGGTTTGGGGTAATATAGTTGATTTACTAGAAATATGCATGTTGGTATTATTTCAGGATTTTGGGGAGAGTACATCGTGTGGGTGAGGATTAAGCTGGAGACGAGCCTCACAGCCAGTTAGGTAAGGGAGATATGCTATGTTAGGAATTTAAACAAGTTTATCAGGAAATTATGTATATATATATTCAGTTTATTATTCAGTTTTTCCAGAATGTGAGTTTTATTATTTGTGTGGCCTAAGTAGATATTTTCCTGATACAAAATTTATGTAGTTTTCTAGAATATTATAATTTATAATAAATACATATATAGATAGATATTTACCAGAGAGAAATTTATCAGACAAGTATTACAGATATTTTATAGACCAGTATATTATAGTAATTACAGAATGTCATGTTTTCCAAAACCATAACACTCAGACATTATAAATTATGTCAGTCAGATATATAGTTATTTAATTTAGATACTACAATATTTACAGATCAGATTTATAGTGTTATGGTTATTTTAGAAACATGATGAAAATAGTAGGGTAATTATAGTACTAGTATATACAGTATCAGATCCCTGATGAATTATTTCAAACATATTCAGTCAGCAGAGCACGGTACCGTTGCTATTTTCATATCAAAGTGTAACCACATATCTCAGATAGTATGTGGATTCCGTCAACTATTGCCTGAAGAGTTTGCAATCTCCCCATTACTCTGGCTTGAGGGGGCTTAGTTTGATGAGGTAGTTTTCTAGTTCCATGCTTAGGAGAGGACGCAGTTTGGTCAGATTGAGGATTGGTAGAGTACAATGGACTTACCTAGTAGGCCAACCAGGATTAAGTCCCGCCTATGGGCCGCACAACCCTGTCATGAGGAGTTAAATCATGATATACAATTTTTCAAGGAAAAATTTCAGTTATGTATATGTATATAAATTTACAGAATTTTTAGCAAATATAGTATGATATTAGAAGTATGAAAAGTATAAAACTCAGATGATATAGTTATGTTTAAACTATGATAAATGTAAGTTATACTTTATATTGATTTGCCAGCTTATACAATTTCAGATATTGTCATTATAGTATTTCTGCAACTCGGTCGCCACACACTAGTAATAGCATATTTCCACTTACTGAGCGTCGTGTCATCCCAGTAATTTAACATTTTTCAAGTGAACCAGTTAGGCGAGCAAATCAGGCTCGCATATAGAGAGATCTTTTGTTTTGCCCTGCTTATAGGGTAAATGTATTCAGGGGATTATGTTTTTGAGCAAATGGTACTGGGGTGATGTGTAAATATGTATATATGGTTTGGAAAACACTGAATTCTAGTATTGTAAATACAGGTGTATGACTTTATGTTTTCCACTACATAGGTGTGTCCATTTTTGTACAGGGATACCTCAGTGCCCATCCAAGGCTTGAGATGTTATAACATGTTTAACAGGGGTATCAAAGAAATTTATATTTTATGAAAAAAATGGTGTAATTTTTGGATCGTTACAGTTTGGTATCAGAGCTTAGGTTGTTAGGTTCTGTAGACTCTAGAGTACAGCGAAAAACAATACCAGAATGTAGGAATAGAGTTTAGAGAAAGATAGCACAGAGCATCAGTGAATTAATGTTGGGAAATTAGGATAAGAATTTAGGGTTCTATTCTGCAGTTTGGAGGTAGAGTTTCGGGGTGGTTTCTGCGTTTTTCCTGAGGTGACGATTTTAGGAAAACCATAGTAAACTATAGACAATTTCTATTTCCATATGATAGGGCCAGACCCTAAATTAGTAATAATAGGTAAAGGGTATTTTAGTTAGTATAGTATTGTAGGGTTCAGATACTCAAAATAATTTGGTAATATAATAGGATGGACCCAGGAGGTAGGCCGAGAGATGGTGGAGAGCCACTAGATTACTGTAGGAGCAGAGATCAATTCCAGTGCCAATGACTTGGGCCCGATTCAGGGACATATTCTTTGATAGATACTATCATGCCTCATTCAGAGAGGTTTTAGTACAGGAGTTTTGAGTTTGTCCCATAGATTGATGACAGTCCAGCAGTATGCGGCGAAATTTATCGAGTTGTCTCATTTCTGCCCTCATATTGTTCCAGATGAAGCTAAAAAGGTTAGGATGTTTGATAGGAATTTGAAGCGAGATATTTACAGACAAGTGGCAGTATTGAGGATTTAGGACTTTTCAGAGCTGGTTGACAGGGCCATAATAGCAGAGGAGGGTTTCTTGAGAGAGAGTGAGATATAGATCCAGAAGAAGAGGGCCGCACCCTCGAGTTTTCAGGCAAGTTCCAGTAGAGGCCCTTGGAGAGGAGGTAGATCTAGTGGGGGTCAAAGGTTGACGGTAGAGCAAAGTGGATTCCACGGTGGGCAGTCTTATCCCACCTGCCCCAGATATGGACAGAGACATCTAGGTAAGTGCCAACTAGGGGAGAATGTCTGCTACTATTATGAAAGACTTGGCCATATGACTCGATCATGTCGGATGCCGCCGATTTATGCACCAGCTCCCAGACTGCACCAGCGTGGTCATTAGACTCCTCGTGGAGACCAGCAGAGGAATACAGCTCCGGTGAGGGTCTATGCATTGACGTTGGGAGACGACGAGACTGCTGGAGACGTTGTCACAGGTATACTTATTGTATTATTGTTGACCTTATAGGTCACACCCGATTTTGATAATGATAAATACTCATTGTATTTGACGGCTGTATGAGGATATGTGTAGGTATATAATTGGCAAATCAAATAATGGCACAAGAAGTAGAAGTTGAAGGCCCTGAAGACTTTATTTGTGTTGTATTTAAATTCATTATTTATTATGGGCTTGTAATAGTAAATAGGATCTGGGTTGTAATAATCATATACATCACATGCATGATATAATAGGTAAGCTCAAACAAAAAAGACCTAGAATGACCCTGGGACACTCATACATGCATAAACATAATGTATTTATAAGGATAGGGTGATTGCATAAGAGAGTAGAACCGAAATGCATTAAAAATGCATGTTCAGTCGACCGTACCTTCACAATGAAAATCTGTCAGTCGACTGAACCGGTCACCAGATCAACAGTTTGACCACTGCACGGTCGATCGAACACTGCCCAGTTCAAATTACCTGATCAACCGAACTCTCTCTTGATCAGCAGTTTGACCATACAGTTAACTGCACCTATTTCTTAAGCTAACCACCTGGTTGACTAAGTTCCCACGTGTGTTTGGCCAACCACCCGGTCGACCGAACCACTTAGTTCAAATCCACACGGTCGACTGAACAGCGCAGAAATGAAAAAATCGCCTTTGGGAACCCTAGTCTGGTCGACCGAACTTCCAGTTCAAATTTTACCCGATCGACCGAACTTGGTCACTTGGTTAACCAAACCTCATGTCCGATTGACCGGTGCTCTCGGGTTGAAAAATTATTTTTACCGCTGTTAAAATGTTTAAACATGGTTAATTAGGTTAAAATGGTTTAAAACAATATTAATAATCCCCTATGTGTCCTGTACAGTTATAATCATGGGGTAGTCTATATACCCCCTCATTTGAAAAGATTAGTAATTGATTAGCAAACTTGATTAGTAAAAATTCTCTGAAATCCAAAATCTCTCATACTCACTTCTAAGCATCCTACACTCATACTTACCTTGCCATATTGCCAAAAATCCGTTTGTAAGTGTGAATTGAGTGTTCTTGCCTTGTAGGTTTGCTCTCTCCAATTTTTGATTGATTGAGATTATTTTGTTTTAGAGTAAGACCTCAAGTTTTTCTTAGGAGACTTTATCAATAAGTCTTCCCTAAGGAGACTTCACTTGAGCTTCTGAGTATTGCACTATTATTGCAATATCTTAAGGAGTTCTCATTCGATTTTGGTTGCTAAAAATATTTTCAAATATCTCATATGTTTCATTTTGAGAAAAATTCTTGGAGAGATATTTGCTTATGTTCTAAAGATCTTTGTTGCAATATTCTTTTATTAGTATTATCTTTTGAACACAAAGATCAACCCATTTTTGCAAACAAAATCTAAATATCTCTTGAGGCTTATATTTTGAGAAAAATCATTTGTTGAGATATCTGAAGTGTGGCTAGTATCTTTGTTTGAGCATTGTGATTGAAATCGTTATTTTGACACAAACATCATATTATTTGCATTATCACGCATTGATTGCAACGCTTGCATAAATATTTGAGAGTAGACATTTTAGACCATATTGAGCTTACTTCATTATATCATTTGGTGGTATATGTGATTGTTTATATTAGGTACATATCTGCTTTACATGAAAGCATAATCACTGTACCAGTTTCATTATTGTGAACATACTGTTGTATTCCCGGCGTGGCCTGAGGGGGCGGTAATCCAACCCGATAAGGATTGAGGGTAAAGGTTGAGGCCAACCCTATGCTAATTGACCTAGTTGTTTAGGTGCTGCTCCATCCGTTTAAGTGAGAATTATAGTGGTAATCCTTGTGTTTGTTAGCTAAGGCGGGGATGTAGGCAATTTTCCGAACCTTGATAGCACTTCTTGGGATCACTTATTTCATTACTGTATTCTGTTGCATGCTTAGTTAATTAGATTGTGCTATTTAATTTATCGTACATATTGCAATTGATTTAATTTACATGCACTAGATTAACTTTAGGGTTGTGAAAATACTGCTGCTAAGATATTGACATAAGGCATCAATTTTAAAATACCAATTCACCCCCCCCCCCTCTTGGGATCATGATAAAGCCAACAATTGGTATCAGAGTCATGTAGCATAGACTAATAGTTATTTTTCAAAAGATCTTATATGACTCATAGCTCCATGACCCTTTTCCTTGAGTGACCATCTTCCACACGACCTCCGATTTTCAGTGGTGTTAATTACACCTTCTAGAAATAGAGGATGCGCATCTACCTTCCAAATACAGATTGGAAGGTGTGGAGGATCATCTCTAAGGGAAATCATGTTCCCATGAAAACAGAGGGTATAACTAGAGTTCCTAATACTAAGGAAGAATATGATGATGATGATATGAAAGCTATTAGTTTGAATGCCACTGCTATGAATATTCTGTATTGTGGTCTTGATGTGAATAAGTTTAATAGAGTAATGACATGTGCAACTGCAAAAGAAATCTGGGATAAGTTAAAAGTCACATATGAAGGTACTAGGGATGTGAAAAATAGTAGGATAGATATGCTGACTAGTGAATATGAGGCATTTAGGATGAATGTAGGTGAGTCCATTCAAAGCATGTACACTAGATTCACACACATTTTAAATTCATTGTATGCATTAAGTAAGACTTATCCTACATATGAGATGATTAGAAAGATGCTTAGAGGCTTGCCTCCTGTTTGGGAAGCTAAGGTTACGACCATTTCGGAGGGTAGAGACCTTAAAGCCATGACTCTAGATGAATTGATAGGTTCCCTGATCACCTATGAATTAGCTATAAATGAGAGACTCAATGAGCATGATAGGGCGAAAAAGGTGACTGCATTGAAAACCTTCACTAACACATCCAGTGAATGCAGTGAATCTGACTCTGAGGATGATATGATCATGCTAACTAAAAAATTTAGCAGATTCTTCAGGAAGAATAGAAAACCATACAAAAGATATAGGGAGTCTGCATCTGATAAGGGAGAGTTCAATAAAAGAAAAGAAAAATCAAATGCTCCCACGTGTTACAATTGCTACAAAGTTGGGCACATCAAGTCGGACTACCCACTATTGAAAAAGGAGGCTAAGAAAAAGAAGAAAGCCATGAAGGCAGGCACTTCATGGGATAAATTGAGCAACAGTGACTCAGACTCAGATTGCAGCGACTCAAAGGTTGCTAATCTGTGCTTGATGGCACATGGTGATAAGGTATCATCCTCTTGTTCTTTATCTTCATATTATTCATCTGATGATTGTTATTTTGATTGCATGCCTACGTTTAGAGAATTACAATTTGAATATATTCGTGTATCTAAATTTTTGAATAAAATGACCAAAGAAAATGATGATTTGAAAAAGAAATGTGAAAATTGGTCAAAATTGTTTGGAATTGCAAAATCCTCTCATGCTTTGATTTTGAAAGAAAAAGATGTGTCTATTGCTGAGCTTGAGAGGAAATTGGAGGATAGCTCCAAGATTATTTTTAAATTCACCGAGGGCAAATGCAATTTTGAAAAACTACTTGGTGTCCAAAGAAATTCTTTAAGTAAAGAGGGTTTAGGTTTTAATGGCATTGAAAATGCTAGACGGCCTAATATTTACTTGGGACATTTCACACGTGAATCAAAATCTCAAATCCCACCTAAAGATCTTAAGTGTAGAATGAAATGTTTTAAATGCAAACAAATTGACCATATTCAATTTGATTGTCCACTTAGGAATAAGCATGCGAAAATTAGAAAAGTGTGGGTAGTTAAGGGTGATCCAGTTACAAACCCCCATGGATCTAACAAAATTTGGGGACCAGCATCAGTTACTTAGTCTATTTGTAGGTGTGTTTGAGATCGTCCTCCTCCAAGGAAAGGTGGTACCTGGATAGCGGGTGCTCACGGCACATGACCGACAACAAGGCAAAATTTGCGTCAATCATTCCCAAGGATGGAGGGTATATGACATTCGGCGACAATGCAAAGGGATGCATCATCAGCATAGGTAAGGTTGGTAAGGATCCTTCCCTGGTCATTTGTAATGTTTTATTAGTTGATAGGTTGAAGCATAACTTATTGAGCATAAGTCAATTATGTGATAAAGGATATAAGGTATCATTTGAAAATGATAAATGCATAGTTAAAAGTAAATCAGATCATAAAGTGCTTTTTACTACAGATCGTTATGAAAATGTATACACTACCACTTTTGATAACTTAGCTTCACAACAAGTAACTTGTTTTTCTGCTGTAAATGAAGCTAATTAGTTATGGCATAGGCGCTTAGGATATGCTAGCATGGACTTATTGTCAAAACTAGTAAGAATAGATTCAGTAAAAGGCTTGCCTAAAACATCATGTGTAAAAGATAAAATTTGTGATACATGTCAAATGGGTAAGTAAACAAAATCAAGCTTTAAGAAAAATAAATTTATATCTACCACTAGACCACTTGAAATGCTTCACTTGGATTTGTTTTGTCCTAATTCTATCCAAAGTCTTGGTGGTAAATCATATGCTTTTATCATTGTTGATGAATTTTCTAAGTTCACATGGGTGTTATTTCTTTCACATAAAAATGAAACATATGAATCGTTTACCAAACTTTGTAGGAGAATTCAAAATAAAAAAGGCTATAAGATAACTCATATAATAAGTGATAGAGGCACTGAATTTAAAAATGAAGGCATAGAAAATTATTGTGACCTAGAGGGCATATCACATAACTTTTCTATACCTAGGACCTCTCAACAAAATGGCGTGGTAGAAAGAAATAATAGGTTATTACAAGAAATGGGTAGAATTTTGTTGAATGAACATAACTTACCTAAATATTTTTGGGCCGAGGCCATAAATACTGTTTGTTATGTTATGAATAGGGTGTTGATTAGACCGTCACTTAATAAAACCTCTTATGAATTGTGGAACAACCATAAACCTTATATTTCCTATTTTCATGTTTTTGATTGTAAATGCTTTGTGCTTAGGGATAATGAACATTTAGGAAAATTTAATTCTAAATCTGATGAAGACATTTTCCTAGGCTATGCTTTTACTAGTAAAGCGTATAGGGTTTTCAATAAAAGAACATTGACTGTCATTGAATCTATCCATGTCTTGTTTGATGAATCTAATCTATTTTTTAAGAAAGATGATGAAGATGATATTGATATTAGAAAATGCTTAGAGAAATTATCTATTAAAAACAATGCAAGTGAAAATTCAGAAGTAAATGATAAATTATCTGAAGATAATGATAATGAAAATGAAATTCAGGAGTTGCCTAGAGATTGAAAATTTATTAGGAACCAACTTATAGATCAAATCATAGGTGAACCATCCCGTGGTGTAGCCACAAGATCTTCCTTGAAGAATCTAGTGAGTCATTCTACTTTCTTGTCTCAAGAAGAACCTAAAAATATTAAGGAAGTCATAGAGGATGACTTTTGGGTGATGTCCATATAAGAAGAAGTTAATCAATTTGAAAGAAGCAAAGTGGGGACCCTAGTTCCTAGGCCTAATGATCATTAAATTATTGGAACTAAATGGGTATATAGAAATAAAAAAGATGAGAATGGAGTAGTAACTAGGAATAAGGCTAGACTAGTTACCCAAGGTTATAATCAAGAAGAGAGGTTAGACTTTGACGAAATATATGCTCCTGTAGCTAGATTAAAAGTCATTTGTATGCTACTTGCTTATGCCGCTTTCAAAAATTTTAAATTGTTTCAAATGGAAGTTAAAAACTCTTTTCTAAATGGAAATATTAATGAAGAAGTATATGTAGAACAACCACCCGGTTTTGAAAATCATAAATATCCGGATCATGTTTACCGGTTGTCTAAGACCTTGTATGGATTAAAACAAGCTCCTAGAGTTTGGTATGAGAGGCTTAGTGGTTTTATGCTAGAAAATGGGTTTACCCGTGGCAAGATTGACACTACACTCTTTATCAAATCCAAAAATGATGATATGCTCCTAGTTCAAATTTATGTTGACGATATCATTTTTGGAGCAACTAATGATGAGTTGTGTAATGAGTTTGCCAAATGCATGCAAAATAAATTTGAAATGAGCATAATGAGTGAGTTTAGTTTTTTTTTAGGGCTACAAATTAAACAAGCTAAATATGGAACTTTCATATGCCAATCTAAGTATGTCAGGGACTTGCTAAAGAAATTTAATATGGAAGATAGTAAAATTCTTGGTAGCCCTATGAGTTCTTCCATTAAACTTGATAAAGATGAACAAAGGATCGCTGTTGATGTGAAATTTTATCATGGCATGATTGGGAGTCTTCTATATCTCACTGCTAGTAGGCCTGATATTATGTTTAGTGTGTGCATGTGTGCTAGGTTTTAGGCCGCTCCTAAGGAATCTCATTTAATAACAGTTAAACAAATCCTTAGGTATCCAGTTGGAACTATAGAGTTAGGCTTATGGCCCTAAGCATGCTACCTTTGAGATTGTGAGTTATACTAATGCTGACTTTGTCGGTAGTAAGGTTGATAGATAGAGTACTAGCGGTACTTGTCACTATTTAGGACAATCTCTCGTTTCTTGGTTCTCCAAGAAACAAAGCTCAGTTATCTTATCCACAGCCGAAGCAGAATATATTGCTGCTGGAAGTTGGTGTGCTTAAACTCTTTATATGAAACAACAACTTATGGATTTTGGGTTGCACTATGATACAGTACCGATTAAATGTGATAATACTAGTGCAATCAACATCTCTAAAAATCCTATCTCACATGAACAAAACCATTGAAATTAGACATCACTTCCTTCGTGATCATGTGCAGAAAGGGGATATCGCTCTTGAGTTTGTATTCACTAGTGAGCAGTGGGCAGACATTTTCACTAAACCACTTCGAGAAGATAGGTTCATAGAAATTAGACGTGAATTAGGTCTCATACATAGTAGAGATACTTCCTAGATAATTCATAATTTGCATAAATTTAGGGGGAGTTTTTAAATAATTTCAAAGTCTAACAACAAATACAACTACTGATATTTTTCATTGGCTTTGACTTTATGAAATTGATTATGTTTTGCAATGCACAATTCTCATATCTACTGTACGATGATGATTGCAATTATGTTTTATGTATTGATCATACTAGAACTGTTTGAGTTGACTAGTTGTAGATAAACTGTTAGGTCTTAAAAACTCAAAACATGTCATTTTTGTACAGGATTTTTTGGGAAATATCTTTTTTTCAAACAGCATGCTGCCGAAATTTTTAAAATTCTCAAACCTCTCTTGTATACAAATGATTCTTACCCATTGCCTATGACTATTAGTTTCATGACCCTTTTTTCTGTTGCCAATAGGAGGATATGGATAAAATAAGGCAAAAAATTGGGTTGACTTTAAAATTGGGTTGAATTGAACTTAAATGGAAAATTATTTAAAGTTTTACTTAATGCACATTGTTAGGAGGAGCCGTCAAAGGTCATACCCTTTTTTTTTTTTTTTTTTTTTGCATGATGTATTTGTCATCATCAAAAAAGGGGAAAATATTGACCTTATAGGTCACACCCAATTTTGATAATGACAAATACTTGTTGTATTTGATGGCTGTCTGAGGATATGTGCAGGTATACAATTGACAAATCAAATAATGGCACAAAAAGTAGAAGTTGAAGGCCCTGAAGACTTTATTTGTGTTGTATTTAAATTCATTATTTATTATGGGTCTGTAATAGTAAATAGGATCTGGGTTGTAATAATCACATACATCACATGCATGATATGATAGGTAAGCTCAAACGAAAAAGACCTAGAATGACCCTAGGACACTCATACTTACATAAACATAATGTGTTTATAAGGATAGGGTGATTGCATAAGGAAATAGAACCAAAATGCATTAAAAATGCATGTTCAGTCAACCGTACCTTCACAATGAAAATCTGTTGGTCGACCGAACCGGTCACCGGGTCAACAATTTGACCACTGCATGGTTGACCGAACCCTGCCCAATTCAAATTACCCGGTTGACTAAACTCTCTCCCGATCAGCAGTTTGACCATACGGTCGACCGCACCTATTGCTTAAGCCAACCACCTGGTCGACTGAGTTCCCATGTGTGTTTGGCCAACGGCCCGGTCAACCGAACCACTTAGTTCAAATCCACACGGTCAACCAAACTGCGCGGAAATGAATAAATTGTCTTTGAAAACCCTAGTCTGGTCGATCGAACTTCCAGTTCAAATTTTACCCGGTCGATCGAATTTGGTCACTTGGTCAACCGAACCTCACGTCTGATCGACCGGTCCTCTCGGGTTGGCAAATTATTTTTACCGCTATTAAAATGTTTAAACAAGGTTAATTGGGTTAAAATGGTTTAAAACAATACTAATAATCCCCTATGTATCCTGGACAATTATAATCATGGGGTAGTCTATATATACCCCCTCATTTGAAAAGATTAGTAATTGATTAGCAAACTTGATTAGTAAAAATTCTCTGAAATCCAAAATCTCTCATACTCACTTCTACGCATCCTACACTCATACTTACCTTGCCATATTGCCAAAAATCCGTTTGTAAGTGTGAATTGAATGTTCTTGCCTTATAGGTTTGCTATCTCCAATTTGTGATTGATTGAGATTATTTTGTTTGAGAGTAAGACCTCAAATTTTCCTTAGGAGACTTTATAAATAAGTCTTCCCTAAGGAGACTTCACTTGAGCTTCTGAGTATTGCACTATTATAGCAATATCTTAAGGAGTTCTCATTCGATTTTGGTTGCTAAAAATATTTTCAAATTATTTTCAAATATCTCATATGTTTCATTTTGAGAAAAATTCTTAGAGAGATATTTGCTTATGTTCTAAAGATCTTTGCTATAACATTCTTTGATTAGTATTATCTTTTGAACACAAAGATCAAACCATTTTTGCAAACAAAATCTACATATCTCTTGAGACTTATATTTTGAGAAAAATCATTTGTTGAGATATTTGAAGTGTGGCTAGTATCTTTGTTTGAGCATTGTGATTGAAATCATTATTTTGACACAAACATTATATTATTTGCACTCTCACGCATTGATTGCAAAGCTTGCATAAATATTTAAGAGTAGACATTTTAGACCACATTGAGCTTACTTCATTATATCATTTGGTGGTGTATGTGATTGTTTATATTGGGTACATATCTACTTTACATGAATGTATAATCACTGTACCAGCTTCATTATTGTGAACATACTGTTGTATTCCTGGCGTGGCCTGAGGGGGCAGTAATCCAGCCCGGTAAGGATTGTGTGTAAAGGTTGAGGTCAGCCCTATGCTAATTGACCTGGTTGTTTAGATGCCGCTCCACCCATTTAAGTGAGCATTATAGTGGTAATCCTTGTGCTTATTAGCCAAGGCGGGGACGTAGGCAATTTGCCGAACCTCGATAGCACTTCTTAGTGTCACTTATTTCTTTACTACTTTCTGGTGCATGCTTAGTTGATTAGATTGTGCTATATAATTTCTAGTACATATTGCAATTAATTTAATTTACATGCACTAGATTAACTTTAAGGTTGTGAAAATACTGCTATTAGGATATTGACCTATGGCATCAATTTTAAAATACCAATTCACCTTCCCCCCTCTTGGGATCACGGTAAAGCTAACAATTATCATATAAAGTTATTTTTTTGTTTGATACAGGTGCCACCGATTCCTTTATATCGGCGGGGTATGTTAGAGTCACTGGGGTAGAGGTACAATTATTAGATGTAGAGCTGTCTGTGGTCACACCGACAAGATTAGTGGTGAGATGTAGGAAGGTGCTTCAGAACTTTCTAGTAAGCATTCAGGAGAAAGTACTACCAGCTAATCTCGTGATACTAGATATGAAGGGGTTTGATGTAATTTTGGGTATAGATTGGCTGGCAGCGAATCACGCCAGCATAGATTGCTATAAAAAAGAAGTGATTTTCATACCCTCGAGTGAATAAGAATACAGATTTGTGGGTTCACAGGTGCGTGCCTTGCCATAGCTAGTGTCAGCTATTCAGGTGAGGAGACTGCTACAAGGTGGTTTCTAGGGGTATGCTGCCTATATAAAGGAATTGCCAAAAAAAGAACTAAAACAGGTTGAAATCTCAATAGTTAGAGAATTTCCAGATGTTTTTCGGAAGAATTGCCGAGCTTACCACCAGACCAAGAGATTGAATTTACTGTGGATCTACTGCCAGAGTCAGCACCGGTATCTAAAGCACCATACCGTATGACTCCAATAAAATTAAAGGATTTGAAAGATCAGTTGTAGGAGTTGCTGGACAAAGGATTCATTAGGCCCAGTGTGTCGCCGTGGGGGGGCCCAGTCCTATTCATGAAAAAGAAAGATGGGACCATGAGAATGTGCATAGATTATAGGGAGATAAACAAACTGATAGTCAAGAATAAATATACTCTTCCCAAGATTGATGATTTATTTGATCAGCTCCAAGGGACCTAGGTCTACTCTAAAATTGACCTAGGGTTAAGTTATCGTCAGGTGCAAGTTAGAGTAGAGGATATTTCGAAAATAGCATTCCGGACTAGATATGGACATTACAAATTTTTGGTGATGCCGTTTGGGTTAACTAATGCACCAGCAGTAGTTATGGATTTAATGAATCAGGTGTTCCATCAGTACTTGGACCAGTTTGTTGTGGTTTTCATTGATGATATACTAGTCTACTCAAGAAGTTTTGAGGAGCACGAGCATCATCTGAGGCTGGTATTGTAGATATTAAGAGAAAGAAAGTTGTACGCGAAATTCAAGAAATGTGAAGTTTTATTGGACCGATGATTGTGAGCAGAGCTTCCAGGAATTAAAGCAGCAGTTGGTTTCAGCACCGATACTGGCTATTCCATTAGGGGAGGATGGATTTGTGATATACAGTGATGCATCTTTGAAGGGTCTTGGATGTGTGTTAATGCTGCACGGAAGGGTCATTGCCTATGCATCTAGACAGCTTAAAGAATATGAGAAGAACTACCCTGTGCATGATTTAGAATTAGCTGCAGTAGTTTATGCTTTAAAAATCTGGAGACATTATCTGTATGATGGGAAATGCAAAATCTTCACGGACCACAAAAGCTTAAAGTATTTCTTTACCTAGAAAGAGCTGAATATATAACAAAGAAGGTAGCTAGAACTCATTAAAGATTATGACTGCACTATTAGTTACCACTCAGGAAAAGCAAATATAGTAGCAGATGCTCTGAGTAGGAAATCAATGGGACCAGCACTGGCAGCTATGGGGGTTCAGCATCCAATCCTGATGAATCTGAAGAAACTTAGTGTAGAATTGGTAGAGGATAATCCTCAAGCATTTATTGCTAGCCTGGTTGTGTAGCCTACGCTATATAAAAATATTAAGGCCGCTCAGGGTGATGACACAAAATTAGCATAGGTAATAGTCAGAGTACAGGATGGTCAAGGAGAGGAGTTCAATATCTCTGATGACGGAGCTTTAAGGTTTCGCACCAGATTGTGTGTGCCTGCATATGATGATATTAGGAGAATGATTTTAGACGAAGCTCATAGATCTCTATACACAGTTCATCCTGGCAGTATTAAAATGAATAGGGATATATAAGAGTATTTATAGTGGAGTGGCATGAAAGGGTTATTGCTGAATTTGTAAAGCAGTGCTTGACGCGCCGGCAGATAAAGGCTTAGCACCAAAGACCCACGGGGCAGTTGCAGCCACTCTTCATTCTAGAGTGGAAATAGGATCACGTCTCTATGGATTTTGTTACTGGGCTACCGCCAGTGCAACAGGGGTTGAATGCTATTTGGGTGATCGTTGATTATCTGATGAAGGCCACTCACTTCATCCCTATTAAAGTCAGTTATTCCATGGACAGACTGGTAGAATATATGTTCAGGAAATAGTTCGTGTCCATGGTGTGCCGGTGTCTATAGTCTCAGACCGAGATCCTCGGCTTACTTCACGATTTTGGAAAAGCTTTCAGGAGGCAATGGGAACACAGTTAGCATTTAGCATTGCTTTTCACCCTCAGACAGGTGGTCATACTGAGAGGAAGATCCAGATATTAGAGGATATATTTCGTGCATGCGTGCTAGATTTTGGGGGTAGCTGGACCCGTTTATGTCGTTGGTTGAGTTTGCTTACAATAACAGCTATCAGGCCAGCATCAGCATGGCACCTTACGAGGCACTTTATGGTAGGAGGTGTCGTTCTCCTCTTTTCTGGGATGAAGTAGGCGAGAGGCGAGTTTTGGGTCCAAAGATGGTGCAGCAAGCGTATGATAAAATCCGATTAATTAAAGAAAGAATCAGTACAACTTAGAGTCAGCAGAAGAGTTACGCAAACACTTGCCACAGGGAGTTAGAATTTGATGTGGGGGATCAGATATTCTTAAAGGTAGCTCCTTTGAGAGGGATTATGAGGTTTGGAAAGAAGGGCAAACTGAGCCCTAGGTATATTGACCCTTTTAAAATACTTGAGAGAGTGGGGTCAGTAGCCTACAGGCTAGCCTTGCCACCAGCTTTGTCTAGAATACACGCCGTATTTCATGTTGCAATGCTAAGGAAATACATCCCAGACCCGTCCCACATAATCAGTTATACAAAAATAGAGCTTAGAGATTCACTGGCCTATAAGGAAGCACCAGTACAGATCTTAGACCAAAAGATACAGGAATTGCGCACTAAGGAAGTTCAGCTGGTGAAAGTTTTATAGAGAAATCATGATATAGAAGAAGCTTCGTGGGAGCTTGAGGAAAAAATTAAACAGAAGTACCCGCACTTATGTAATGAATTATAGTATTAGTTAGTATTGTTTAGATAAAGATAAAGTTTGTTTAGTGTAGAGTGAAATATATATATGATTGTATTTTAGTTTATAGGGTAGGTAATGTTTTGATTTTGGGAGAATTTTCTTTTATGAGTATATTTGTAATCTCCCAAGACCTTAAGTGTAACCACGGTATTCCTCCGCCATAAGTGAGGGTAAGTAATAAAATAAGTAGCATATTTTTCTTAATGGATGGTGATCAATACAGAGAGTAAATTTCGAGGATGAAATTTTATAAGAAGGAGAGAATGTAAAGACCCAAAGAATTTCTAGTAATTAAATAATAAAAGAAGAAGGAAATGAAAATTTCAAAAAGTACCTATAAGGTCTCGTCAACGAATGTAGGGATTTCGTCGACGAGTATTCTACTAGGGATCATCGACGTAGACATGTATCTCGTCGATGAGAAGTTACCGAGAGAAGGTTTTGTAGAGCCTAAAATTTGTCGATGAGGGGTTCGTGTTCGGTGACGAACTCCCTTTATGGACTCGTCAATGAGATGACGTGTCTCGTCGACGAATCCAGGTTTATAAGTAAGCCAAAATTGGATTTTTCAGCAAAAATTCGCACAGAAACCCTCTCTCTCTCTCCCTCTCTCTCTCTCTCTCTCTCTCTCTCTCTCTCTCTCTCTTTCTTTCTCTCTCTCTCTCTCTCTCTCTAAAAACCGACCCTCTCCCCTTCTCTCTACGATTCCAACTCCGTTTTTCACTGGTTCGATGATCAGAAGCTACCATGCTACTCTTAGGAAGATTCTCTTCAAGTCTGCTGAAATAGATCGTTGGTTAAGCCAACTTGGGCATCATCCCAAAACCAGGGTGAGTGGATTATTTGAGAATTTTCAGTATTACCCAGTTCATTTGAGGTTAGATTTAGTATTATCTACAAATAAACTAGAGTTTTGTAAAGTAAAATTTGAGTACTATATTTTTAGGAATAGGGTGTTTCGAGACCCTGCGGATATGGGTTGGGAACCCCAGTGAGTGTTTTTAGAAGCCTAGGTAAATTATATTTCAGAAATTTACAAGTATGTAGGTTCAGGGTAATATAGTTGATTTACTGGAAATATGCATGTGGGTATTATTTTAGGATTTTGGGGTGAGTACGTCGTGGTCGTGAGGATTAAGCTAGAGGCGAGCCTCCCAACCAGTTAGGTAAGGTAGATATGCTATGCTAGGAATTTTAACAAGTTTATCAGGAAATTGTGTGTGTGTGTGTGTGTGTGTGTGTGTGTGTATACATATATATATATATATATATATATATATATATATATATATATATATGTCAGTTTATTATTCAGTTTTTCCAGAATGTGAGTTTTATTATTTGTGTGGCTTAAGTAGATATTTGTCTGATACATAATTTATGTAGTTTTCCAGAATATTACGATTTATAATAAATACATATATAGATAGATATTTACTAAACAGAAATTTATTAGACAAGTATTATAGATATTTTACAGACCAGTATTTTACAGTAATTACAGAATGTCATGTTTTCCAAAATTATAACACTCAGACATTACAGATTATCTCAGTCAGATATACAGTTATTTTATTCAGATACTACAATATTTACAGATTAGATTTATAGTATTATGGTTATTTTAGAAACATGATGAAAACAGTAGGGTAATGATAGTACTAGTATATACAGTATCAAATCCCTGATGAATTATTTCAGACAGATTCAATTAGCAGAGCACGGTACCATTTCTATTTTCATATTAGAGTGCAACCACATATCTCAGATAGTATTTGGATTTCGTCAACCATTGCCTGGAGAGTTTGTAGTCTCCCCAGTACTCTGGGTTGAGGGGCCTCGGTTTGACGAGATAGTTTTCCAGTTCCGTACTTAGGAGATGACGCAGTTGGACTGGACTGAGGATTGGTAGAGTACAATTGACTTACCTGATAGGCCAACCAGGATTAAGTCCCACCTGTGGGCCACACAACCCTGTCATGAGGGGTTAAATCATGACATACAGTTTTTCAAGGAAAAATTTCAGTTATGTATATGTATACAAATTTACAGAATTTTCAGCAAATATAGTATGATATTAGAAGTATGAAAAGTAGAAAACTTAGATGATACAATTATGTTTAAACTATGATAAATGTAAGTTCTACTTTATATTGATTTGCCAGCTTATACAGTTTCAGATATTATCATTATAGTATTTATGCAACTCAGTCGCCACACACTAGTAATAACATATTTCCACTTATTGAGCGTCGTCTCATCCCTGTAATTTAACATTTTTCAGGTGAACCAACTAGGCGAGCAGATCAGGCTCGAAGATAGAGAGATCTTTTGTTTTGCCCTGCTTATAGGGTAAGTGTATTCAAGTGATTATGTTTTTGAGCAAATGGTTCTGGGGTGATGTGTAAATATGTATATATGGTTTGGAAAACATTGAATTATGGTATTGTAAATATAGGTGTATGACTTTATGTTTTCCGCTGCATAGGTGTGTCCATTTGTGTACAGGGATACCTCAGTGCTCATCTGAGGCCTGAGATGTTATAGCAGGTCTAACAGGGGTATCAGAGTAATTTATATTTTATGAAAAAAATGGTGTAATTTTTGGGTCGTTACAATCACCACCAATTTCCCGATCACACACATAGCAGATCTCAATAAAGGATAAGAATTAACAAATCAGAAACAAAAATAGGGATACTTAGCTTTCAGTTGTTATCATCAGCAGCTTGATTAGATCTTTCACTTGTGTCCTATACCCAGCCTTTCTTTTGAGAGCACCCACAAGTGTTCAGTTTGCGAAACCCCAGTTCGTAATTCCAAAGAGTTGCAAAAGGCTCATGGGGGCTTGATAGAGGATCCATGGAGTGAGAGAGGGGGGACTTAAGGTCTCTAAGTTTTGAGACTGGGGGGGATTTTCAAAGATTAGGATGATCAGAGATTGGCAAGGTGATTAAAGAGACCAAAAAAGCTAGGGTTTGCAGTTTGGAGGTTTGGATATCACACAAAACAGAAGAGACATAGTAGAGACTTAAAGAGAGAAAGAAGAAGGATGGAAGGAGCTTCGGAGTACTTTGAGTTGCAGAGAAGAGGGAGAAGAGTGTGAGCTATTTGAGATGGAGATTGAGGTTTTACTCAGGGGGCTTACGAACTAGGGTTTCACAGAAAACGGAAGACGAAGAAGCAGAGGACGAGATGAAGAGAGAGAGAGAGAGAGAGAGAGAGAGAGAGAGAGAGAGAGAGAGAGAGAGAGAGGGATGCTGCGAAATTGAAGAGTGAAAAATGAAAAAGGGACAAAAATCTTAGCTTAAGTATCTTAAGCCATGTCACTGTGAGATTTGAACATGTGGCACATTGTTGCCCGCTCGATTGAAAGGATACGCGGCTACCTTCATGGCCATTCGATCTGAGTCTCCTGTCTACACTCCAGATGAAACCACATCATCGATCTAGTGCATGCACAAGCCTCCACCATCGGATCTCTGCATTTCGTCAACGGTTGCGATCACCCCGGGCAGGTGCCCCCTCGAGCTCTGCTCCCCCCATCCGTTGAACGACACGTGGGCTGTCTGTTCCCCACATGCACAAGTGTGGCGTGTTCCCCCCAAGACAGTCTGATCGGCATCTCCCACCAACATCCTTGATCAAGCCAACTCACTGATCTCCATCCAAATGCTCTCAACTACTCAGAAGACGCCACGTGGCGCAATGGTCTTGACCAGACCCTAAATCGGTTCCCCCAAATTGGTCAAAGTTTGACTGATTTCCCTCCCGAACCGGTTTCCACCGGTTTTTCTTATTTTGTTTATTTTATTCGTTTTAATAATTCAAAAATTCACAAAAAATAAAAAAAAATAGAAAAATTATAGAAAAATCTTTAAAAATATTTTAAGGTTAGAAAATTATTTTTGGCGCTTGAAAAAATTATAAAATTTAGAAAAAAAAAACCTCAAAAATTTGAAAAAAACATTTTTAGGTTAAGAAATTACTTTTTGTACTTGGAAAAATCATAAAAATGCACAAAAATTCTAAAAAAATCATAAAAAATTCAGAAAACTCAAGATAAAATTTTAAAAATGTGTTTGGGACTTGATTTTCATTATTTTAATTTAATTGTCTTTTTGTTATTTTAGAAATTCGAAAAAAATATGAAAAATATAAAAAAACTCAAAAAATAGAGAAAAGTCAGGAAAATATCTTGAGACTTGAAAATTATTTTTGCACTCTTTTTCATCCCAAATAAATTCCAAAACCTCCAAGAATATTATTTTCATACTTGTAAAACCCCTACAAATTAAAAAACCTCGGGAGCTTATTTTGTACCATATTTTATCAATTTTCCAATCCCAATGATTTTAAAGGGAAGCATGAGCTCTTTGAAGTACAGTATGCCCTGATTCTGAGGCAATATTTTTATAGTATTTTTATTTCTTAGATTTCTTCACAAATTTTAAAAGGGAGTAATTTTTGAAGGTTTATTAAGTTTAATTTATGGGATAATTTTCGATTAATTAGATACCGTTTGTAAGAATAGGTGCGTATGAGGCGCTAATATCTTCCTTTCACATAACAAAACTCTCAAACCCGACTTTGATAATACAGACTGATTCTACCCTTAATTGGATAGTAATCAAGTGTTCTAATCACACTAAAAGGTTAGTGGCGACTCAATTACACCATGTTTTCCATGAAAATATTTTTAAAATTACTTTTTACCACTCTCGTCCCAGTTTGCTTTCGGGAACGTCGCGACAAAGTTCAACAAAAAATATGTTTTAAAGTCAGAAATCTAAAACAGATTTTCAAAAAAAAAAAAAAAAAAAAAACCATTACTAGAAACAATATGATGAAAATTTAAAAGTTGGACTAAAGCAACATTTCTCCATTTTGTCAATAAATTTACCTAATTAGATATATTAGAATAAATTTTCGTGAAGATTTTTATCTAAACAAGATTTTGAAAATTAATCCGTTGGCCAAAAGTTAAATCAATTTAGAATAATTAGAATAATGAAATTAATATTTTTACTAAAATAAATTGATTTTTCAAATTAATTCTAGTATATCAAATAGCTTTAGTCTTGCAATAAATCTAAATATTATGGTAACATTTTTTTATATATTTAATATATAAATAAACATCTCAGTCTCTTTTTATACTTCAAAACAAATTTAAAATGGTTTAAACTACATTATAGCGACATGAAGATTAGTATCAGACTACTTTTTACTTCAATTCATAAATATATAAATTTCTATTTTTTTATATATTTTATATATTTTGTCTAAATAATAAATTTTACAACATGGGATGACAAAAAATTGGTTTTGCATTATTTTGACTTTGAAAATTGGTTCACACCTTGGTTCCGGAAAGACCCCCTTGTATCATAGTGATTTAGTAAGGTTGTTTAAATTGTAAATGACTTGGTACGACATAACAAACAAATTTCTTATGGTTTCAAAATTAAAATTAAATTAAATAATCATACAAATTGAAATAAAATTTATAGATTCATCATTTATATATTCAAATTAACATAAGATGAAACAAAAGTTTAACCTTAAAAATTAGCACATTAATTGATTAAACATTAAAATAATTATAAAATTAAATAAAAATCCTAACATTAAAAATTTTCAATACAAAGCATATGTCTTCAAACTTGAAACTAATTTTAACAATCATGCAAATTGATAATAACAATTTCACATTCATCATTTGTATATTCAGATAAATATAAGATTAAATACAACACTAATCTCAAAACTTTATATGTTTACTAATTAAATATCCAAATAATCATAAAATATAATAAAAATCCCAACATAAAAAACTTCCTATTCAAACCTTATGACTTCAAAATTAAAGTTAAATTTAATATTCATGCAAATTGATAATAAAATTTACACATTTATCATTTATACATGAAAAAAACCCTAACTTCAATTTGAAGGTTCCACAATAATGGTTCAAGTCAACAAATTGATTTCAATACAAGTCAATCCAACATACAAGACAATAATTTATACTTCAAATTATTCAAAATCTCAACTGAAATCTCAAATCACAAGGATTTAGGAATTTAAACAAACTTTGATGTGGGGAGAACATATCTCATTTTCATTTCTTAAATAATGACCTCCCTACGTTCGGTTTGTACCCATGTGATAGAATGTTTAGCTTGTACATGTGTGGTAGAACAGTCACCTGTAAAAGGTCGATCGATTGACACTCGAATCCTCCACTGTCGCCCTCCCAAGCATTTTTCCTCTTAGGTTCATGCATTTGTAGAGGGGAAGGAAGAAGACAAGTTTTGACCAGTCATAAAACAAATTCAAATAGCGTTATCTACCCAAAAATGCTAAATCAAGTAGCGTTTTTTAATAGGTCACATGTCAATCAATGATGCTATTTCGTTCAGATTAAAAAGTGCTGGTCCATTCAACATTTTTTTGTTTAATACACTCTGTGGACTAGTGTTTTTTTTTTTTTTTTTTAGATGCATGGGAAATAAATTTCAGTTCAAACTATTTAAAAATAATTTTTATTAAAAAATATTAAAATAGGAAAAACTCGTTTCCCATAATCCCCCAATTAGGGGTGTGCAATCGATCGTTTCGGCTAATTAACGGACTTAACCAAAAATTTAAGTTAACTATTCATCATAACCGAACTGAATTACCCTTCTTACCCGAACCATACCCGATCGAATCGAATTTTCGATTAATTCGGTTAACCGAATTTAACCAAATCAAATTATAATTAATTATGAAAAAAATATGATCGTATACTTTCAATATTTAATTTATATTTAATTATTAATTATATACTAATTATGAACCCTAATTATAAATTACATAATTTATATTTAATTATTAATTAATCATATAATTCGGTTAAATCTGTAAATCCAAATGTAATTTCTCCATAATGGAATAAAAAATTGAATAATCAATTTTACCAAAATATAAAATCAAATTGAAACAAAAATAAAAATGAACCGGTTAAAGCACATCCCTACCGCCAGTGGTGATTTTCAGCGCCATTATAGAAGGGTTTTTGCTATTTCAGCTGTAAGGACAGACTAGAGAAGGAGGCAGCGGGATTCCTGCCTTATGATTATGCCACCCTGAAACGGTGTCGTATTTCTTGTCACTTGTAATATCGCAGTCGTTTCTCTTGTTGCTGGTTGTGTTAGCCGTTTCTCTGGTAATAATTGTGAGATGACAAGGTCCACCAACGACAAAAGTATAATATAGCCTATATTATATAGGCAATCACAGGACTGCCGACGTTCCTCTTCCCTGCCAATTGCCATGGATGCTCTCCAAAGGTACCCCATCTTTAGATTAATTTCTTCTGCTTTTATGATTACTTATTATCCAAAAGGAGAACCAAGTTTTTTATTTTATTTTTTTTAAGCAAAAGAGCCAACAAGACCACCCTACTCTGTTTCATCCGGCTCCTGCAAAACACCACATAGTATGTTTGTATATTTTATGATTTATCCTATTCACAATTGAGCTTTCCTTTTGTTTGTGTGCTTGTTTGTTTCTTTTGTTGTTTATATTTAATAAATGGGATTGGGGTTCAGTCATTTTCTGGCCCCCAATTTATTCTAGTGTAAATTCCAATTTCAAGTTATGTAGATTTATACATTTGATGATTTGGGTTGCAGTGGCTGCTGTATAGAAAGCGAGATTCCTCTCTTTTCTTTCCCCATTATTCTCAGGAGGAGTAATTTACATTTGCTTATTTGTTCTTTGTTCCTGCTCTGTTCATTCATATTCCTGTTTTCTATATAAATGCTATTCACATGTGGATGTCTGCAGTTAATTTTATTTGACGGTACACCTGATTTTTCGAATTTCTGATTTGTGAATCTGTGATTCTTTCTTTGAATTGGACAACCTCAATATTTTATTTAAGAATGCTTTTTCAGGACATGGGGAACCAACTTAGTGCTATGAAGATGTCTGACCTCTCAGAAATCACCGTGAGCTGAATGATTAGCTTTTGTTGTATTGAGATATGATTGTGTTCCAGGGGTTACGTCGTGTCACTGCCCGAAGACTGCTGTTGATTCTGGGCATAATAATTAGTGCTATCGTTGTGTTCCAGCTTTTTGAACTTCCCTCTGCAAACTACATTTTGTCTCTGGTACCTTCTGCAGAGGTTTCAAAATTAATTATGACTAGGAAGGCCACTCCCACCCTAAACTCCAAATCAACTAATTCATATGTAGCTGCTGTGGTGGCTAATAATACAAATATTTCTCACTTGGGAGAAGATTCTGTCTATGAGAATGAAGGGAATGGAGCAGATGTGGATTATGATCGTGCATCATATGATGATGGAGTCCTCAGTAATCCTTTTTCTGCAGAGGACAGGAACTTGGGCAATTTCACATTTGGAAGGAATATAATTCTAAATAAGAATTTCACAAAACGAATGGTTGAAGGTAAATACAATATTTCTGCAAGAGAGAGAGCTGTAGAGTTTGCAAATGGTCCTCTAGAGAAGGTGAAGGCATTTAGAAACAAGTCTGCACTTGAATATGATGGAAATTTAAACATTGGTGGTAAAGTTCGCAATGGAGCCAGTTCTGTGTCCTTGCCATTAATGGCACCGAAAGTTTCTGCATGTGGCATGAACTTAAATGCTGATTCAAGATCTCCTGTTTTGTATGTTGCGCCAAACATGAATTTGACAAATAATTCTAAACAATCTGTGCAAACACAACTCAAGGATAAGAATGCTGAGCTACTGAAGACTGTTCCTATTACTTTGAACAATATTTCCACAAAATTTATCAATTCTACTAGGAGGATGAGGGCCAGGAGGGTAAGGAAGAAAACAACATCTATATCCCAGATGAGCTCATTATTTATTCAGGGTCTTATTGCTTCTAGCTCAATGGTATGAATTGGATTCCAAAGTTTCAATTTGAGCAATGGGGAATGCATGAACTATTCTAAAACTTTGCCTGGCAACACACTAAAATTTTAACTCACTCTTCTATTGGCCTCAGAAAGGGCGGTGGTCATCTATGGTTGAACGGCAACTTCTATCTGCGAAATTACATATTCTGAATGCTCCTACTGTAAGGAACACTCCAGGACTACATGCCCCTCTCTTTCGAAATGTTTCCATTTTTAAGAGGTAAACCACATTTATATGCGTTTATGTTCAATGCTTTGTGTTTTGTAGTACAAACTGTTCAATGATGAGCATTTATGATATTTACAAGAAAAGGGATCATTTTTTTAGCAGTTTCAGATACATTGTTTCCTTTAGCATTGGTTAGATATTTTAAGTGCTACTATAAGAAAGGAGAACTTACAAAACCACATTATATGAAATTCAAACTTAACATGTTGCGTTGGATTTTTACTTTATTTTGTATTTTGAACCAAGCGGTGCTGTATCTGAAAGCAGCAAACAGTTGTACCTAAAGGGTGCAGGGTGTTAAGGCTTGATATACATTGTTGGCCCACAACCTAGTAGCTTAAGTTTTTAGGTAAAGTGGTAATCTAACATGACATCAGAACAGGTTACCAAGAGGTCTTGGGTTCTAGTCTTGTCGCCCGCATTTATTCTCTTTACATGCTGTTGGGCTGCATGTATGGGGGATTGTTAAAGTTTGATATACATTGTTGGCCCACAACCTCACAATTTAAGCTTTTAGGCGAAGTGGTAATTAACACAGGGTGCTGCTGGTGAGCTGTACTTGTGATATTTTTATTAAATCCTGAAGCAAAATTTTCTCTTGGAGATGCTGGAGCTGTTGTTGAACCTCCCTCATTCTAAAAGCTACATTTTTTTTTTGTGATTTTAAAAGTTTATTTTTATTTTATTTTTATCTTTTTGTTGTGCATTAGAGGCTGGGAGCCAACCTATTGATAGTCATATGCGAGTGTTTTCAAACTAATGTACACACTGACTTGTATGCTCAAGTACCTATTTCCAATGGCAGATATATCAAGCTAGGAATTTTCCTGCTAATTGAAACTGTGAGACAGTCTTAAGTTGTAGAAATATGTTCCAAAGAGCACAATTTGTCAACAGCTGAAGGTGTGAAAGAGATGCTCTAATGTGCTGTATGCAGGCTGTAATTGCCGAATTCTTGAGGAAAATGCTTTTCAGTTAAAGGTAGATCTTGTGTACTGCAATCAAAGATTTCAACTCTTACCTTGTAGATGCTTCAGTCTCCAACTTGCTAGAATATATGGATTTGCTTATTGTTAGAAACGTTGTTCCCTAAAAGAATAAATTGACACCTCATTTCGTTATCCGACAGCACCTTGCACTGGGAAAGGCCATGACACGAGGATGAAGAAGTGAACTAAAATACATACAAATAGCTTAATATTTGAAGTGCAGAATTGTGCAGAATTGTGCAGTATTTGAATTTATGTATCTGCACATTAACTATTGATTAGTATGCTGGGATTGGGCTTTGATCAAAGTGATCTCGCGTCCTGGAGGTGAATCTTGTCTCCTGAAAGTGTTTTTTTGGGTAGGGGATGGAGGGGCTGGGTAGATAATGAATTACTATAAATGAAAATAAAGACACAGAATTAAAAAATAAAATAAAAAACATAATGAATAAATAATTGATCAATTAATTAATTAGTATGCTGTCCTTGCTGAATTATTTATTTCATTTCACATTTTTTTGGGACCGATCAGTGTTCTTAATATGCAAAATTCTGTATTGTGAATTGCTCTAGCGTACATAATTCTTATTGTATTTTAGAAAGATTCGTGCTCAAGATTTTCCCTTTTCTTTCCCGCCCTCCCTGTTGGATGTCTCACTCATAGGCTGATATAACCTCATATCCACCTCTATTTAAGAGGACTGGACTAATAGTGCCTTATAAAAGCTGAGCTAAGATCTATTATATGGACTTACAATGAATTTCCATGTGATTCCAATTGCAGGAGTTATGAATTGATGGAACGCATTCTCAAAATTTATATCTATAAAGAAGGAGAAAAGCCCATTTTCCATCAGCCACGATTACGAGGAATTTATGCCTCTGAAGGATGGTTTATGAAACTGATGGAGGGAAACAAACAATTTGTTGTGAGGAATCCTGAAAAAGCTCACTTGTTTTACTTACCCTTTAGTTCAAAAATTCTAAAGGTGACATATGAACAGAGTTCACCCAATCAGAAGAAATTGGAAGAGTACCTGAAAAATTATGTGGGCTTGATTGCAGAAAAATATATTTTCTGGAACAGAACAGGAGGAGCAGATCATTTTCTTGTTGCTTGTCATGACTGGGTATGCTTCTAACTCTTATTTTGAACATAAATTCCTTAATTTATAATCATAATGTCGACTATGTCTTGAATTCTCCTGGTGTTTCACTCATTCTGTTTGTTACCACACAGAACTTTCTGGGTGTGTGAGTGAATTTTCCTATGAACTCTAGTCAATTCTTTATAAAAAAATGGACTAAATGAGTGTCAAATACTATGAAGCATTAGACTGGGCTCATAATGGTCGTTGATTGCCATTTTTGGTGTTGGCCTATGGGTAAATGCTAGTGGTCCTTGTATGTATGTGGCTGGTGTTTGGTAGGGTTTTGCATTACATTACATATAAATACAACAGGAGGTCCGTGCATTCACCATAATGCATTGTAGTTCACCATCTAATCACAATTTTGAGAAAAGGAAGGAGGTTAGTTTGCTCTCCACACATGTACACTCTCAAAGACTTAAAAAATGAGAACACATCAATGGGTTTGTTGGGACAAGTTATGCAATTTGTGGATTTTAATTGGGATATTTCCGTGCACCCATTACAATAATCTAGTGCAAGGGCAGAGACCCTAAAGCATGGACTTGACCCAACTTAACTCTATTATCTTTTTTGTGTTCGCACGTCAAATATATACATGTTGTGTAACTTGTGCTCATAGGATTTGGACCCCTCTTTTTAGTTCTATTTGCATGAAGTTGGATGTATACTGGGTTAGCACTGTGTGATTCTGATTTTGCCTCCGTTTGATTCATGAAAAATTCTTCCTTCCTTTGTTTGTGAATGTAGACTTCAATGCCAAACCTCGTAAATCTCGGGGTTTGTACCGCAGAATTTTTTGTTTGAATGAACTTCGAAATTTTCAGGCTCCTGAGTTCACAAAGTCACTTGCGCAAAATTGCATCAGAGCACTTTGCAATGCCAATGTTGCTAGAGGCTTCAAAATAGGGAAGGACACAACTCTACCTGAAACAAATGTTCCGGATGAGGAAGACCCCCTGAAAAATCTTGGGGGGAAACCTCCCTCACAGAGACCCATTCTGGCCTTTTTTGCAGGGAACCCACATGGTTCTCTCCGTCCAATCCTACTGCGATACTGGGAAAACAAAGAACCTGACATGAAAATATCTGGTCCAATGCCTCGTGATAGTCAAGGCAAAAAGGCTTACAGGGAGTACATGAGAAGTAGCAAGTATTGCATTAGTGCCAGGGGTACTTCAGTACACACTCCTCGGGTAGTTGAGGCCATTTTCTATGAGTGTGTGCCAGTGATCATATCGGATAATTATGTTCCTCCCTTTTTTGAGGTGTTAGATTGGGAGACGTATGCTGTGTTCATCCTGCAGAAAGATATCCCCAATTTGAGAAACATACTCCTCTCAATTTCAGAAGAGAAGTACCTTGCAATGCAGCAGAGAGTAAGGATGGTGCAACGGCATTTCCTTTGGCATAAAAGTCCAGTGAAGTATGACTTATTTCACATGGTCCTTCACTCAGTTTGGTTCAGTAGAGTTTTGCAGATAAAAGTTGGATGAGGACATTATTTTGGGTTCTTGGTACTGGGAAAGCAGGAAAATGAGCATTAATCACATGGAAGGGAAGCGATGATGCTCCTACATTTCTTTCTTCAGTTCAAATAATGTGCTAGTGTAGAGGGTTTTGCAAAATGGCTTATCTGAAATGGCTTTTGGCCTTTCAACTATCATATGCAAAGAGGAGCTCCCCAAATGGCTTTCTTCAGTTCTCTCTGTCATGTCATCTCCAAAATTTGAAAGATACTAAGAAATAAATGAAAAAAATATGACTTTGATCCGAACATGACTTGAGATTGCAAGCTCTTTGATTTTTGAATTTTGATATCTATCATTAGGGTACCTTTTAAGGTGCATTATTAATAATAATTGTGTTGCTTTCTGTTGTATGACAATTGTACAAACCACAAAACATGATGGAGGGTCTTATCCTTTGGACATGCATCTTTCAGCCTGATTTATAATAAAGTTATGTAATGTATGCCTTTCAACTCACTTTTGGGTGAAAAATTAATATTTTATTTACAATAAAATAAATTTTAAGATCAAATAAATAATAATATTTAATCATTTTTTTTTTCTTTTTGACTAGTGAGGAGAAATAAAAAATTAATATTTACCATTGTCAAAATATGGATTAAAAGAAAAAGTTATACAATATTTGTTTGTATATTTTTATAGTGATATGTTTTTTGTGTGTGTGTGGTTTTTAAGGTTAAGAATGAAAATTAATTATATAAAAGAATACATATTTAGCTAAATTCCCAACTAATTTTTTTCCATGAATAAAAAGGATGCAGGATTTTAAAATTATTATTTTGTTGTTTAAAACTCACATATAAATAAAAATTACTCCAAAGAAAAATAATCAACTTTGTAGGGACTGTTTGGTATCACTGTTAAAACATGAAAAAGAAAATCAGAAACAAAAAATAAGAGCTAGAAAATAAAAACTAAAAATCAAAAACAAATAACATGTTTGGTTAATATTTTTCAAACTAAAGCAAATTAAAATTTTGGTTAAACAAATGCTCATATTAGCTTCTGAAATTATTATACTTGTTTTACTTAATTATTATATTTTAAAATTTACTTCCCAAGAACAATCTTATTGAACATGACAATTTGAAAATAGTAAAATTATTTTGCAAATGACCTTTATTTTTTTTTTTAAGTTTTAATAAGAATTTTATGAACCTTTTTATTTTAATTTTATTTTAAATTCAAATGATCATTTTATTTTTATTTTAATTAAAAGTGTGTATAAAATGAATTATTTAATAAGTTAATTCTAGATACGAAAATGTTTTGACAAGTTATCAAAAAATTTAAAAATCATATAATTTGATTTTTGATTTTTTTTATAAACAACTGAAAATCAGAAATAGAAACAAAAAAAAAAATAACAAGGTAAATAAACGTATTTTCGTAACCTATTTTTCATTGTGTAGGAATGAAAATAAAAAATAAATAAAATAAAATAAAATAAAAAATAAAATAAAAAAACAGCAATGATATTGAACGGATGTTAAGACAATAAGCTTTTGTAAAAGAATACGATAAGTATTTTTGTCTTTGATACTTCTAGTTTAAAGTCTTGAATTTAGATAAAATTTAATATAAAATTATGTTGAATTTTATTTAAATTTACATAATTTCAGATTAAAAATTTGAAATATATGCTTCAAATAGATGCATACATCTTCATATTAGTGACAAAACAAGAACCTAGTTGGTATGGCTACTATTTTATATTTTTTGTCTTTATTTCAGCATAATACAAGCAAAACTTAAAAATACAATCAATAAAATTCCTTATATACAGAATTGTTAAGTTAACAAAATAACTAACTTTCTGAAGAAGAGAAAATACAAAGTTGAACTAATCATAACAAATAACTAATCCTCCCAAGGTTGCTTATCAATTTTAACACCCCCCTTCAAGGGCAATGCTCTTGCAGTTTGATCCTCCTTCACATAATCAAGATATTCAACTTTAGGAGCATATATGTTGATTAATCCCAACTTCTTGACTAATCTGATACGACTATCTACACCAAGTGCCTTAGTAAAGACATCAACCAATTGATTTCTAGAAGTAACATGAAAAGTTTTGATAGTACCATCAAGAACTCTATATCTCACAATAAGACAATCTGGCTTTATGTGTTTTGATCTTTCATGAAACACAGGATTCGCAGCAATATGCAAAGCTGCTTGGTTATCACAGTACATTAGCACTAATTTATCATGCTTCACTTGAAGATCTTTCAATAGATACAATAACCAAGTTACTTCACAGTAGTACTTGCCATTGATCTATATTCAACTTCAGCCGAAGACCTTGACACCATTGACTGCTTCTTTGATCTCTATGAAATTAAAGCATTCCCAAGAAAAACACAATAACCAATTAATGATCTTCTAGTGTTTGGACATCCTGCCCAATCAGCATCACAATAGGCTTTCAATTGTAAATCTGAATCACTAGAGAAAAATACCCCTTGCCCTGATGTTCCCTTGATATATTGCAATATTCTGGTTGCTGCCTGCATGTGCGGATGCCTTGGTTTAGCCAAAAACTGACTCAATCTATTTACTGCATATGTCAAATCAGGTCTACTCAAAGTTAAATACATTAGTTTGCCTATGAGTCTTCTGTATTTGCTCGAGTTTGTCAACAAGTCTCCAGAATCCTTGGACAACTTCAGCTACTGTTCCATAGGAGAATAAACAGGCTTGCATCCCATCATATTTGTTTCTTTTAATATATCAAAAGCAAACTTCCTTTGATTCAACCTGATACCCTTCTCACTTCTAGCAATTTCAAGCCCCAAGAAGTATTTAAGTGAACCAAGGTCCTTAATCCCAAATTTGGCATCCAAAACTGACTTCAATTCGGCAACACAATTTGGATTATTTCTTGTGATGACCATGTCATCCACATATACTAATAAAGTTGTAAACAAAGGACCTTTCACATGCACAAACAAGGAATGATCAACAATAGATTGAATGAAACCAAGTTGTTGAATAGTGGTGGAAAGTTTAGTGTACCATTGTCTTGAAGCTTGTCTTAAACCATAAAGAGATTTGAGTAGCTTACACACAACAGGAGAAGAAGAACTCCCCCCTTTATTGTGATAACTAAGTGGCAAAGACATATATACTTCCTCATCCAAATCCCTATGCAGAAAAGCATTATTGATGTCCAATTGATGGAGAGGTCAAGCTTTGGTAGCTACTAATGCAATCAAGACTCTAACAGTGACTGTTTTGGCTACTGGAGAGAATGTTTCAAGAAAATCTAAACCTTCTCGTTGAGTGTAACCCTTTGCAACTAATCTTGCCTTGTATCTTTCAATTGAACCATCAGAATTCAATTTAATTTTGTATACCCACTTACATCCAATAGAGAGCTCCCAAGTATAAGTTTTCTCAAGTGCTTGAATTTCCTTATCCTTTGCCTCTTTCCACAAAGGATCTTTAACTACTTGAAAGAAAGACTGGGGTTCTTAAGGAGAAGAACTGACTGACATCATGTATGACTGATAACTTGGTTCCAAATGTGAATAAGTAAGGTATTGAGATATATCGTAAGGTGCAGGTGGAATGTGAGTAACAATACAAGAATAATCCTTTAAGTAAGCAAGTTGTTTAGTGTGTCTCATTGATTTTCTGAGAGGGGCAAATGGTGGTTCTGCTGCTGGAGTATGAACAGGTGCTGTTGAAATTATATTAGGAATTGTATGGTCAGGTAAAGAATGAACCAAAGAATCAGTAGAATTATGATTAGTAGGGGAAGTAATAATAGGAATGACAGAAGAAGAAGAAGAAGAAGAAGAAGAAGAAGAAGAAGAAGAAGAAGAAGAAGGATTAGAATTAGAATATGGAACTTCAGTTGAAATAGAATTATTAAGTGGATTTGAAACAGAAATATGATTTTCAGGCATGCAAATGGGAGTAACAAAAGAGCTATTACCTGAGCTGGAATTTGCAATGTCCTCAACTTCAGAACTAAAAAGAAAGGGATCTGAAACTGATTTATTAGCATCAGCAAAAGGAAATATTTCTTCATGAAACACTACATCTCTGGAAATAAAAACAGTATTTATAGTTATATCTAGGACTTTGTAACCTTTCACACCAAAAGGATATCCTAGAAACACACACTTTCTAGCTCTAGCAGTAAACTTAGATCTATTATATGCTAGAGTGGAAGCAAAACAAAGACATCCAAAAACCACTAAGTGACCATAGGAAGGAGCATGACCATAAAGCACTTCATAAGGAGTTTTATGAGACAAGGCTGAAGTTGGGATTCTATTAATCAAATAAATTGCTGTTAAGACACAATGTCCCCAAAGGTATAAAGGCAAATGAGAATGGAACAAAAGGGATCTTGCAACATTTAAGATATGTTGATGTTTCCTTTCTACTATTGCATTTTGTTGAGGAGTTTCAACACAGCTTAATTGATGTAAAATTCCCTTTTGAGCAAAAAAATTGCTCATGATAGATTCCATTATCAGTCCTTATTATCTTTATTTTTCTAGAAAATTGAGTCTCAACCATATTGTAAAATTGTTCTAAAACAGATTATGTTTAAGACTTGTGTTTCAGCAAGTAAACCCAAGTAGACCTAGAACAATCATCTGCAATGGTTAAGAAATATTTGCATGAATCTATAGTAGGAACAGAAAAAGGACCCCACAAATCACAATGTATCAAATCAATACAATTTTAAGAAATATGAGAACTTTTATTATAAGGTAATCTCTTTTGCTTTGTAATAGGACAAATATCACAAAAAAAATCTGTATTTGAATCAACAAGAGGTACATCATTGGATTTAATCAAAGCCAATTTGGCGTTTGATAAATGTCCCAAGCTGGATTGCCATATATGTGACTGTGGCTTATTGGCTGACAGAACTGAAGAAGAAAAAGAAATATACTTGCTTCCTTCCAGCAGATAGAGCCCATTGCACTTTTTACCCAAACCAATCGTGCTCCAATGAGCAAGGTCCTAGATAAAACATAAATTTCCAAAGAAAATAAGGCAACAAGAAAATGATTTAACAAGTTCACTGACAGATGAGATTAAAGCTGAAAGAAGGAACACAAAGAACATTGTATAATATCAAAGTTTCAGTGATTTGAACAGTTCCAATGTGTGTAACCAAAGCAGTTTCACCATTTGGAAGGTTCACATGAGTATTCAAAGTGTCTGTGATATGTGTGAAACAGGTAATTGAATGTACCATGTGGTCAGTAGCTCCTATGTCTATGACCCAATCAATAGATCCAAAACAATTCTTGTTTACCAATTTGGCTAAGAAAATAGTGTGTGTCAAATTGGGTGTGAAGGAAGAATTAGATATAAAACCTGACATGGTTTCAAGATAGTTATTATGTGCTTGAGGCTAGGAAGAATTTATTGTCACGATAGCAGCACCATGAACACTAGTAGATCCAGAGGTCAATCTAGACAAACCATTACCAACACTTGCATTAACAACATGATGATTGTCACTAGAAATTGATCCTGTATTAAGAAAAGCCAACAACTGCTCACATTAAGTCTTGGTGATTGGACATTGAATTTGGCTTTGAGAAAAATTCTCAATCATAGTTTCTTGAGGGCAAGAAACTTGATTTGCACTTGATTTCCATTTTGGTTTATAACCAGGTGTGTAATAACCCAAAAAAAAAAAGAAAAAAAGAATAATAATAATGGTCATTTAGTTACTATCAAAACGAAAGTGTTTCTCTGTTATGATTCTTGATTCCATGTTTGATGCCTAAGAAAGACCTTGTCTAAGCGAGTGCTCAAAGACCACTGCGGCTCAGTCACTCCCTGGAGGTCGGCCTGGTCAAAATGGAATTTCATAAAATAAAACAGGTTAGACACTGTTTATATACGTAAATAAGTACATAAAATAATGTTTTGACTGACATAATTTGTAGAAATATATGATAAAATAATAATAATATAAGTATCCTATGCGGGGCCCACAAGACTGTGTGGCCAACATGAGTCCCGAAGCCTTGTGGAGATTTACACGAGTTTCGAAACTGTGTAGGGCTCATAAAATCGTATGAGGATTATTGAAGTTATGTAGGATCCATTTGGGTCTCGAAGTTGTGTGGGGCCTATAAGACCATGTGAGGCCGACATGAGTTTTCAAAATTTAAATTTAATTCTTATTCACAAATAAATAATAAAAATAAATAAATACTAAAAATAGTTTAAAAGTAATAACAATGATAATAATGATTAAGAAAAATAATAAAATAATTAATTAACTAATTGATTAATTAATTAGGTAAGTAATTAATTAAAAATTTATCTAATAGGAATGGTGGAAAACACTCCCACATGACCTCCATCCCCATCACATACTCAACCCATACCTTGTCCATCCCTTACCCATTCTTTAATTTTAAAAAAATTATAATTTCACTCATCTCCCTACACTTTTATAAATTCTATTTCTTCCCCAAAATTTTCCTATAAATAGGAAGCTCTCAACCTTCATTTTTCACAACAATTTTTCCAAAGACGAGAAGGATTAGTAAGTGAAAGAATTTGTACTGGAGAGAATTTTTGAGTAAGTTCTCACTAACCTACTCTTTCCGATCTTATTTCTTAGAGATAGTTATTGTGTTCGTAGCAAAAGGTAAAAGAAGAAGATAAGTAAATTAGATTATGTTAAATTTTCATTTAAAATTTATACCCGAGTTTATTTGTAAATAAATTTCATTTATGTTACTTAGTTTTGTAAAATTCCCATGAGTTTATTCTTACACATATTTAATTATACCAGTTTTAATTTTAATATTCTTGCATTTATTTTTGGGTTAAGAAATATTCTAATCCACTCGGGTAAATTTTCAGCATTTTTTTTCTATTCAAAAATAAATAAATAAATATTTTTTACACAAAAATTGTGTGGCATGAGTTTATTTCTACGTTGCATGTTTTTATGAAAATATGAGTAAATATGAGATTTTCACGCTATTATTTTAAATTGCATAAATTATAATAAGATGATTTTAAAACCCCTTATGGCAACGAAAGTTCAAAGTTACAGATGCTCGGTACCGCAGTTTAAAGTTTATACGAATCAGAGTGTACTCATACTGTTTACAGAGTGGTTATTTATGTTAGTAGATTTATTCTGAGTGCACACCTGGTTCCGGACCAGGACTTAATAAGGAAAATCTTACTTAATGTTTACGTACGTTGAGTTGATTTGGTCCGACCAGTTCAGCAAATTCCATTTTTCGGACCAGACAACCTCAGGGGGGTCAACATGACGTCCGGCACTGGGCCTACGATGGTTTTGACAATCATGTTATCCATATGTAAAATTACGTTTACAAAGTTACTTATGATGATGAAGGAAAATTGTCGTATTTACATGAACAGGTGATCATTCCCTGGTGCTTAAATCATATCTAAGGAAAAGTATAAGAAAATATATGTATGATTTATCATTAATATGTTTTTTATCAGTTTTAAAAGTTAAAAGTTTATTTAACGTCATACTATATGATTTAAAATGTTTACTGTTGTATTGATGGTACGTTTTATGTAGAATTTTAAAATTTATATTATTTCTAAGCAGTTTTGAAGTTTAAATTTAAATCATTGTTTAAACGGCAATTTTTAAAAACTCATTTTGCCACACACACTAATAAGAACTTATTTAGCTTACTGAAGTGTCGTCTCAGCTCCAGCCCAATTTTTTTTAGTCAGAGAACTCTAAAGCACTGTCGGAAATCCGGCGTAGCAAGCAAATGAGGTACGAAATATGCGAAAAATAAGATTGCTTAGAAATCTGATGTAAGGGCAAATATGATGCTTGTTGTGAGTTTTCCTTCTTTGAATAAACATGATTGTAAATTTTCGGAATTAATTATCGCTCTGGTTTAATAAAATTGAGTTTATTTCCTTCGGTCTAACTACTGTAATCACTCAGTAAAAGTCAATAATTCCCGACCCTTCGGGGTGGGGGCTTACAGGGATTGGTATCCGTGGAGTTTGGAAAGCACTTATCAACAGTATCACCGCAAGCAGATACATGATACGACATGGTTTTTTAGGGTCTTACTGTTTCCGTTCATTCCATCCGGAATTTCCAAACCGCTCCCTTTGAATTTTCAATACTCCCATATTATCCGAGTTTAGCACATAAGTAAACCTCCATGTCCACATTCTGTGAGACGCTTCTTGAAGGAACGAATGCATAAACCTTGTTTATTTGCAGCAGATGCCATACAATCAAAATTTGATCCGGATGGTTTCAAAATTTTTGTCATTCAACCCTAAGAAACCTCATAACAGAGACCTTAGCATGATTAGTTACTTAAGGGTTTTATTCGCACCACAGTCACTTCGGTAATGGTTCCAATTAGGTAATGATCCCATAAACCTTTTTGATTTGGTACAGTACTCAGTTACGACAAGCTGATTTTGAGTATAAACAAAGTTCCTTTTGAAGATTGTATATTTTTGGGACCATTGCCTTGAGAAAAAACAGTTTGCAATTCCATTCCAAGCCACAAATTTCTCATAGCAGTTTTTTGCAATACATCACACTTCCAGATAACATCTGCGTGCAATTGAATTAATCAACCAAGAATTACCATAGTTTGCAACGCGCCCTTCTTCTAACAAGAAGCCTCTAGATCGTTCCAACATTGTTCCAATGATAAATCCTATTTTTTTCTTGCATGGCGCAAAATCATGGCCTCTTGACCAAGAATGATAGTTTTTCCATACCAATTAGTGGCTTGTCACCAGAAGCCTACCCTGGAGTTTCGTTCGAAACACAAAAAGAAGGCAGAGAAAAAGAAGCAAAAGAGAAAAGAAAAAGAGATGAATATAAGCAAAAAAGAAACCAAAAAGAAAAACTTGTTCCGCCTGGTCTTTGCGCGGTTCGCCTCTTTTTCTGCTCTGCTCAGATGGATTGCGGAATCTGAGATGCCATGGTATACACCTTCAGGCTCCTAAGGCCCTTCCTAGCGCCTCCAGACTTGTATGTAATACGAATGATTGCAATCTGCAGATTGAGTGAGTGCTCGAATACCAAGATAAAACGTGCAGAATGAAGGTGGAAAACTCCAAGAATAAGATCTGAATAACTTGATCGTATGGGCGGGATACAATTAAGCGTACAAGCAAAACTTAAAAATACAATCATAAATTCCTTATAGACAAAGCGGAGGAGCTAACGAAATAACTACTTTCCTAAGAGCAAATATAACAAGTTTAAGTAATCATGCAGATACTACATCCTCCCCCAGTTGGCGTAATCACTTTTAACATGAAAAAACTTGAAAACTAGTATTTTTATTTTTAATTGTCAAAAATTTTAATATTCAGAAATAATTTTTCTTGGATTAAATCATTCATTTTATACACTTTAAAATAAAAATAAAGTATTTATATGAATTTAAATATAATGAAAATAAAAGCATACCTAAATTTTAAATAATAATAAAGTTGTTTACAAAATAGTTTACTATTTTTTAATTGTCATGTCCACCAAAAATTTTATTGTAAAGTAAAGTTTGAAAGTTTAACAATTAAGAAAAATAATTATAATAATTTTTATTTTTATTGTAATACTTTTTAATGTGTACTATTTGTTATTTTATTATTTTAATCATATTTTATAATATTATTTGGTTTAAAAATGAATATGAGCATTTTTTAATTAAAATTTTAAATTTTTTATTTTATAAATATTAATTAAATAGGTTGTTGGTTTTTAATTTTCATTCTAGTTTTAATTTTTTTTTGTTTATATAATTTTTTACCATAATACCAAACAACTCCTAAAGTACCAATACATTTAGGTCCCATTTGAAACTTGAAAAATCTTTGAAAAAAAAAAAAAACGAATATATGTTTTCATATTTGGTTATAAAGGAAAGTAAGGAGGAAAATTATTTTTCCTTATATTTTTTTCTTTATTAAATAACTCACGTTACCAAATAAAACTTTTATATTTTACCAATCGTTCCCATTCCAAAAATTACAGTTTACTGGCATGTAAATTACATTGTTTTATAAGCTTATATTATTTTTTAATCATCACCATAAAACTAAGAAATTTTTTTAACCTATTTTTTTCAAGTTTTTTTTGTTCTTTTCCCAGGAATTCCTTTTTTTAATAAAACAAATATATTAAATATCCCTCTCTTATCATCAAAGTGATTTCCCAGAATGACTCTAACATCAAATCTCGCATAACTCCAAATATCAAGTTAACCTTAAGCACATCCCGCAAAACCCAAAACTGAGTATCGAGATTTTGGTTGCCACGCGTCCGTTGCTGAATGGGCCTGACATTAAATCTCCGACTTGGAGTGCGAGATTTTCTGTTCACCATATTTCAATTATTAAGTAAATTGTTTTTCTAAATTTTTGAGGGGAAGAATCAATTATTAATATTATAATTTTCACTTTCTAAATATTCCCAGTTTGTAATTTATTAAAAATCCTTTTTTTTTAATCAAAATTAATATAATAGTCAGACACCTGACATAAATCATTAATTACTATTTAATTAAATAAGAAAATTTCATATATGTTTATTGAGTCGCGAAATATTTAATATTAACATGTTTCCATTTGTTTGCTTTTAATCGGGGGGGGCGTTGGCCTCAAAGAGAGCCGCTGATCCTCAATTTATCATAAACCTGTTCCTTTGGATGGGTTAGGATTTTACTTTCCCATTTCTAGCAGTATCCGCATTTGTGTATTTCTCCTCTATTACTCCTCATCCGTCAGAACCCCTCTCCTCTCTTTTTTTTTGTTCACCATATCTTTTCCTAATCCATTCCTAGACAGTTCATTTGTATTTCTGATATGGGTGTTTCCGATTTTCTTTCTGTTAAGGTTAATCTTTTTTTTTTTTTTTAATCATAAGCAAAATTGGAATATAAGATTAGAAAATAAAATGTTGATCATGAGGATAACTTAAAAAAGATTGTGATCTTCCTCCATAATTTGGATTGTTAAAAGATTTGGGATCATGGCTGCCTCCATTATTCTCTCTCAGTCCATTGTCAACTAAAATATACTTACTCACCATATTCATTACTATATAGTAAATTTTGTTCCTTGTGAGCAGTCAGTTTTTGGGTGAACCGCCCTATGGCTTATAGGTGAATATCCTTGACTAATCAACGTAAGACTCTGACCTCTAAAGAAGATGAGACATGCAAGGATGATAAATTGAAGCAAACTTCAAAGAAAAAAGTGTACAGTGGTAGCAATAAGAACAATACTATTGCTATGGAAAAAAGACATCTTGGGTTTGTTAGGGTTAACATGGATGGATTGCCAATAGGGAGGAAAGTGGATCTAAATGCTTCTTCTATATATGAGACTTTAGTCCAAGTACGGGAGGACATGTTTGTTAATCCAAACACAGGCATCACTTCCATTCGTGAGTGTAATCTTTATTTTTTATATTTTTTTATCAGTAATGTATAATTTACTTATTTTCTATCAATTCGACCTTAAATGTTTTGATGTGAAACTATTGTCAAATCATTGTTGCACCTCAATCTAACGACTAACTTTTAGAACCAAGTGGTTTAAGATGACATAAACATTTTGATAATCAATGTCAAATTAGTAGGACTAGGATAGTAATGAGTTGCATAGATAATTCTTTTCTAGTTTAAAATGTAATTATGATTGTGTAACTAGGTTCGAGTGGAGAGAGTAAGCAATCAAGAAAGGCCACCAAGCTTTTAAATGGATCATTCGAATTTTTGCTCACTTATGAAGATAAGGAGGGGGACTTGATGCTCGTACGAGATGTTCCTTGGGAGTATGCACCTTTCATTTTATTTTAAATGATTATACTAGTGCAATATATTTATACTTATGTATATATGTTTTTGTGAATGAGTCTTTGTGTGTATATATGCACATATTTATGTCTGATGTTTGTATATGCACTACTAAGCCCCAAATAGCATCCCATCAAATGACAAGGCTAGCCTTGTGGAAGACTAACTAGTCTATTTCGAGCAACATTTTAAGGTGTAGGAGCAGTAGCTGCACGACTAGTAACGTAATATTAAACATTTTGGATCATGCTTTTAAGGGCCTGTTTCATTCAAGTTTCTAAGTACTTTGGACAGGCAAAGGCCTATGTCGTTGGAAAAGACAATATTGTCTTTGGAAATTTAGATGTTATGTAAATGCTGACAATATATATGGTAAACATATATTTGTTGGTTTGTATATAGGATATTTCTCAACACAGTGAAGAGGCTTAGATTCATGAAGACATCGGAAGCTAATGGACTTAGTATCTAAGATTATTAATTATGAAGACATCGAAGTTTGGAAATGCCTAGATGATACGAAATTATATGTTAACTAATTTATTGAACACAATTATAAAAATCAAGAAAATGTCAAACGAATTGAGGAAAAGCATTTTAATACCTATAAACAAAAATAAAGAATATATTTACAATTGTACTAATTACTCTGCAATTACGCTTATGAGTCATGGAATGGAACTGCGGTAAAGGATAGTGGAACTAGCATTAAGGTTAGAAGCTAAGATTTCAAAAAATCAATTTAGTTTTATACTTAGGAGCTCTATTACAAAAGTAATATATCTTCTAAGAAGATTGAGCATATAAAAATTCAATTCACCAGTTTCGTACACATTCAACCTATCAAAATACTAGAAAAATTTCGGCAGAGTCCTTTTTAAAAATTGAGCATATCCATCCACGCACTTGTGCAAAGAAAACATTCTTCAAATACAATTGATACCAGTATGTTCACAACGTTACATTCAAAAGTTTCGTACACATTCAACCTATCAAATTACTATAAAAATTTCGGCAGAGTCCTCTTTAAAAATTGAGCATATCCATCCGCGCACATGTGCAAAGAAAACATTCTTCAAATACAATTGATACCAGTATGTTCACAACATTACATTCACAATTTTCGTATACATTCAACCTATCAAAATACTATAATAATTTCGGCAGAGTCCTGTTTACAAATTGAGCATATCCATCTACGCACCTGTGCAGAGAAAATATTCTTCAAATACAAATGATACCAGTATGTTCATAACGTTACATTTACAAGTTTCATATACATTCAACCTATCAAAATACTATAATAATTTCGGCAGAGTCCTATTTACAAATTGAGCATATACATCCACACACCTGTGCAAAGAAAACATTCTTCAAATACAATTGATACTAGTATGTTCACAAAGTTACATTCACAAGTTTCGTATACATTCAACCTATCAAAATACTATAATAATTTCGGTAGAGTCCAATTTACAAATTGAGCATATCCATCCACGCAAATGTGCAAAGAAAAACATTCTTCAAATGAACAAATTAACATGCTTGCCACTTTACATATAGGTCCTCTACTCATTCAGAATTAAAAACAAATACATTATGTACAAATGAAGTAATGAACAAATACATGATGTACGAATGAAGTAATGAACAAATACATGATGTAAAAATGAAGTAATGAACAAATACATTATGTACAAATGAAGTAATGAACATATATATGATGTAAAAATGAAAGAATGAACATATACATGCCATATAAGTGAAATAATACAATGATCATCTCCTACTCGTTGCTGCAGGGAGGTTGTCTCCGGTGTCGGAGTGGCTGTCGTCTACGTCTGCCCTCACCTGGCTGGTCGTCTGCGTCTGGCATCCAGACACATCGATGTGCTACATGTCTGTCGTCTCCGCCCATAGGTGATCATCTATCTCCACGTGAAGCAGACGGGGAGCTATGTCATATGAAGTCTTTGGATGAGTCCGAGGTGGCAACGCGGGTGTGTCCACCTCCTCCGCATCGAGAGGGTCGTCTAGTAGGTACGACATCGACGAGGTGGCGGCAGAGTTAGATGGATAATCCGCCTGTCTATTGGAGGGGCCCACAATATCGGTGGCTTTCAATGGGGCATACGGTGCGGACGACCCGAATATGTACTCCACCTGTACAACGGGTGGCAAGAAGGCCGGACTCGACAGACAACTGGAGGAAGCTGCTCGACCACCTCGTACTGGAGCTGCTCGACCTCCTCGTGGTGCCGGGCCCCGATGTGGGGTAGGGATCCGTCGCCCGTCCTCGTAGACCATATCTAAACATGCTCTCGCTAAATCGCTCATAGTGGGGTCTGATGATAGTACATTGAATGGTGTATTATGTCCGCCTGCAGCGCACGAAAAGAGTGGTTACGACATTGAACTGTTAATGTAAATGGTAACAAATTAGGTATGCGTTCGAGTATTCGTACGAGGCTCATGTAAACCGCCGTCGTGGTCCTATCTACGAAGCGACGTGTGATCGACCTGTACCACGTGTAATACAGATCCTCCGGACCCATCGGGCCGTCCTCCTCCACTCCCCGTACGATGTAGTCCCACCTATGTCCCCATATACTCACGTACATTGCGTGCTCGGCAACCCAATCCGTGTTCCCCTGACCGCGACCATCAATCTCGTGTAGGTCGTCCCTACATACATCGACCCCCGAAGTAGAGAAGCGGTCTGGGATGCCCTGTCGAAAGCTGAACTAATGCATCACTCGGTCTGGGAGATGCCACTTGATAAAATGAAAACATATGAGTGGCACTCGGGCAACCCAAAGGTTCCTCCCAATTGCATAATCAGTTGGTAGGTCAGCTAAAATGTCATCCGTGTATGGCGCCCATATGAACTGTGCGTAAACATATTGTAAATGTAAGAGGTGGGCAGGGATATATGCAAAATATGCAATACGGTCAATACACATCAATGAGACTATACCTTATGCTCCCGGTGCATGTCCATCTCGAATCTGTACCAGGGCAATATATGTTGTGCAACATTAGGCGCCAACAACAGATCCTTCCACCTGTACAAAATAAAACGTAAGTGAAAAAAGTGTAACGACTAGTACGTACTACAAATCAATATTCGTAACACTCATACCAAAAATGGATTGTGAGTGGAGTTACTAACCTCCATGCGAGTAGAGTTAGGTCAATCGGGCGTCCGTCCTGGTTCCTCTAAATAAGACGTCAGAGACCATGGTGCATAGCAGCTAAGGACATAAATCTCTCTAATGCCCAAACCTGCAATAAGCGCAGTCCTCCTCCGATCTGGGAGTGGGAAACGTCAGCAGCGTGGCACATGTCTCGGTAAAGTCACGCTAACGTCGCAAAGCCCCAACTGTATTGTCGTATCTCTGCTCGCTCTGCGAGGAGTGGAAGGAACATCAAGTATGCATAACTCCCTGAGAGGTCGCAAAACAGCGTCCCACATATCAATTGCAGCAAGTGGGCACATGCGTGGCACGCTACTGTGATCATCGGCAGCTGCCGGGAGCTGGCGAAACATCTTGCCCTCGAGAAACAACATGCGAATGCGGGCACCAACCAACTTACCCTCAGGAGGCACTTCTCCTAACAATCTCTCGCACATACGGCGCAATGCTCCCCCCTGATCGGCACCTCCCTCCTGTACTAGTCCAGCAGTACTGTAGAGACCTAAACTCGTATAAGCTAGGTTCGTCGACGAAGGAGTCACATTTGTCGATGAATTTCTTCAAAGCCTCATCGATGAAATTCATAGCCTTGTCGACTAGCGAATACCAAGCGGGTCAGAGAAATATCCGGAATTAGGCTCGATGACGAAGGAATGGCTTCATCGACGAGCTATGTGGCAGATTCATCGACAAAGGCGCCACCTTGTCGACGAGTTTGACTAAGTCAAAGGCCCTATAAATATCCATTTTGGTTGCTTAAAAGTTAAGTTTCTTCCCAAAGCTCTCTCTCTCTCTCTCTCTCTCTCTCTCTCTCTCTCTAAGATTCTTTATTATTCGTCGTCTGTTTCTAAAAATGGAAGTTCTTGTGGGGATCAGAAGGAGAAGTTTTACAATTTTAGTGGATCGAATTGTTATTTTGAAGATTTTCGGGTTTTTCCAAAAATTGAGGTAAGGATCTGATCCTAATTTTGATTGGATATATGGATAGTAGTCGAAATTATAGTAAGATTATGTTCTGTGACTTTAGGTTTCCAGGATCCCGGGTTGTCAGTTTGGATCGGTTTTGTACGAAGTTTCGTTTCGAGTTTAAGGTAAGAGGAATTTGATTACAACAGTTATTTTTGGAAAACTAACCCACTAAAAAGCTAATTTATATTTATATGTATGATTGAACTGCTTATTTACTAAATTCTACTGAGTAGAAATGTCAGTTTTACAATTTTATGGGTTTTGGTAAAAATGAGGATTTTGGCGTATGATTTCCAAAGTTTATGAAAATCATCTATTTGTATTTATACTGTAGTAGGAGATGCTTGAATCCTTTACTTTTACATTTAAATGATGGTTATCGAATTTTTATCATTTAGCGGATTTTTGGATTAAACTCGTGTGATATATGTTGAAATGGAAATGTATGAATTTGATATACTATGTATATGAGATATGGGAACTAAAGTTCCAAATTTGTTATATGGAAAATGTGGAAAACAGAGGTCGGTTATACACCGAGCGTTATCAATGAAACAAAAAGGGGTAAATCGAGTGGATAGGCGCCGGTTTGAACCCAATGTGATTATCTGAATTTGTGAAAATATTGGAATTGCACAGGCTACTATATTTTTCTATAAATTGTATATATGATAAATGGAACCACAACTTGCTACAAAAGGTGTTGAAAGATACTCCAGTAAATGGGGTTGAAAGATACTCCGATGTGAGAGGTTGAAAAAGCTTCATTAATGTAGGTGAAAGATACTCCCAATGGCAGGGAATTCCTCAGCTGGAAGGGTACAGTGCAACCACACATGTAAATCAGTGTGGGTACATAGATAGTCGGCTAGCAGGAGTAATGAAACCACTAGTGAAATAATAGACCAGATGGGGGTAGTCGGACTATATATTAGATACTTGACAAATGCCTACATGAACAGGGCATTGTTGGAGATATCAGTGCACAACCCATGCCATGGGGTAAATAGGAAAAACATATTATGACAAGCTGGTTGTTGCTCTAATATTCATATGCATGATTTAAATACTAGAATGTGCAAATAAATCTTATATATTGCAGTTTTGTAAAGAAATGTTTTACATATACATATATGGGTTTTATTCAAATGTGCATATATGGTCACACACTGTTGTAATACTTTCTTCCTTACTAAGAGGTGTCTCACCCCATTATACAACCTTTGTTTTCAGGTCCATCAGGACGTCAGTCCTAGTTGCTTAAGGGACTTGGAGGATTGTTTTTGGTTGTAGCATACGTAAGTGGTATATGTGTATATTGAACTTAGTTGGAATATCCTTTTAGGGTTGTATTAATAGAATATGTTCTAAGTCTGTATAAATGTATTTGAGGATATAACAGTAAACTCTGGTATATGTCTATTAGAAATCCCGATGAATGTTTATGTTTTTCTGCAACATTTACATTCCTGTCATGTATGAGTTACACCCAAATGTCCCTGTTTAGGGCGGGTTGTCTATGTATCTTGAACATGTACAGGTATTTTGTATGAGTGAGTGGCACTTGAGTCTGTATAAAGGGCTGGGTCGTTACAAGTACGACTAGTGACGGGCATCCCATCAATCGGCAGCCCGAACAACACCGCCACATCCTGTAGGGTGATAGTCGCCTCCCCGTGCGATAAGTGAAACGTGTGTGTCTCTGACCTCCATTGCTCCACCAAGGCAGTCACGAGATGCCAATCCAACTGGATATGGCCAATCAGATATATCCCATAAAAGCCCGTCTCTCGTATCCAATCAAAAGTGCGGGGTCCGTGCTTATCTTGTCGTGTATCCTCTAAGTACCCCCTCGGCAATATAACACGTCAACGTGTGAATCGGTCCACACCCGACTGGACCTGTGACGCTCGCCCATCGTCAGTACACTGGGATTGGACGGCCCTGGATCGATCATGCAAACACAGCAGCATTGTTAAAGAGTCAACATAACAATAATCAGAATTAAGTATCTGTCAAGGTTTCTTTCTCTAGGGTGGAACTGAACAGAAATCTCCGATTTCATCCTAGATGTGAACAACTGAAAATATCCCACCTAGCTTTTGTTCTCAAGATGCATTATTCCCCATTGATTAATAGAGTGACTGAATTGCTCAAAGGCCACCGATAGCATGGAAGGAGATGTGTTCACCGAAAAAGGAAGGCGGCCTAGGGCTCTTAGATTTGGAATTTAGGAATAAGGATCTCCTTACCTGAGCCCAAGATCTGGAATCTTAGGCTAAATGGATGCACCAGATTTATTTGAAAGACTCACAGTTTTGGGATGCAGAGGCTAAGCATGATGCTTCCCAATTGTGGAACAAAAAATCGTTGATCTTAAAAATCGCCTTGTTCAGAAGAAAGGAAGTAGTAGGGCAGCTGAAAACTTGTTGAAATTATGGGGCTACAAATGGGTAAATTGATTCATTTATGGCCTATGGAACGTGTGTGAAACAAAGAGATAGAAGTAGTATGACACAAAAATGTTTGGAAATGTGGTAGTATCCCTAATCATGCTTTTATCTTATGGTTGACGTGTGGAAGCACCCATAATTATTCTTTTGCCCCTCTTATGGAAATTAAATGTGTAGGACACATTGTTTAACCTATAAGTGATAGATCAGTGCAAAGGTCCAGTTGCATCCCTAGGTTGTGTCCTTTTCGGACACCTTGTGCGGTTATGTCCTTCTTGATGATATGTTGCATGTGATATTTTTCATACCTTCCCGGGCATCTATCTCGTTGTGTATACTTGAGCTCCTAGGCTGACCTTTATGTCGAGCATATGCAGGATTTGCCTGGAATTTTGGCAACGAGGAAGCTGGCCAATATGCCTCGTGCATAATCAAATGAAATTCGTAGCATATGTCGCATAGTGCTCTGCAGTGCTCCAATATGGCTCAACATACTGGTTTGCATTTAGCCGTGTCTCGACACAGGCGGCGAGAAGGTGGGAGTAGGGATAGTGTAAAGATTGCCACTTTCCATACGAGCATTCGTGCCTTTGGATGCTCAAAGTCTGGACATTGTTTCCTTTATGGGGTCCCAACTGAGCAATTGTGATGCTAAAAGTACCCCGAGACTAGTTGAACGTCATGACTCGATGTCTAGTCGCCTTCAGCTTCCTTCTTTCCATCACTAGCAATATATGCGGAGTCAATGCATTTCCTCCATATATTGCGTTACGAGCATCCTCCCGTTGGCTATTGAAATGATGTGCAACACGATAAAATGTTAGTTGCACATGGGCCGTTATGGGAAGGCTACGAGTGCCTTTTAGGATGGCGTTGAAACATTCAACAAGGTTAGTAGTCATATTCCCATACCTCTTGTCGCGATGTCCCGGGAGCTCGTGTACCCCGGGCGGCGAAATATAAATCAATTTTGGTTTTCAAAAAATAGGGAAGGTCGGAGTCGCCACTAACCTTTTAGTGTGGTTAGAACACATGATTACTATCCCGTTAGGGGTAGAATGGGTCTACGTTACCAGAGTTAGGCTTGGGAGTTTGGTTACGCGAGGGGAAGGTACAAGCACCCCCCTATGCGCCCGTTCTTACGAACGGTACCTAATTAATTTGAAATTATCCCTAAGTTAATCTAATAAGTCTTTAAATTACTCCTTTTTATGAATTTATAAATACATATGAAAAATAAATAAACAAATAAATAAATAAATAAAATATATACATATATATTCGCTCAGAGCTTAAGGTACGTGATGCCCGAAGGCTCATACCCTCCGCAATAAAATCATAGGGATAAAATTAAGAAAATATTTTCATAAAAATAAATACTCTAGTACATATAAGACCAAATAACAAAAATATTAACAATAGTAATAATAATATTAATAATGATGATAATGATAATATTAATAAATAATAATAGTAATGATAATACTAATAATAAATAATACCATAATGATAACAATACTAAAAATGATAACAATAATAATAAATCTTAATAGTAATGATAATAATAGTAGTAGCAGTAACAGTAAGTAATACAATAATAATAAATATAATAGTAATAATAATAATATTATTAAAATAGTAATAAAGATAATAGGCATATTTTAACTAAAAGACACTTACCTTAATATGAACACACAATCAATGATATACTTAATACATATAGAAACAATATTACCAAAACTAAGGAAACAATCTACTCATCAAATTAAATCAAGTAATCCTAAGGTTAGCAAGTAATTATACAAGGGTAAGCAGGTGGAGAAATTATAGCAATAATTTAAAGCTAATACTAACATGTAAATATTTAATATGACTACTAAATCCAAAATTGATGTGCAACCCATAAAAATTAATATGCCAAATATGAAATAAACACTAAATATGTCCAACGATAATAACACTACACATGAACATTAAGTATGACATACAATAACAAAAGCCCTAAATATGTAAATATCAAACAATAATGCCCTTAATTAAATAAATACAACAATAAAGACTACCCTAAATACACAAACATTAAACATTCAATAATAACAAAAATAACCCTAAATATGAAAATCGAACAGTTAAGATAGTCATAACAATAATAAAAACCCACAACAACAAAAAAAACCTAATCATGAATATTTAAATATACAACAACAATGACTGCTTTAAATATACATTTACATGCAACGCCAATAAATACAAAAAACTCAAAGTAATTAAATTTGAACACACATTAATAATGAAAACTCTACAAAAAGATATGAGCCTAAATATTAACAAATATTATATAAAGATGTCCCCAAACAATATTATACGTCGAAAAAATTTAAACTTTAAATATTGAGACAAGTTAATAAGACTTCTACAAATAATAACAAAATAACGTAAAAACATTAAAAATAAAATACGATAAAAATAAGAAAGGTCCTGCACACACATGATCAACAATCGTTAAATACTATAACTAAAAAATAATAATAATAATAATAATAATATTCAGTATTTAAAATATATAGCGAACACAATAAAAATCCAAATTTGAAAGAACCTATCTACCTATATATATATATATATATATATATATGTATATATATACATACATGTATGCCTGCAAAAATAAACAACAATTTCATTGTCTCAAATATACCAAAACAAACAAAGATGTAAAATAAATAAATAAGTAAATAAAAATAAAATAAAATGCATGTGTGTGACAGTGTGAGTACGTGTGTGCTCTGTCTGTATACAGTGTGTGTGTGTGCGCGCAGATATAGGGAGGCAGGGGACTCACCGTGGGATGGTTCTGAGGTCCTGGGGGCTGGTGTAGCAACAGAAGCTGTTGCTCGGGTGGAGTCTTAGCCGAGGAGAGACTGCGGTTTGCTGCAGGTATGCTTGCTGTGGGTTGTTGCCGTGGTGGAGGCTTGGTGCTGCTGCGTGCGACGGTTGCAGAGGAGAGCTGCTAGTGCTGATTTTCTGCACTGGCCTTCTGTGGTGGAGATCTGCTGCAGGTTGGGAGGTTGCTGCCTGTGCTGGTGATGCTCTGCTCGTGTGGGCTGGTCGAGGACCTGCTATGGAGCTGGAGGAGCAGCTTTGGTGGCCTACTCTGGAGATGGAGAAGAGAGGAGCAGAGGGAGGCTGGGCTGGAATGTGAGAGGAGAGAATGAGAGTCTACGGCTGTGTGAAGGCCATGAAGAGACTTAGGTTTTTTTTCTTTTTTGTTTGGTCTCCATCCCCCGTGTGTGCGCGCCCCTTTGCTTGGCCTTGTGTATCACCCTTACATAAAAAAAATATGAGAACCCTAAAAACCTTTCCTTTTTTATTTTCTTTTTCTTTTTCTTTTTCTTTTTGTTTTTATTCTTATGGTAATAATGAAAATAGAAATAATAATAATAATAATAATTATTATAGTAATAATATAAGGATAATAATAATAATAATAATAACATCAATAAGGTAATAATAATAATAATAAATAATAATAATACTACTACTAATAGTAAATAATAATAATTATAGTAAAAATAAAAATAAAGATACTAAAAATAATAATGATAATTATACTAATAAAAAATAAAGTAAAAATACTAATATAAAAAGTAATAATTAATAATAATAATAATAATAATAATGATAACATTACTAATAAAAATGAAGATAATAAAAATAATAATAACCAAAATAAGATACTAATGCTAATAATAATAATAACAATAATAATAACATAATAATAATTATTATTATTATAATAATAAGGTAAAAAATAAATAAATAAATTAAAATAATAGTAATAATAATCCAGAATAATTATAGTAAATTAATATTAATAATAATAAATAATAAAAATAATTATAAGAAAGTAATAATAAAATAACGATAATAAAAAATACTAATAATAATAAAATAATCAAAGGGAACCCCTTGTTCTATTTGGTTAGGGCAAAAATAGGGTGTCTACACCTCTTTCCACTATCGTGGCATTGAGTCCACATATGAGGAGGGATCTGATTGAAGAACGACTTCGCTGGTTCCCCACTCTCATCGAATATCCTCTCCATCCACATGTCAAATTTTCTCACCTGATGCTCCCTTCCCGCTTGCTCAGCCATTCGCTTCAGATTGACACTCCGCACTTTCGTATTAAAGTTGCTCACCACATATCGAAGGCAGAATCGGTGGTAAGCACGTGGTGGTTGCCAATCAATTATGCGCTGCACTGCAGCGAGAATCCCTAAATGCCGATCTGATATCAGGAAAATGTCGTTCCTATCGATAATGGAACGCAGACAACACAGAAACCAATTCCATGTGTTGAGGCTTTCCTTTTGCACAATAGCTAATGCAAGGGGAAATATTTGCCTATTTGCATCTGAGCACGTCGCAATAAAGAGTTTGCCCTTGTACTTACTGTACAAGTGTGTCCCGTCCACATATATAACGGGAGGGTAGTGACGAAAACCCTGAATAGATGCTGCGAACGACCAAAATGCGGATACGAAGGTTGCGCTGTTCTCGCTACCTCGAACAGGAGTCGACCTCCACTTGACTATAGTCTTAGGATTGTACGCACACATCGCTTCCATCCACTTCGGTAACGTTTCCTAGGATTTCTTCCAATCACCGAATACTTGGGAAATTGCCTTCTGTCTGCCCAACCAAACCTTCTTATAAGAGATTGAATAGCCAAAGCGACGATCAATGAACTCCTTCAATGTGGTGATCGACGTCGACGCATCTCCCCTGATCATATTCACTATCTCCCTTGCAATGAGGGACGATGTAATTTGGTTATGGTCCCGCGACAGAAGTTCAGTCAGACATGTGTGCGAACCACCATATTGGGTGATTTCGAATAAACTGTGTTTCATCCGATACATGGCACGCAATCTTCACACACAATCGTGGTCCTTACACATAGCAACCCATAAATTTGGGGTAGATCGCACAACGTGGAAGTCATGGTGGGTGCGAGCGTGATATATCCACACTGCGGTGATCAACTGATCCTTCGATCCGAAGAGCATCCTCCCTACTCAACTCAGAGGATTCATCCCAACGAGTCACACGTATAGGAAGCTCATCCACCGTAGTTAAATCTGCAGCATCTAGGTCAATATGATCGTACATCGTTGGCTCGCCAATGAATTGGGCATTAAACATTGCGTCATCCATGTCACGGTGGGGTGAGTTCACATCATCGGGGACATCATTTAACCCTTCACCCATTTCCTGCTCTTGCATGTCTTCATCTTCAAGATGAACATTCATGCCCTCGTCCAATGCATCGTTTGCAATGGCAAACAATGATGATGGTCCCTCTATCGGGACGTCTTTGCAACCTCCCTGCGAAAACGTGTTAGGAGCAGGTGCTTCGTACGCCGACAGCTCGAATGACAATCCCGGATTTTCATTAAAATCGACCGTAGACATACCACGAACGTCTGCACTAACATCAAGATGTTATGTTTGTTAGGTGTCTTCACCGACTTCATCCAAATGCTCGGCAGGCGCGTCTAGCTACCTAACCACGATTACACTCATTTGAGGAATGGTCTTGACATATAATTGCACCATTAAATATGTTTCACCTATGCAGTGTGCGTCCAACACAATGCGCATACCATAATCATCATATATGGGAACAGCTTCGTAGAATACTGTATTATTTAACCCTCGCAAAGGGTATCTTGCGGTCACCCGCAATCTTGGATCAATATTCAAATATTTATATATTTTCGTATATAATTTATTTAATTTACACCTATGGCCAATTCGAATAGGTCGAACTGGCGGACTACTATAATTAACACCATTTGATCCGGTTATGATGTCCCCCCTATATATAATAATACCGTCACCGGAGTACTGCTTGGACTTCCTGCCATTTAGATCTGCGATTAGGAAATAAAAAAAACCTACACAAAACAAAATTGTATCTATAAGTGATATGTGTTACTTATAGTAATCAAGAATTAATTTCACTCAGTTTAGTCATCGTATAACTCTATTATGATCATTAAACTATCTTATAGCTTTTAAATTTTTGTGTATATAAATTGTAGAGTGTCTTTATTTCGTTAAAAAAAATTTTGATCTTAAATTTGGATTTGGATGTATTTGAATAATTTGTAATATAATTTTCCATTACATTTTTTTTTTAAATCCAATGCAAATTCACATTTAAATCTAAGATCTCTCCAAAGATAAGGTAATAATATTTGTTTATCATAAATACCCTTAGTGACATTCATATATCTACTGCAAAGTCACTTATTTTTTAATACTCACCAATCCCTAGTTACTCTATCATGAACTTTATATAGTTTGTTAACTTAATTCTTTTATCAATTTAAAACGAGGTTCACTCGAGTTGAATTGGAGTTCAAACTTGCGCTTGAACTTGACTCGTCAATTCAAGTGAAATAAGTTTTAATTGATTTGAGCTTAAGTTATATATTAACCGAGCTCAAATAGAAAACTTCATGCTCAAGTCAAACTTGAACTCATTTCTTAATAAACAAACCAAGCTTACTAGCCATAGTTTCACTTATTTGTAGCCATAGTTTTGATTCGTATTTTTTGTTCTTTATATTTGTTTTTGTACGCTGAATAAACATATTATGAAAATTATTTATTCATATTGTTGGTTTTTTAGTTATTTATTGAAAAAAATAAAAATTAAATTTATAGTTTTAGATGTTTAAACAACCTACTGTTAAGATACTTTAATATCCACGATTTGAAACATAATTTTAATTAAAATTGAATAAAAAGAATTAGTAAATTTAAAATGTAGTTAAAATAAAGCATTCAAATTTTTTTTAAAAAAAATAACTCAAAATGATAAAAATCAGCTAGAAGTATATTTATTTTTCTCAATTATCATGTCATAATTATGTAAAACAAACTTAATAATATTTATTTTTATCATAATATTTTCAAGTTCTGTTATTTTATAATTTTATTATTGTACTCATATGATTTTGATTATTGTTTGATTCATAGCCAAAATCCAACATTTATTCAATCAAGTTTATTTATGTAATTATTTTAGTTTTAAAAATATTAACTAAGCATGTCGTTAGTTTTCAATTCATACTTTGCCATTTTAATTTTTAATTTTCATAATTTTTTTTATAATGATACCAAAAGTAATTTTTATCATAATAAGCACTAAGCTTCTTTTATATTTTTTTTATCAAGCCTCTCAATTAGGTAGAAAAAATAATAATAATTATTCCCAATTCTCTTAATCTATTTTATCCATAAAGCATACCACAAGCCTATAAGTTTTATTAATTTAATAATTTTCAAATGGTTTAATTTTGATGATTATATTATTCAAATTTCATCAAAATCTTTGTCTATATATGTCATACAAGTTGAAGCTAAAATTTTAATAATTTTGTCTGCATAATTAGAGTTTTGAAAAGTTAAATGTGATTCATAAATATTTTTAAATATTGAGATCTTCACACAATGCGTCATGCTTAGATTAGGCGCATCTCACAATTAACATGCTATAAACAATTGAATTTTATGAAACATTTTTACAATTAAAATTTGAGATTCTTACACTAAAGTTTATCGTTCTAAACCAAAATAACAGAAAAAAAAAATACAAAATCTAAAATGAGTAAGTAATGCTTTATAAATTGTCATCTCACAATTAACATGCTATATACACATACGGATTTAGCAATGCAATAATCAAATATTTATGCAATACAAATCTAAAATTTATGTAAGTCCACAACTTAAAATAAATAATAAAATATTATTCTCAAATTTTACCATTGGAATATCGGTTTTATCATATTCTATTTCATGATAGAATAATAGAAACTTTTACAATATTACTTGTTTTATAATTACAATAATTTATTTTACAAAATACATAAATTTTTATACTATTATCATTTATTCTTAGAATAAATATTCCGCAGCCCAGTTAATACAATCTAAGTGAATAATTATGTGCTAGGTATTTTTGCAATTTTAAATATTTCACTTTCGAATACAAGGCACAAAAAGTTTTATTCAAAATATTCATCTACTATTCAAATATATGTATACATAATGGGAATTGCTTGTGGACATGGCATTAAAATTTTTTCTTTTAACTTTTGTTTCCACATATTTTGAAAAACATACCATCTTTATTTTATCTTAACATAAATCAAAATTCGTAAATATTAGAGAGGCTAGTACGTTTATTGATTTTAGTCAATTTTGACTATTTAACATTATCATCCTACATTTTCAAAATATAAATAGATATTGCATATAAAATTAACTGAAATAATGTGAATGAAATGGTTTCAAATTTTCAACTATTGTATTATGTTATTATTATATGATAATATTTTTATTTTTATTTTTCTTGATTCATATTATGTTATAAGAGTGTATAAAAATTCAATGAGATTCAGGCATGAGAAACAACAAGCATTTCATTCTAACTTAATGAAAACATGCATTCTAACATAAAATTGTTACTATATCATAAAAATACAAAAAAAAAAATTTCAACACTCTAAACAAAAAAAATTCATATATGTTTTTGTTTGGACAGTATCATAAAAAATAAAATTCAAATATAAAAAAAAAAAAAAACTCTAACCTTAAAGAAAAGCGTTTCCAAACGACGCTTTCAGCACTCTAAACTCAATCAATTCCGATTATCAAACAAACTTTCGATCTAATAAATTAATTTCAAAATTTATGAACAATGAAACATTTAGAATGTGTCTTACCCTATCTCGAGTTTATATACGCACGCCCTAATGGTTAGGACCCCTCTCATCGCAACGGTAACTTGCACAACATGTCCGACCTGTCTCCTTCAATGGTAACCTGCAACTCTGCTCCTCCTCGTCTCTATGCAAAGGTACCACTCTTTGTTCGCGAAGACAATGGAAGGAGGAACAACTGAGTAATGGCTGAAGCAAAAATCGCCGGTTCATCCAGCGAGATTTGCCACGCGTCGAACGCCGGGTAGACCAGCATTTAAGTATCCGAAGCTAATCTCGCTGGATGAACCAGTGAGATTTGCCACGCGTTGACATGAGTCTCGTCTCTCAAAAGTAAATCTCGATACTTGGAGTAGCAAAATTACGTCAGAGTCATTCTCAGAAATACTTCCCAGAATGAGGTATTATTTAATATATTTTATAAAAAAAAAAAGTTAAAACGGGAAAAAACTCATTTTTTTTCCTTCCATTAATATTTTCTTAGTTCCACCGAAAATTACATATAGGAGATTGTCATGAATAAGGTTGGAGATGATGACCAGAGGGGAATCTGAGCAGATCGAGGGGCTTGGGCAAAGGAACTCGTCACCAGGGAATGCAAATAGAAGGGCTTTGAGCTAATTTTTAGATAAAAGATGTCGAGCTAGTTGAGGAGCTCGAACGAGATGACGTGTTACAAGGGAGCTCGAATAGAGGGCTTGAGGGGCTCATACGGAACAACTGATCGTAGGGGAGCTCAAACAGAGGGCTTGAGGGGCTCGGATGGAACGGCTGGTCCCAGGGGAGCTCAGACAGATGGTGCTGAGCTTGGGTTGTCAAAAAAGGCCAAACAAGGTGAGTGCGTGGGCAGGCCGGCCATTCGCAGGTCAGCTCTTCGTAGCTCGAGTCGTCGTGGGCCGAGAGGGGGATCACGTGGCAGCTGGGCTAGGTGCTGGGCCGAACTCCTTTAACGGCTCATTGTCGCTTATGTGTTAAGGGGCCAACTGTAGTAGAGCACAGGGGGGTATTCCAAAGTAGTTAGTTATAGTTTTCTATGTATAAAGCTAAGGGTCAGCGGGAATAGGGGGGAGTTATAAAATTGGAATCAATTTGTTTTCTGTTCTTGGAGAGTGGCTCTCTCGAACTAGCCAACTTGTTCTTCCTCATTTCAATTTCCTTTGTATGTATTGCACTATTAAATTTAGTTCATCTTTGTAATCTTGTTCTCCTGCAAGTAATTCATTCAATCAGGCATTACTACTCACCTGAGTTCGTTACAAATTGTGTTGAGTTCCTTACCATTTCGAGTGGGTTCATTATAATTGGTATCAGAGCCAAACTCCTACCACCATGGGAGGGGGAACTCGCATGAACCAAATGTTGGAGTCCATTGCTGCCCTGAAGAGATCCCATGAAGAGCATCAGAAAGCTTAGCAGGAGATGCAAATCACTTAAGCAGAACAGCAGAAGCTACTCATCATCGTGACTCAATAGTTGGGAGCTCTCTCCGATGTTGTGAAGCGTCTTAGCAAGTAGAAATTCGACCAAGAAGGGCCAGGAGAGACATCGAGCCACGAGTTTGGGTACCAACCCCATGAGAGCTTCAATGGGGAGCAACACATTATAGAAAGAGTAGGTATTCAAACTAAAACGGTGAGAGTTGATTTTCCTAAATTCAATGGTTCGGATCCAGCAGGTTGGCTCTATAGGGTCAACAAAGGGTTCTGTTGGCCTCCTTCCACATGGAGGACAAGGCCTTGATTTGGTTTCAAGACTTGGAGAGGTCTGGTCTATTAACAAGTTGGGAGACATTCGAAAGAGCCTTGTATAACCGATTTGGGGTTGCTCCCTATGACGACCAGTTGGAGCAATTATCAAACCCAAAACAAACCTCTACTGTAACTTTGTTCAAGGAATAGTTCGAGGAATTATCCAATAGAGTCAAAGACTTTGATGAGGGCCATCGGCTCAGTTTGTTCATGGGGGGATTGAAGGAGGAGATCAAGTGGGCAGTGAAACTCTTAAACCCAATCAATGTGCATATGACATATGGCAGGCCCGGATACAAGAGGAAAACCTCTTAGCAACTAAGAGGTATATCATACGCAAGCACTCTACCCCCTCTCATCACCTGGCTGTGACCAATCCAGTAGCCAAACCCAACACCCAGGTCCCTCACCAGAACAGATAAAAGAAAAGAAAAGCAAGGGGTTATGTTTTAATTGTGATGCAAAATGGCATCCAAGGCATAAATGTGGGGCTGCTAAACTTTTCTTGTTAGAAGGAAATGAGCTCAACTGTTTGAATGAGAAGGAGGAACCCCCTGAGGTCATATGGCATGATTGTCTCAGAGAAGTAGGGGTGGAGTAACAATCAGGAGAGGACAAAGTGGAAATTACCCTACACGCCCTGACGGGATCCCCTCACTCTAAAACAATGAGAGTGGTTGGTTGCTTTAGGGTACAATCCTTTGTGATATTGGTAGACATAGGCAGCACTCACAACTTCATTGATCCAACTCTGGTCAGGAGACTTAAGTTAACCTTGGATAGTGGTGAGAAGGTGAAGGTGAAAGTAGCTAATGGAGAAGAGATACAGTGTGAGGGAAGATGTCCAACGGTGAGCTTTGTGGTGCAAGGGACTATATTTGAAGCTAATATGTACTCCCTGATTTTGGGGGGCTGTGATATTGTACTGGGAATTCAATGGCTCAGTATGCTGGGCGAAATCATGTCGAATTTTGTAGAGCTTACTATGAAGTTCTATCATAATGGCAAAATTGTTTGTTTAAGGACTCACTTCCCAGGGGTTAGTGGAGGAAGAAGTGGAGGGAGAATTCTCTCACTTGGAGAGGAAGGGAATCCTGCTACAATCGTTGGAAGGGATAAAAGAAAAGGCAATGGACAGCATCTCCCCACCTCTAACCTCCTTATTGGATGAATTTCAGCAAGTCTTTGCAGAGCCCAGGGGGTTACCGCCCATTAGGTCATGTGACCTTGGGATCACTCTTAAGGAGAGAACTTCTCCCATCAGTGTAAGACCCTATAGATACCCTTATTTTCAAAAGGAGGAGATAGAAAGGATTGTTCGCAAGCTATTGGAGTTAAGGACCATAAGACCGAGCCATAGTCCTTACTCCTCTCCTGTTTTGTTGGTAAGAAAAGCCGATGGCATGTGGAGAATGTGTGTGGACTATCGTGCTCTGAAACAGGTTACCATTAAGGATAAATTCCCTATGCCTGTGATTGAAGAGCTGCTGGACTGAGGTCTTCTCAAAACTGGATCTGAGATCCGAGTTCCATCTAATAAGGGTAAAGGCCGAGGACATCCCTAAGACCACTTTTTGGACACACGAAGGACACTATGAGTTCCTCGTGATGCCCTTTGGGCTGACCAATGCACCATCAACCTTCCAAGGCTTGATGAATGAGGTATTTCGACCACACCTTAGAAAATTCATTCTGGTTTTCTTTGACGACATTCTGGTGTATAAAAAATCCATGGAAGAACACCTCAAACACCTAAGAATGGCCCTACAAATTCTACTCGATCAACAACTGTTTGCCAAAAGAAGTAAATGCAAATTTGGCTGTCGAGAGGTGGAGTATCTAGGATATTTGGTATCGAGTAAGGGGGTGAGAGTAGATCCCTCCAAATTACAAGCTATGATTGATTGGACTTTACCTAAGACTCTCAAAGCTCTAAGAGGGTTCCTAGGTCTTACTAGGTATTATAGGAGATTTATTAAGGGGTATGGAGCCATAGCCACACCCCTGACCAGTTTACTTAAGAAAAATAGGTTCCACTGGAATGAGGAAGCTAAGAAGGCTTTTAGGGAATTAAAAGAGGCAGTGTCTACTCCCCCTATTCTAGCCCTACCAGACTTCACGAAGAAATTCACAATTGAATGTGATGCATCAGGCAAGGGGATTGGGGCAGTACTTATGCAACAAGGGCAGCCAATAGTATACTTCAGTCAAGCCTTGAAGGGCAGAGCCCTTCTCATGTCAACCTATGAGAAAGACTTGGTAGCTTTAGTGACAACAGTTAAGTAGTGGAGACCCTACATCTTAGGGCAACCATTCATTATCAAAACATATCAGTAGAGTTTAAAATTCATGTTGGAACAAAGAACAAGTACTCCAGTGCAGTAGAAGTGGATCACTAAACTACTGGGATATGATTTTATAGTACAGTATAAAAGGGGACAAGAGAATCGAGTAGCAGATGCTCTGTCAAGAAAAGGGTTAGAAGGTGACACTCTCAACCCAACAGACGATCATGCAACAAAGAATGAGGCAAGTATAATGGTTATTTCTTTCCCCACTCTTGGGTGGATGAAAGATTTAAAAGCCTCGTAAATTGATGACGCTGAAATACAATATATCCAGCAACAAATTCATTCGGGCACACCAGTAGAAGGGTTCACTCTGAAGGATGGGTTATTATTTTACAAAGGCAAGTTGTTTATAGGCCGAAACGAATAGGTCAAGCAACAAGTATTACAAACAGTTCATGGCAATGCAGTAGTAGGGCATGAAGGATATGAAAAAACAATTCAGAGAGCCAGAAGAGATTTCTATTGGCGTGGCATGAAGAGAGAAGTTAAGCAGTTCATCAAGGAATGCCCCATTTGTCAGCAAATGAAAGGGGAAAATACATACTTGGCGGGCTTACTACAGCCACTCCCCATCCTAGGAGAGGTGTGGACAGATCTCAGCATGGATTTCATAGAAGGTTTACCCCATTCACATGGGAAAGATGTCATTTTAGTGGTGGTGGACTGTCTCTCTAAATATGCTCATTTCCTACCACTAAGTTATCCATACGCAGCAAGTCAAGTAACACAGAGTTTCATGCAGAACATTTTCAAGTTACATGGCATGCCAAGATCAATTGTCTCTGATAGGGGAACCACATTTTTAAGTAAACTCTAGCAAGAACTCTTTAGTTTACAAGGAGTCCAACTGAAATTCAGCACGACTTACCACCCACACACCGACGGCCAAACAGAGGTGGTGAATAAGTGCTTGGAAGGATACCTTAGGTGTTTTGTGGGACACACGCCGAAAAATTGGGTGAAGCACTTACCATTAGTTGAATATTGGTACAATACATGTTACCACACCTCGACAAAAACTACCCCCTTCCAGATTGTGTATGGTGTACCCCCACCACACCTCCTCAGCTATATTCCGGGGACCACCAGGGTGGCGATGGTAGACGAGTACCTTAGGGATAGGGAGGTCACCCTAGATCTCCTTAAACATAACTTGCAACAAGCACAACAGTGAATGAAAAAGTATGCTAATCTAAAGAGAAGGGAACGAAAGTTTTTAGTGGGCGATTAGGTTTACCTTCGACTCCAACCTTACCGGCAAACAACCGTGGTAGTTCGGCGGAGCTTGAAGTTGTCACCGAGATTCTACGAACCCTTTTGGGTGGTTCAAAAAATCGGAGAAGTAGCATACTGACTTGAACTCCCAAAGGAAACCTAGATCCATCCGGTTTTTCATGTATCTTAGCTCAAGCCACATCTTGGGGCATCCGCTCGAGTAAACCCACGACTGCCCCCCACAGATTCCCATGGAATCCTCAGCCCAGAGCTGGAAGAGATCGTAGAATGGCGTATGAAAAAAAAGGGGAACCTTTTAGCAACTAAAATACTGGTTTGGTGGGAGGGACAGGAGAAGAAAGAGGCGACATGGGAGTGGTACCACATGATAAAGGAGAAATTACCTCACCTTGTGGGCAAGGTGCTCTGAAGGGGAGGTATTGTCATGAATAAGGTCGGAGACGACGAGCAGAGGGGAATCTGAGCAAATCGAGGGGCTCGAGCAAGGGAACTCGTCACCAGGGAACACAAATAGAAGGGCTCTGAGCTGATTTTCAGATAAAAGATGCCAAGCTGGTTAAGGAGCTCGGACGAGATGACTCGTTACAAGGGAGCTCGAACAGAGGGCTTGAAAGGCTTGGACGGAACAACTGATCGTAAGGGAGCTCAAACAGAGGGCTTGAGGGGCTCGGACGGAACAACTGGTCATAGGGGAGCTCAGACAGATGGTGCTGAGCTGGGGTTGTCAGAAAAGGTCGAACAAAGTGAGCGCGTGGGCAGGTCGGCCATTTACAGGTCGACTCTTCGCAGTTCGAGTCGTCGTGAGCCGAGGCGTGGATCACGTGGCAGTTGGGCTGGGTGCTGGGCCGAACTCCCTTAACGGCTCATTGTCGCTTATGTGTTAAGGGGCCAACTGTAGTAGAGCACATGGGAGTATTCCAGAGTAGTTAGTTAGAGTTTACTATGTATAAAGCTAAGGGTCAACGGGAATAGGGGGGAGTTAGAAAATTGGAATCAATTTGTTTTCTGTTTTTGGAGAGTAGCTCTCTCGAACCAGCCAACCTATTCTTCCTCATTTCAATTTCCTTTGTATGCATTGCACTATTAAATTCAGTTCATCTCTGTAATCTTGTTCACCTGCAAGTAATTAATTCAATCAAACATTACTATTCGCCTGAGTTCGTTACAAATTGTGTTGAGTTCATTACTATTTCGAGTGGGTTCATTACAGAGATATGATCTTTTAATTTCGAGAGTGAAACATCTAGTTTTGAGGGGGGAGTGAAAAGTCAATTGTGTCAATGCTATGGGCCATGCTTGTCCCATGGCTATGGGACCCTAAAACGACGCCGCAGGGCCCGCACTCCAAAAGACGACGTCGTCTAAATCATGCCCGCTCTATTTACGACCGACGGTCACAGCTCCCACGCTACCCAAGCTCACCGGCGACAGTTCAAGCTGTCTCTTTGCAAATAAATACTGAGACGAATATAGAGAGTGGAGTTGTAGAACACTGAACAGAGAGAAAGAAGAAGAATAATTGCAGGAAAAGCCTCTCCCTTCAAATCATGCTGGTCTCCAAGCAAAGCAGAGTAAGAATAAATCTGATTTTTAAAAATAATAATAACGACAATAATTAAATAAAAAACTCGGCTGGCTTGATTCCGTGAGCTTTATTTCTATATTAGTTCGCAATTTTAATGCTTTCGAATTTTTAAATCAATGCAATATATATCTTGGATGATTGTGAAGATGATTAAGGCTTCCAGAATGCCGGAATGGTCAGATCTCTTTCAATTGTTGTGCATTTCTAGAGCTTTCGTTTTTGGTAGGGTTGCAGGGCCTCCTTCAGTCTGTTTCTGCTGTGAAATTGTCCGTGAATCGGCTCCTGCTCCGTTTGGTTGCTGAGAAAACTGAAAGAAATTGAAGAGAAGCAAAATGGGTAGTGTTAGATTTCTGCTGCTTTAGTTACAAATAAGTAAATAAAGAGCTCAACCCTGTCTTGAAATGCAAAATGCGAGGTTTTCAGTTTTCCTCACCTTTTGATTTTACTGTCTTTCTTAGCGGAGTGTGAGTGTTCTAGAGTCTACGCATGCTCCTGGGCTTCTCACATACACTGAGTTACTGTTTGTGTTGAAGATTGTGTTTCTTGCTTTGGTTTGACGTTTGTTGATATAACGTTAGCTTATCAGTTCTGTTATTGAGATTTTATGGTCAGGTTTTGAGAATTTGATTATTGGCAAGCAGAAGGTTATGTTGCAACTGTGTTTGTCAGAGTCCACCTAGGGCTTCGTTTAGTGTCTTGCCTCTGCAATTGTATTGCTGTAACTACTGGCATCGATTTCTTGCTTGCCCAATTGTATTGCTATACCTACTGGTATTGACTGTAAGACGAGCCATTCTTTCTTCTTATTTTTTCTTTTCAATTTTCTCCCCCACTTTTTCTATGCAAATGTCTTTGATCATCATTTAGGATTAAGGAGGGAATAGTTGGGCCTCTTCAGTAATGGAAAACCGTTATTCTCCATTTCCAGTTTTCTAAAGAACTACAAAAATGCCTCTTTGTTTTCCCATCTTTGAGCTTTAGTGTAGAGAAGATGGAAAACAATAAAATGATGTTTTCCGATTTCCTATACAAATCTTGTAAACTGGCAAATAATGTGATATTTTTGTAATCCTTTAGAAAACTGAAAATGAAAAATACTAATTTTCTAGAACTGAACAGGCCATTCGGTGTTGTCTGGAATGGTTACATCAGTTTTTTGTTTCCCTGTTCAGTTTTAGTACTTAGCAGTTCCATGTTTATCCATATACATGTGTTTCTCTGCTTATTTATTTTGTTTGTAAATTGTTTTTTTGTGTTGTCACTGAAATTTTGTACCCGGCTAATTATGTAGGATTGCACAAGGAGTAGATAATCTCTTTTCAAGATGATTGAGTGAACCCCAGCATTGCATGGGCATTGAGCTCCATTTCTGGTATGGAGTACACTAATAAATTTCAGAATCCATGTCAGATAGAAGCCAAGAGATTACTTTTTGTGGTGGGGATAGTGGCTGTTACTCATTTGTTGTGTCAGTCCCTGATACTTCCGTATGGAGATGCCCTTCTGTCTCTAGTGCATGATTATGAGATTCCAACACGCAGTAAAGACAGTATAGCTGCTCGAGATTCTTCCACTAAGTCTGTGATGGTTAGTGACTCCATTCTTGTTCATGCTTCAGAACGGACTGATACTTCTATGTTTGTTGGGGTGGTGAAAGACGCTGGAAATTCTAATTCCGAGGATGAGATTAGGCATGATAATGGACCAAATGTGGCGGAAAGGTACATTAATAACGAGTTTGCATCAGATGTTAGAGACCCAAAAAATGTGGTTGATGTAGTTGAGAAAGGAAATTTATATAATGATTCTCAATCTGAAAGAGACATGGAAAAGAGTTCTGCACTGGAGGAGATAGTTAAAAATCAAGATAACGTATCTATCCTGGAAAAGGTCAATGAAACTAGAGATGGGTTCTTTCTAGAGCAGATTGTCAAGTCTAATCATAATATTTCAGAAGAAATTATTTTAGAAGCAGATCCAAGTCTGACTTCAAATCAGTTTGGGAAAATGATGACTGCTTTTGAATCCCCTCCACTTGGATTGGCTCTAGAGACTCCTCTAATTAACACCACTTCTCTGAAAAATTCCACAACTGAGAGAACTTCTATTAGTTCTGCCCCTCATTTCAGATTTTATGTTGGGGAACAAGCGAAAGTACTTGCACCGGGTGAAAATGAAAATCTTGCACTGGTGGAAAATGACCTTGACACTCCAAACAATAATACCGCACAAAGCAATAGCTCGAAGAAGAAGATGAGGTGTCCGATGCCGCCAAAATCAATAACATCAATACATGAAATGAATCGTATTTTAGTTCGGAACCGGATTACTTCTCGTTCAATGGTATGGCTGTTAAGAACCAAATGTTTCTCTATATGCTTCATATTATAGAGCAATATTTAAAATGAGTAACTGCATTGTAGAGACCACGATGGTCCTCCGCACGTGACCGGGAAATTCTAGCTGCAAAGTTGCAGATTGTGAATGCTTGTACTGAAAAGAATGATGGAGAACTTTATGCTCCTCTATTTCGAAATGTTTCCATGTTTAGAAGGTAAGCATATTGCTACTTTCTTCAATAAATACATTTAAATTTAAAATTATTTCTACTTTTTTTTATACACGATTTTTTGATCCAAGAAAGTTTTTGTTGAGAATATCTCAAATTCTTATACTGCGCAGAGCCCATTGAGGGGAAGGGCCCAATGTGTTTCACTTATTATGTTGTTACTTTCTTGAGGTTTCTTTGATATGGGGATAGAGTGTTAGGACCAGGGGAGTCCTCATGGGTGGACTTGATATACATGGGTGAGCACCAACTTGATCCAAAAGCTTAAGTCATTAGGCCTTAGGCCCAATCATGTATATAAACCCCCATTAGCCACTCAACTTTTCCAATGTGAGACAATCTGACAAGTGGAATTCTCAACATAGAGCCTTCACAATATGGATGTCAATTCCATAAGTCCATGGGTCATGTGTGTGTTATGTATATGTCATATTCAAAATGGTAGATAATTTCGTTTTTTGCATGAGGTTGGGTGTATTTGAAACTAGGGTTTGAGCATTTGTGTAACTGTAATCTTCACTGTTAGTGAACATTCTCTCCTCCTTTAGTCTTAAAATCAAAACAATATAAATCTTGGTGCTTGCACAATGTTGTCATTCTTTGTTTTGTTTATATTCTTTATTGTTGGTTTTTTTTTTTTGTGTGAACAGTTTTGTTATGATTGTATTGGCATATTGCTTTCGACTAACAAAACCAGCTTTCTTTCCACGAACAGTGCAGGATGATGTTTAGTTTGAGCAGCAGCTTGAAATGATAGGGAACAAAGTAGTGTACAAATGAGGAAACTCTGTCTTCAGAAAATCACCTCTAAGCCCCTAACTTTACACTGCAGCATTTGGTTCAAATAATGGAGCAAATTACTATGACTGCTAAAAAATACTTGGACAATGGTACATGTATGACAAATTGTTGCATATTGTGGAGTTCATATGCTGGGTATGTTTTCTGAAGTTGTTAAAAATAAATGACATGATATTGAAAATCATAATCCTCTGTGTCAATAGTCAGCAATAACTTGTGAAAATATGAAATCAAAATACCTTTTCATATCATATCTGAATCTTTGTTTTCCGGTTGTGAGCTTGAATTTCTTGTTTCCATGATAGGAAACATATATAACTCACTCTTGTTATGCACTTACAAACTGCTCTACTATGGGGTGTTATTTCCTTTCGGAAGTCAATATGCATGTCATGTCATCAGATTATTGCAACCAATAAGCTGTGTAGTTGAACTTCCTTGGTGTCAGGATAAGGCTACAAATGTCCACTGGCACAATTAGTTGGTAGTCATTGCTTTTAGAAATTGGTTCTATTATTATGCTCAGATTGAAGAATAGACAAATTATTTGTTGGAGCAGATTGTGTTTCCTTACAATTTTCCTACTTCACATATAATATATTTGACTCCGGATTGTCTTCTCTCAATGCTTTAAATTAGTTCATGGATATGCTCCAGTTTTCTGTATTAGGATTAAGACTGCCTGTTATGCATCTCCCCTAAAAGTGGGAAAAGCTTGTCATTTTTGACCTCTCATTTGGTTTCATATGTAGGAGTTATGAACTCATGGAGCGCACACTCAAAATCTATATCTACAAAGATGGGGAAAAACCCATCTTTCATCAACCAATACTCAAGGGATTATATGCCTCAGAGGGGTGGTTTATGAAACTAATGAAGGGAAATAAACGTTTTGTTGTTAAGGACCCCCGAAAGGCTCACCTATTTTACATGCCATTTAGTTCACGGATGCTGGAGTACAGCCTATATGTACGTAATTCTCACAATCGGTCAAATCTGCGTGAATATTTGAAGCGGTACTCAGAAAAGATTGCAGCAAAATATCCCTTCTGGAACAGAACTGGTGGGGCAGATCATTTTCTTGTTGCCTGCCATGACTGGGTAAGCTCCTTATGCTTCTTTCTTCTGCTTACTTTTTCGTCAACTGTTCTCCTCTGTTTATTATGTTAGGGCATGGAGGTTGCTTTAGTCATTTCAGTGGGAAACTGGAGTATTGGTAGTAATTCAAAGTCTTTTTAAGTTCTTGAATAACTTATTTGACACATTGACACTATACCTCCTAAAGTTTACTGCTTTCACCCCAGGTTGAAGTTAGTTTTCTCTTACTGGGTTAATTCAAACACTCATAGTGTAGCAATTACCCTAATTTCACTGAATTAATGTTTAGGCTCCATATGAAACAAGGCATCATATGGAACACTGCATCAAGGCACTGTGCAATGCTGATGTAACTACCGGATTCAAAATAGGGAGGGATGTGTCGCTTCCAGAAACATATGTCCGATCTGCAAGAAATCCTCTTAGAGATCTTGGAGGAAAACCTCCTCATGAGAGACACATCCTAGCCTTCTTTGCTGGACACATGCATGGCTATTTACGTCCAATATTGCGTAAGTACTGGGAAAACAAGGACCCTGATATGAAGATCTTTGGTCCAATGCCTCCCGGTGTTGCAAGCAAAATGAATTACATTCGGTACATGAAGAGCAGCAAGTACTGTATCTGCCCCAAGGGTTATGAGGTGAACAGCCCTCGAGTTGTTGAAGCCATTTTTTATGAGTGTGTTCCTGTGATTATATCTGACAACTTTGTACCACCGTTTTTTGGTGTGTTGGATTGGGGAGGCTTCTCGGTGTTAGTTGCAGAGAAAGACATTCCGAACTTAAAGAACATACTCCTTTTAATAACTGAGGAAAAATATCTGGAAATGCAGCTTGGGGTGAAGAAGGTTCAGCAGCACTTTCTCTGGCATGCTAAGCCTATGAAGTATGATCTTTTCCACATGACCCTCCATTCTATTTGGTACAACAGGGTTTTTCAGACAAAACTTAGATGAGAATGTTGTGATTTGAGTTTCAAACTGGGATCAGATGTACAGACAAAAAAAAAAAAGAAAAAAAGAAAAAATGAAGGAGAATGTTGAAAACATGGAAGCTTCCATCCGGAGAAATATTTCGTAAAAATACCCTCCCCACCCCCCTCCTCCTCCTCCTCCTCCTCCTCCGGATCTCTATGTATGTGTACCTTGCAACAATGTATATTTGTAAGAAAAAAACGATTGTGGTTTCTAGTCGTTGATTTTTTTTTAAATTTCTTTTTCTTTCATATATTTTAATAGGTATAATATATCTTTTTTTTTTATTGGTAAATTATAAATTATATTGATCAAAAGGAATATGTAGAGAAAACTCTGAACATATACCGAGCAGGGAGGCCAAAGCTCCTAATCAAAACTAGGAAGAACCTAGAAGCAAGTACAATCAAACCTTGGCATACCCAGGACACAAAGGCTTAACAAGTACAAAACTAGGAAAAAATCTCGTAATGTAACGGTAACGGGTGTAACAAGAAGCGGGAGTAGCGGATGTTACATAACGGGAAGTGGGTGTAACGGCCGAGAATTTTTTTGAAACACACACAACCTTGTGCATATTAGCGTACTGTCATGCTTTAAGCTTTTAGCCATTCATAAAAAGAATTTTAGTGTATTTTGGATCCTTTAGTTCGAGTAACTAAGTTATTTAGTAAGGGTAACAAATTTACATTTATTTTAAACCACCATTGATAGAAAATTACACGTGTGTGCATATTTATACTTCTCATTGTTCTTATTTGTGATAAATTCTTATGTGTGCTAAATTAATTGATAAAACAAAATACATTATACACTCCATTAATCTATTAGACACATAAGACATACGAATAATATAAATATAAAATAACTAGAAAAGAAAGAAGGTTGAAGTTGAAAAATAAAGAACATAAATATCACATTATTAATATTATAAAAAAAATATATATATTTTCCTCACAAGTTAGTATTTTGAAATTGTTAATTAATGCATCTATTATGAATATATAAAGAAATAGTAAAATTTGTATCATTGTCACCCTCATTATAATCTTTTCTCCCTCTTGCGACTTGGTATATTGAGAATGATTTATGAACGAGAGAGAAAAAGTGAGAAGAAAAAGTAAAACATAAAATATTTTTTTGGTGTAACAGTCCTGTAGCGGTTACGTAACGGCTGTAGCGGCCTTTACGTAGCGGTCGTGGTTCGTAACAGTCGCTATGACCGTGATTTTTCTTCCCACCGATTTCACGGTGTGTAACGGTATTAGTAACCCAAAACACCGTTATGTAAGCCGTTACGTAACGGTCACAACCTTTATTTAAAACCATGCCCCTTATTCCTATTCTTACTTTCCACAGGATGAACAGTTCAACCTTGTACCATATCAAACCCTTGATTTATGCCACTAACCGCAGTCACAAGGGGCGCATCTCCTTTATCCTTAATCTTTTCCAGTACAACCTTACCTTCCAAAGAGGGAGGATCTTTGCTAAAGTCTTCACCACCATGATTTTGCGAATCAGTAATGGAAACTTTACCTTTATCCTTACTCTTTCCAATTTCATCTTTACCTTGCTTAGAGGAAGAATCTATGGTAGAGTTCGCAGCAGTGCACCCAATAGAACACTTACTTTTTGGAACGTACTGCAGTGCATCTTTCCTTGGCGTTCAAATGCAAACTTGTGTCCTTTGCAGGTGCTTTTGCATCTGCCTTAGAAGTACCAGGGATGCCTGCATCATTGCCAGATTGTATACCCTTAACTATAGCATGTTCAGTGACAACAGGTTCAATGGTCTTCTTTCCTTGGACATCACCCGGGCAAGCTTTCCTAGCTTCCATCTGTTCCTTCTCCTTCTTGGTTTTACAATTTCTTTTAGCATGACCAAGGGTTTTATAGTAACAACAGAACTTAGGAACATTTTCATAAACAATCTCCTGGGTGAATGAACGATCATTAGAGAGTCTAACCTTGATACTCTTCTGCAGGTCCTTTGAAACATCAACCTCAACCAAAACCCTCGCATATGAAGGCATTTCCCTATTAGTGGTAAGTTTATCTGCATACACAGGCGTACCCACAACAGAGCTAATTTTACCCAAAGCCTTCAAAGACCAAAGTTCAAGGGGGAGATTTCTCAACTGAATCCAAACTGGGAGAATGCTCAGACTCTCCATATCAAACTGAAACAAGTCTGGCATCCCTTTAAGCAACAGAGGACGGCCAAATGCAAGGTAAGGGCCCCCCTGTAAGCACTATGTCCTCTTCATTACAAAATTTAAAGATAATCCAATCACTCACATGGTGGAGAACTTCAACCTTTGCATGCCAAGATTCAATAATTAGGTTGAGGGCGGCTTTTCCTGGAAATTTACCTGCAAAAAATCCCACCAAGCTGTGTTCCCACTCCCTCTTTGTATTGTCCAAGTCTTCATCATCAATTTGAGCTTCTTTACCAACAGTAGCAAATTTAGGAACAACACCACAATTCTGTTGGTGCCTATTTTTTGCAAATAAATCCGCCCAAGAGACCTTGTTCCCCTTCATGAAGAACTCCTTTTCACCTTCATTTGTGGCATTTTGACAAACACCCAAATTACTGACACCTGCCAAGTCCTTACCATCTTTTGGCCGAACACCTGAAGGGTGCTTAGTAGAATTAATACTAACCCCTGCATTGCCCTTAGCATTCTTTGGATTCACCCTAGTAGCACCCTTTGCAGCATTTAATCGAACACCTGGTGCGCTAGTAGCAAGAGACTCAACAGTGCCACTGTTACCTTCAGCAATTCCCTTTGTGTCGTTCTGTCGAGCTTTTGGTGCACAGGTAACTCTGGTAGTGTTGATTTTCTCAGTGCTAACAGCAGCAGCCTCACCACTGTGACCAACCAACGTTTTACTGCAAATTTCTTTCAAACCCAAAGCATTCTGTTTTCCAAGATTCTGGCGAGCCTGAGTTTCATCATCACAATCTGGGTCATCGAAAGAGTCTTCTGTACCCTGCGTTGCAGATGCTGCACCCTTTGCAGCATTTGGACGAACGACTGGCACCCAAACCTTTTTACTCGAGTGAACTTTGAATCCCAGTTCCTTAGTGTCATTTTGTCGAACACCTGGTGCATGCACACCTGAAGTACACGCACCAGACCGAACTGAAACAGCACCAACACCAACGGAATTTTCCTTCCCAACGGGTAGATCCCCTTCAGAATCTTCAGATTCACAATCAGTGGACGTACCTTCCATTTGTTCTTCATCATTTCCATCCAGATCATCAGAGGACGAAAACCCTGGGTTCTGTTCACAATCTCCATCTGATTCATTTTCAGTTTCATATTCAGAAGTAGCTTCTTCACTGCGAGACTTGGAATCTACCTCCTCCAACTTCGATTTGCAACAGGAAGCAGTATTACCCACTCCCGTAGCCTTCTGCAAATTTAAATCTGAATTTACCTTCTGCAGTTTCAGATCTGAAATATCCTTAGCCTTTGAGACGATTTGAGAAATGCAAACTGGATTTACAATCCCAGTGACTCTTTCTTCATCTTCAGAATCATCGGAGGAAGTTTCCTTCTCATTCAAAGGTGAAAATCAGTTGACGACTGCGGAGAGTCTCCCAACCTCCTTACAAATCTGTTGATCAAGTCATAAAGTTGCTTCAAAAATTTTTTGGTGGGATCCTTTGAAAATACAACCAACATGCACAAAAAGGCATTAACATGTAAACAAGAGGCAGGTGTATTGCTGAGGACTAAACATTTATCTTGTTTTTGTTTTAGGTACTAAATTTTTAACCCTTTTTTGTATTAGGGCCTAAAATTTCACCAATGATTTTCTGCGACTAGTTGACTAAAGAAAAAGAAAAGGTTCAATACCTGAAATAGGATAGAATTAAAGTTTTAAAATCATTCATGTAGTTGCTTCTTCTTGATGTGTTTAGGTCTCTGTTACCGTGTGATGACAGTCCCATGCACTGCAACAGATTTGAACTTTAATAGCTCTAATAGGGAAAGAAAATCAGAACTCAAATAAAAACAGGGTAAAAGTTCAGTGCCCATAGGTGTAACTAGTGCATATATTTCGTTAATTTGTCTTTCCTTTTTGATATTCAAGTCAAATCAAGCTGGATATGTACTGTATTAAACACTAAAGGCAAGGGTATCAAATAACCATTTACAAGACTAATTATATAATTTATATATATATATATTTAGAGAGAAACTGCATGGTGTTCAGGTGTATGTGACTTGCTATAACTGATATGAAAGGATTGGTATGAGATAGAACTTAGGTTGCTTGGCATAGGTGTTCTAGAATTCAGCTTGATTTCATCTCTGTTTTCCATGTTTATCCTAGGCTGTCTTATTAGGCCTCTTGAGTTTTGTGGAACACAGGTCTTTTTCTCAACATCTTGGCCTTTTCTCATCAATGGATGATTATCAGCTGCCAATTCATTCATTTTATCAATGAGCTCTTAGCTTTGCAACATTTATGCACATAAATACCTTAAAAATATAGATGTTGATCCTGGCTAGCTCTCATACCTTGAAGTTACTTAGTTATTGATATTTGATGGTTGGCATATATATCATTTGGTTGCATTTGAGCCCTATGTTTTTACTGCAGAGGATACTGTTCTCAGATTCCTATAGATCATTATTCTCCCTTCTTCTTTACCTGAAGTCTTGCAGTATGCATGTACATTTTTTATTCTTGAATGAAGTGACCAAAAAACTATTTTGACAGTCCATTTCAATTCATTTGTTGGCTTCTATTGAGTTATGACTCATATTGGGGTTTTTTATATGGGGCTATATATATATATTGTAGCCAAGGTTTGAAACGAAAGGGCAGTTTTTGTTTGATGATGGTGGAAATTGCGCAGGGGCTCCATGAACGTAGGCACATTGCCAAACCTCATAAATTCATTGTTCTTCTCTCTTTTAATTTTCTCTATTTTTCATAATTGCTATGTGTGTGTGCATAACCTTTGTGTGTCATTGAACAACAGCTTCAGTTTATATTGTTGAATTAATTGAGGGATGATTCCTTGTTTTCAACTGTCATAGTAGTCATATAATGACACTTCTTTAATGCTTTTGCCCCCAAGGATGTTTGTCAAAATTATGCTGTTTATTTCTAATTTCCTAGCTACCTCTGATCTACTATCTTGCAGTTGCTTCATCTCTCTTCAAAGAGGCTGAAGATCCCATTATTTGGTCTGAGACTTGCCCTGAGAATGGGTTGGCCTGTTGGGGTTGTCTCTAGTTACATCAGATGCACTCAAGTTTGAGTTCACTGGTAAATGGGAGTATATTTTATACCAATTAGAGTGCAAATGATCTCTGTTTCCATGGCAAACATTGATATCCTCCTTCAATTGTATATTCTAAAGTATATGTTTTTGTATGTTCTACTTGGTTTTGTTTGACATTTGTGCAAGTGCTTGTTTTGGCCTCTTTAGCATTATACATGGAGTGCCTGCAACTTTGTGTATGTAGTTCTTGGGGGGCTCCTGTCAAGGATGAAGATTCCTGGATTGCTACAAGGGGTAAGGTGCCAATCTAATTTGATCTCCATTTAGCCATGTATTTTGAAAATTGAATTTTATGAAAATATTGATAAATACGTGTTATTTTTTTTTTGGTTATGACCATCCTATGGTTTTCATCAGGGATTCAATTGATTTTTGTGGAGTTCAAAAAGTATTCCACTGAAGCTGTGCTTGATTCTGATCAATCTTTTGTTTGGTAATTGTGAATGTATGGCTTTTAGCTTTAGACAAAATAGAATTTGGGCAAGATATCATGAAATAATCATGCAGAAAATTTCCTTCTCTTCATTGAGATGGTTAAAATTCTCTCTTCAATTGATACGCAGTGAGACTGGAATGTGTTGCTTCCGTGGTGTGTTTTGTGGATATAATTTCCAATTTGTTTTAACAAAGTTCTTCCTCAGTGTGTATAAAATCTTTGGTTGATCATATTTTGTGGCTTGTCTATTGAGCTCTTAAAATGATTTATGCCAAGTCTAGATGACTTGATTATGGAAATTCTTTGATATTTGTGCAGCTCCAGTATGAGTGTCGTTCCTTTTTCCTGTATCATTTTATCAAGTTCCTTTTTGTGTGGATGCAGTTCACTTTATTCCTTTTTCCTGTATCATTTTATCAAGTTCCTTTTTGTGTGGATGCAGTTCACTTTAGTGGTAACTAGTTTTCCTCTTTTTTTTTTTTATTCTTTGAATTTCTGTTTTCCTGGTACTGTTTTCTTTATTCAGTCTTGTCAATATGCCTAATGAATCATATTTTTACTTGTGTTCATTTAAGTTCTGCTCTTCAGGAATGGAAAGCATACACTGCCCAACTCAATTATTTACTTGGTAATTCCAGGTCAGTGGAGATCTCCTTCTCTCAAGTAAATTTGGTTTCATTTTGTACGCTTGGCAACTGGTATAGCCATTTAAATTGTGATCGCTAATTTATGAAGCCTTTTTGTCAATCACAATACCTTGGGGCATGTGCAGTTGCTGAAAGCAGTATTTATTTTTCATTTCCAGATTTCCAAACAGTTATGAAGATGACACCTTGTCTTCTAATTTTCCAAAATTTATAGGAAATCTTAAAAACAATAAAACTACAATTTTTGATATGGACATTTTTGTAACATTTGAAAAACTGAAAATAAGACTCTTCTCTGCAAGTGAATAAAGCCTTATTTTGCCAACGCTAAGGCTCTGCTTACCTGAAGAATTATTTTCCATATCCAGTTTTCCAAGTACAAAAATGCCGCCTTATTTTCGTTTTTCCAAATTTGTATAAAACAGTTAGAAAATATCTTTTTATTGTTTTCTAGATTTCCTACATATATCTTGGAAAATTGAAAAATAAGTTGGCGTTTGTAATTATTTAAAAATTTTGAAATATGAGAATTATTATTATTATTATTATTCATGACGCCCTAGGAGATTATTTCCAAGGATGGGACTAACATGTCATATTGCAAAAAATCATAGCGGTCTAATAGATTGTTGGTAAATTCACTTGACCAACCTCTACTAAAACCAACTAGATCAACTAGAGCACAACAATGCATAGTGTTAGGGAGTGACAATGTAATGGGGAAAAAGGGGAGAGAGATACTGCTATAATTGTATTTTCTAAGGATTTGAAATGAATATATGATTATCTATGTTATCGTTTGTATGATTATTCTCTTGTAGTTAAATAATACAAGTAGTCCTTTTCATTGTGATATTATGCTGCCTTGGATTGTGATGTCTCTAATTGTTATAGTCTTATTCGGTGTATAAGAATATATTGCTCGTGTGATATCCTATTGTTCCTTGGTTTTCTTGAGTATTGAGACTCACCAGGTGCTCATGATTGCAGGCTTGAATGTGTGAGACTTGGCTGACTTGTCGAGGGAAAGCTCTCAACGAGTGCCACACGGCCCTTACTTGAGTCCCATTTTGGGGGTCCGTGACAGTTGGTATCAGAACACAGTGTGTGCGAGTACCATGAGTGGTAATATGAGAAACAAGTCAGGAAAAGTGGAGCGCATTGAGGCGCTTGAGACGAAACTTGTAACCCTGGAGAGAACGTGCGGTGAACTCTAAGGGTTGGTGGCAACATTAATAAAAGAGAAAAGCGTGCCAACAAAGCTTGAGGCCGCTGAAGAAAACCCTAGAAAAAATCTCTATAGAGTATTAAAAGTTGTAGAGAGACTTGAGGAACTTGAAAAATTCATTCTACATGTGAAATTCCTAGAGAAACGGCCAAGAGAGCTTGTAGTCTTTCAAAAGAGTATCGAGTAGTTGGAAGCCTTTGAGAGTAAGCTGGAACATATTGAGGGCATATTGCCATCTCTTTCGTCCCAACGGGGAGAGCCAATAGAGCTTGAGGCCTCCTTACGGGAGCTAACGGATAATTTTGATTTCCTTGCAGAAGATGTTAAGGAGTCCATTACGGCTTTGAAGGAAGATTTGAAGGAGATGGGCAATGTCCAAAGTGCGGTGGTCCAAGTCCAAAGGGATTTACAAGAGATCACTGTGAAAGTGAATGCAGTGGCACAGATAGCACGAAGGCCGGTTGTAGATCCCATTGAGAGTTTTCGATTGAAGGTACCGGAACCTAAAAGTTTTGGGGGTACGCGAGATGCCAAGGAGCTGGATAATTTCTTCTTTGATATGGAGTATTACTTCACGTGCTCACGAGTGGATCTAGAAGTGGACCGGGTAAATCTGGTAATGATATGCCTGGTAGGGGATGTAAAAGTGTGGTGGAGAATTAAATGGAATGATATTCAACACAATAGATGTGTTATCAACACATGAGAGGGGTTGAAACAGGCGTTGATGACTCAATTCTATTCCGAAAATGTGGAGTACATAACAAAGTGCAAAGTAATGGAATTGCAACAGATTGGCTCAATAAGGAGCTATGTACGAGAATACCAAACCTTGATGTTGGACATTATAGACATGACCGAATCAGACAAACTAATTTATTTTCTTTAGGGTTTGAAGACATGGCCAAGGAATGAATTGTGTCGGCAAGGTGCTGGTGATCTCTCTTCTGCCCTCGCTGCTGCTGAACGGTTGGATGATTTTTGAGATAATTATGGGAAGCGGAATTTCCCTACGTCCTCCAATAATGATTCCAGAACCAGTAAAGTGTATAAGCCTACAAATGAGGGAAGGGATAGGGAGATAAATAGTTTTTGGAAAGATAAAAGAGCGCCCATGGTTAAGGAGTGGAGGGGCGGACGAACGGGGGGTGGAGAGTGTCGACCGATCTCTTGTTTTCTTTGCATGGGACCACATCGAGTGGTGGAGTGCCCTGAACGTAAGGCTTTAAATGCTATAAAGGCCCTTCAAGAGGAAACTGAAACCCTGACAGCAACCCCGGAAGAACAACCGAATATGGTAGGAGTATTGAGATTTTTGGGGGCATTAGAGCGTCAAGTAATTAACAACAAGTCTCAGGAGAAGGGACTAATGTACGTTGATCTACTTTTGAATGGAAAGAAAATCAAGGCCATGATTGATACAGGGGTCACCCATAATTTCATTGTTGATTTTGAAGTTCAACGGTTAGAATTGTAAGTAGATAAGGATGTGGGCAAGTTAAAAGCAGTGAATTCTCAAGCGTTAACCACGGTGGGGGTGGCACCTAAAGTGGCATGCCAAATGGGATCATGGTTTGGAACAATTGATTTCACTGTGGCACCCATTGACGATTTTGATGTGGTATTGGGGATGAATTTTCTTAAAGTGACACGTTCAATGCCGATCCCAACTGCGGATTGTCTTGTGATAATGGGAAGTGCACCTTGCGCGGTCCCTGCAGCCTACAACAATTTCGATGAGAGGAAGTTGCTTTCAGCTCTCCAATTCAAAAATGGAGTAAAAAGAGGAGAATCTTCTTTCGTGGTTCTACCGATAGTCTTAGATGATGCAGAGGTAGGGAAATATCCACTTGAGATTAAGGAAGTTTTAGAAGAGTTCAAGGAGGTGATCCTGGAACAGCTACCGAGGGTTTTACCACCTCGACGACAGATTGACCACGAAATTCAACTTTTGCCAGGAGTAAAGTTGCTTGCACGTGCCCCTTATCGAATGGCACCATCGGAGTTAACTGAACTTAGAAGGCAACTGAATGATCTTATTGCAGCAGAGTTCATTCGTCCTTCAAAAGCACCTTTTGGGGCCCCAGTGTTATTTCAGAAGAAATAAGATGATAGTTTGCGCTTGTGTGTAGATTATCGAGCTCTTAATAAGGTGACGGTGCGCAACAAGTATCTCATTCCATTGATTGCTAATATTTTTGACCAGTTAAGTACAACTAGATATTTCACAAAACTGGACTTGAGGTCATGATATCATCAAGTGCGCATTGTTGAGGGAGATGAACCGAAGACCACTTGTGTCACCCGGTATGGAGCATTTGAATTCCTTGTCATGCCTTTTGGGGCTAACAAATGCATCCGCTACCTTTTGTTCTCTAATGAATTAGGTTTTTCGGGAGTACCTTGATCAGTTTGTGGTTATTTATCTTGATGACATAATGGTTTTCAGCGCATCTTTAGAAGAACATAAAGATCATCTTCGGAAGGTTTTTCAAAAACTCAAAGAAAATTAGTTATATGTAAAAGGGGAGAAGTGTGTTTTTGCTGAAAAGCATATTAAATTCTTGGGGCATATCATTGAGGAGGGCCCGATACGGATGGATTCAGCTAAAGTAAAAACTATCAAGGAGTGGCGAGCACCAACATCCGTTAGAGAACTGCGATCTTTCTTGGGTCTAGCCAACTACTATCGAAAATTTATAAAGGGGTACTCTAGAAGAGTTGTATTGTTAACAAATTTAATGAGGAAGGGGGTACCATGGGGGTGGTCAAAAGAGTGCCAATCAGCATTCGTTGAATTAAAGGAAAAGATTGTAGGAGATCTTGTGCTAATCCTTCCTGATGTGACAAAACTATTTGAAGTGCAAGTAGATGCCTCAGACTTTGCATTAGGGGGAGTTCTCTTGCAGGAAGGGCATCTAGTTGCTTTTGAAAGTAGAAAATTATCAGGTGCCGAACGGAACTATACAGCACAGAAAAAGGAGCTTGTTGCAGTGGTACACTATCTTCGAGTGTGGAGGCACTATCTCTTAGGGTCCAAATTTGTGGTAAAAACCGATAATGTGGCAGTTACTCACTTTTTGTCACAACCTGGACTAACGTCAAAACAAGCTTGTTGGCAGGAGAAGCTAGCTGAATTTAATTTTGATTTTGAATATAAAGTAGGGAAGACAAATGAAGTGGCCGATGCTTTAAGTAGAAAAACCGAATTGGCAGCATTGAAACTCATCAGTCATATATCAACTAGTAGAGTGTCGTTATCTTTGAAGAATCTTATCAAGGAACATTTAAGTACAGACCAGCAGGTGCAGTCCCTGAGCACACTAATAGAAGAAGGGAAGACTCGACAATTCTGGGTAGAAGATGGACTGATTATGACTAAAGGCAGGAGAGTCTATGTGCCCAAAGCTAGAAAGTTGAGGAAAACCTTACTAAAAGAGTGTCATGATACGTTGTGGACTGGTCATCTAGGATGGCGAAGAACTTAGGCATTGATTACACAGGGGTACTATTGGCCGAATATGCAAGATGATGTGATGAGTTATACCAAAACTTGCTTGATCTGTCAACAAGACAAGGTAGAAAGAAAGAAAACCTCAAGTTTATTGGAGCCATTGCTTGTTCTTGCCAGGCCATAGGAGAGTGTCTCTTTGGACTTTATTTCCTCGTTGCCAAAAGTAGAGGAGTATGACACAATTTTGGTGGTGATTGATCGATTCTCAAAGTATGCTACTCTCGTACCAGTCTCGAAACCATGTTCAGCAGAGAAGACAGCTCAGCTATTCTTCAAGCATGTGGTGAAATATTGGGGTGTTCCAAAAAGTCTAATCAGTGATAGGGATGTTAGATTTACGAGGGGATTTTGGGGTGAACTCTTTCACTTGATGGGTTCAAACCTTAATCTGTCCACCAGCTATCACCCACAGACAGATGGTTAGACCGAACGTTTTAATGGGATGTTAGAAGAATACTTGCAACATTTCGTTAACTCCAATAAGAAGAATTGGGTTACTTTATTGGACATGGCATAATTCTGTTTTAACTCCATAAAATCTTCTGCGACTAATAAAAGCCCTTTTGAGATCGTGACAGGTCAACAACCGACTCTCCCGCACACTCTGGATGGTCCATACAAAGGCAATTGCCCAAAAGCATACCAATTCACGAAAAATTGGTTGCAAAACATCGAAGTCACTCGAGTTCAGTTAGAAAAAGCATCAAAATGCATGAAGAAATGGGCTGACAAAGGGAGACGACCACAATAATTTGAAGCTGGAGATCTGGTTCTTGTAAAAGTGTCACCGGAAACATTTCAATTTCTTCGTAGCAAGGATAAAAGGCTGTTACGCCGTTACGAGGGTCCAATTAGAGTGATCGAGAAGGTGGGACATGCATCTTATCGGCTTGAGCAACCCGAGTGGATGAAAAGCCACAGACGTCTAGTCCATCCTATGTTTCATGTAAGCAATTTAAAGTCATTCCACATAGATGAAGCAGATCCGCACCGACAAAAGCTAAGGAGATCAACAATTTTCAGAAAGCAGCCTATCAACAAAGAAGTCTAGGAGATCATTGCAGATAAAGTCGTCAATGCAGAAGGTCGTCAACAACAACAATTTCCAGTTCAGTGGCTGGGGCTGGGGGAAGAAGAGAATAGTTGGAAAAAGGCAGAAAACCTTCAGCATGCCATATAGAAGATTGAAGATTTCAGAAATTTGAAGATAATGACATCAACTTCGACATCAGAAGAGTGATACGACCTTCTACAACACATCGACGAGGATGTCGATAAAATGAGTGGGGGAGGATGTTAGGGAGTGACAATGTAATGAGGAAAAAGGGGAGAGAGACACTGCTATAATTGTATTCTTCAGGGATTTGGAATGAATATATGATTATCTGTGTTATCGTTTGTATGATTATTCTCTTGTAGTTGAATAATACAAGTAGTCCTTTTCATTGTGGTATTTTGTTGCCTTGGATTGTGATGTCTCTGATTGTTATAGTCTTATTCGGTGTATAAGAATATATTGCTCATGTGATATCCTATTGTTCCTTGGTTTTCTTGAGTATTGAGACTCACCAGGTGCTCGTGATTGCGGGCTTGAACGTGTGAGATTTGGCTGACTTGTCGAGGGAGAGCTCTCAACGAGTGCCACACGGTCCTTACTTGAGTCCCATTTTGGGGGTCCGTGACACATAGCATTGACTGTTAATTGTGAATTTTTTTTAATAAAAAATTTAGTTTAAGTTATCATAGATTACTTCTCTATTACCTCTCATATGAAGTCATGGATGGAGCATAACGCATGGGAGTTGAAGCTGAACATTGAGGAGATCTATTGGGGATATGGCTAGTGTGATATTGATTGGGCACAATAAGGGTGGAGTTGAAGCAATTGGAGCATTGTCAATTTACATGTTTACTATATAGGAATGGAATTAGAATCGAGCGAAATTAAATTTATCACTTTATTTTGTCATGCTGCCATTCACATTTTTATTTGATTTCATTTTTATCATATTTCATTCTACAATCCAAACATAAGGTTACTGGTGTGACTTGAAAGATAATTTCCGAAAACAAGGTGCTATTAGCACACCAAAAAGTCATTAGTACTTCACGTCTTAAAAACTCAGTGAAGTCATAAATTTGCTCCTTGAATTTTTTTTCCTTGAGATAAAACTCTAGGAATACATTACCACTGTATTTGGAAACATAGATTTCAGACCTTCGATTTGAATTTGAATGAATTTGGATAAATTTCAATATAAAGTGGAGCCTGCGTGACATTTTTCTGGTGTGGCTCCTCTCTTTTTGAATTGATTGGATTTGTACTGGTGCAGAGCCCATATGGTGACTTTCCTCTAGCCTATGATTTTCTACACACACTGCCAACAAGGAGACCTGGAGAGCCATGCAGCTTGTAATCTAGAAGCTAATTAAGGTAATTTTTTCTTTGGTTCGGATGGGAATATTGACGCAGTTTTTTATCTGCAAACTCAAAATCAATTTATGTGGAAAGAGAAGTAGTGAACTGCTCGTCTACTTGAAAATAAATGCACTGATTTTCATTTTTCTTTTGAAGATTTTTATGGATTTGGTGAATAAATATGTCTAGAAGAAGACCGGAAGCTTGATCATGCCTTGATGGTTTACTCTTTCTGGAAGGAGGCCAAAGTGACCTCATGCCAGCAAAATGTGCAAGTAAATCTCGACTCTGATGGAGCTTGGGAGGAGGAAGCAATCGAGAGTAGGGAAGTTATTCTAACTTTGAAGTAGAGATTTTTTTTTTTCTCCAGTTTAGCAAACAACCTTTCACAATGAACCCACTGTTAGCAAAATAGCACGATCTGCTTTGCTTAAAGGTCCATTTGGATCAATAATTTTTCTTAGGGAAAAGAAAAGAAAATAAGGATATTGTGCTGGACACCTCACTTGTGCCAAACACTAATACTACAACTATTACTATTGAATATATAAGAAATTAAAGTAATGTAGAAACTAATAATAAAACAGTAAAAAAAACAAGGCAAAACATTTATGAGGTTCGGTATAGAATTACCTACGTCCTCGGGCGTAGATGATCAATCCACTACTTCTTGACAAAGTATAACTTTGAAGTGTGTTTTACAAATGAAGAGTTGATCTCTTTATATAACTTCAACCTTAAGTCCAAAAAACACTTCTCTCTAATGTGGGACAAATAATATAAAATATTCAAAACAACCTTTTATACTAATGTGGAACCATTCTATCAATGTGAGACAAAAAAAAAAAAAAAAAAAACAAATCTCCATCTTGACGATAAATTCAACAAATTTTTCAGTCACCAACATTTTCTGGAGTTCCACATCATCGGCGCCTTCCAAAATCTTCAGACGTGCAGGATATTAATCAAGTCCAAAAAATGTTTGAACTTGATTGTTGTCACAATCTTGGTCAACATATCTGCGGGATTTTCAGTTGTAGCAATTTTTCGAAGAAGTATCTTGCCTCCATCAATAATATCCCACAAAAAATGAAACCAAACGTCGATGTGCTTCGTTCATGCATGGTAGACTTGATTCTTTGCCAAATGAATAGCACTCTGGCTATCACAAAACACAACAATGTGCTTCTGAACAACTCCTAAATTTTCAAGTAAACCCTGCAACCAAATAGCTTCCTTAACAGCCTCTGAAGCTGCCATGTACTTTGCTTCTGTTGTAGATAAGGCAATGGTAGACTGTAAGGTAGACCTCAAACTCATCGGACCATTAGCAAATGTAAAAACATATCTAGTAGTTGATCGATGTTTATCCAAATCATTTGCAAAATCAGAATCCACATATCCAACAACACGTTGATCAATAGTATTATTTTTCTTAAATACTATACCAACATCAATCGTATTTATAATATATCTCAAAATCCATTTCACAGCTTGCCAATGTCCTTTACCCGGATCATGTATATACCTTCTCACCATACTAACAACTTGTGAAATATCAGGTCTAGTACAAACCATTGTATACATCAGACTACCAACAACACTTGCATAAGGAACCTGTGACATATAGTTACATTCCTCATCTGATTTAGGAGATAAAGTCACACTAAGTTTGAAATGAGGAGCAAGAGGAGTGCTTACTGGTTTTGACTGCTCAGACATGCCAAAACTCTGTACTACCTTCTTCAAATACTGTTTCTAAGACAAACTAACTCTTCCTCTCATTCTGTCTTTGCGAATCTCCATGCCAAGTATCTTCCTTGCTTCACCAAGATCTTTCATCTCAAACTCTTGATTTAACTGACTTTTCAACTTGTTGATTTCTTCCCTATTCTTTCAAGCTATCAACATATCATCAACATACAAGAGTAAATATATAAAAGATCCATTTTGTAGTTTGCGAAAATAAACACAATGATTATGCTTATTTCTGATGTACTTCTGACCCATTATAAACTGATGAAATCGTTTGTACCACTGTCTTGGAGACTGTTTTAAACCATACAATGATTTACCAAGTTTACATACCCAATTTTCTTTTCCTGCAACCTAAAATCCATATAACTGAGTCATATAGATTTCCTCTTCCAAATCACTATGTGAAAATGCAGTTTTTGCATCGAGTTGAACTAGTTCAAGATCAAATTGTGCTACCAAAGCCAACAAAATTCGAATGGAAGAATGTTTAACAACTGGAGAAAATACCTCATTATAATCAATGCAAAAAATGTTTAACAATTGGAGAAAATACCTCATTATAATCAATGCTTTCCTTCTGTGCATAGCCCTTAGCTACCAATCTAGCTTTGAAGCGAACATTATTTGCATCTGGAAATCTTTCTTTCTTTACATAAACCCATTTGCAACCAATTTCTTTCTTACCCTTGGGTAGCTGGGCTAGCTCCCAAGTCTGATTCTGATGAAGAGACTGCATTTCTTCATCCATTGCTTTTTTCCACTTGTCTGATTTAGAGTTCCCCATTGCTTCTTTAAAAGTGTAAGGAACATTATCATCCACAACTGGAAGTGCATAGACCACCATATCAGTATACCGAGCAGGTTTTCGAATTTCTCGTCGTAGCCTTTGAGAAATAATTGATTCTTGTTGCTGTGAAGGTTCTCGAATTGAAATCTCCTCTTCTTGCACACTATTCCCTACCGTAATTGGAGAGTTACCTTGTGTAGTCTCATTTCTCACTTTCCCAAAATTCTCTCAACCTCTACCTATTGTTGAGTACCATTGGTCTTCTCTTCAACTCGTGACTCTTTGCGTATTGTTTTTTTCATCATCGCAAGTTCATCAAAAGTCACATCCCTGCTTAAAATCATTTTTTTTGTCTCTAGACACCAACGACGATATCCTTTAACTCCTGCACTTATCCCCAGGAATATTGCTTTGTTGGCTCTTGGATCCAACTTAGATTTTTTAACATGATAATAAGTTATAGTACCAAAAACATGTAAAGAATCATAATCACTAGTAGGCTTTCAAGACCATACTTCATAGGGTGTTTTCCTCCTATTGCAAATGATGGTAGATGATTGATGAGATGACACGCGTATCTAACAGGCTCAGCCCAAAACCTTTTGTCTAACCCAGCATTAGGCAACATATATTGAACTTTCTCCAGCAAAGTCTAATTCATGCGCTCTGCCACCCCATTCTGCCGTGGTGTATTTCGAACTGTGAAGTGTCGAGCAATACCTTCATACTGACATACCTTCATAAACGGGTCACTCGTGTATTCACCTCCATTATCTGATCTGAGCCATTTAATCTTTTTGCCAGTTTGAGTTTCAACTAATTTTTTCCACTTAAGGAAAATATCACACACTTTATTTTTATGTTTCATAGAATACACCAAAACTCTTCTAGAAAGATCATAAACAAAAGTGACAAAATAATGCACACCACCCAACGAAGCCTTTTTTGTGGACCCCTATACATCTGTATGGATGTAGTCTAAAATATCTTTAGTTTGATGGATTGTTGTGCCAAATTTCATTCTAGTTTGTTTTCCCAGAATGCAATGCTCACAAAATTCAAGTTTGCACACCTTTGCACCCTTTAACAAACCTCGCTTAGCTAATTGTTGTAAAGATTTTTCTCCTGCATGTGCTAATCGCATATGCCATAACTTGGTTGTATCTGAACCTACATCTTTATTAGAAATAATAGCTGCTGAGCCAATAACTGTACTACATTGTAAATAATACAAGCTGTTTTTCCTTATTCCTTTCATCACCACCAGTGCACCTGATTTAATCTTTAAGGTTTCATCTTTCAAAGTGATAGTGAACCCTTTAGATTCTAAGGCACCCAATGAAATCAGATTCTTCTTTAGGCTTGGAACATACCTAACATTAGTCAAGGTCTTAATAGTTCCATCTTGACATTGCAACTGTATTGATCATATTCCAGTTGTTTTACAAGTATTATCATTTCCCATAAAAACAATCCCACAATCTAATTCTTCAAAATTAGAAAATCATTCCCTATTGAGACACATGTGATAGGAACAACCAAAATAAAAAATCCACTCACCAAAATAATGTGACGAAGATGTTCCAACAAGAGAAAAATCTGACCTACTTCCATCATCATTGGCTATAGTGGTATTAGAATGTGCTTTGCCCTTGTTCTTCTGCTATAATTTAGGGCAATCTTTCTTCCAATGCTCTCTCTCATGAAAAAAGACACATTCATCTTTAGCAGGTCTCCCATGAGATTTACTCATCCCATGAGATTTACTCTTCCTTCCAAGCATACGACTCTGAGAACGTCCCCTTATTGTTAGTGCTTCTGTTGTTTCTTAATGGACCCTCTGATCGTTCTTTCTGCATTCAGTACTAATCAATGCAGTACAAACAACATCATAAGTAACTTTATCTTTCCCATACAATAAAGTGGTGGTCAAATGTTCATACTCATCAGGGAGAGAATTTAGTAACAATATGACTTTATCCTCATCTTTCACATTTTCATCCAAATTTAACAAATCGGCCAAAATTTATTGAAAGCATTTATGTGGTCATTAATCGAAATACGTAGTTGATACTGAAAGCGAAACAATTTCTTTTTCAAATAGAGCTGATTTTCCAAACTCTTGGTCATAAATGTATCTTCCAATGTCTTCCACAATTTTTTTGCAGATGTCTCTCTCATAACACAATATTTCTGATTTTTGGCGAGACACAAACGAATCGTACCACATGCCTGACGATTGATCTTTTCCCAATCTCTGTCACCCATATCTACTGGTTTATCATCCAAAACAATATCTAGTTCTTGCTGATACAAGATGTCCATCACCTCGCATTGTCACATACCAAAATTATTGGTACCATCAAATTTCTCCACCTCAAACCGAGCATTAGCTATCGTCTTCGATGATGATGTCGAAGCCAAAGAGGTTGGAGTTCGTGTGGACAGAGTTTTTTCTACTGCTGCACTAGTTTCTGCCATCTTCTATATATTCAATAGCAACCAACAAAGCAAAAGACCTAGGATGAATAGTACGTACCAATTGTGTCTACTCTGTTTTATTCTATGAAATTCCACTTTGACCAGGCCGACCTCCAGGGAGCGACTGACCCGCAATGGTCTCTGAGCACTCGCTTAGATAAGGTTTTTCTTAGGCATCAAACGTGGAATGAAGGATCCTAACAGAGGAACACCTCTGTATCAATACTATTCAACTTAGCTCTGATACCAATTGTTGTGCCGAGCACCCCACTTGTGCCAAACACCAATACTACAACTATTGCTATTGAATATATAAGAAATTAAAGCAATGCAAAAACTAATAATAAAACAGTAAAAAAAATAAGACAAGAAATTTACGACGTTCGGTATAAAATTACCTACGTCCTCGGGCGCCGATGATTAATCTACTACTTCTTGACAAAGTACAACTTTGAGGTGTGTTTTACAAATGAAGAGTTGAGATCTTTATATAATTTCAACTTTAAGTCCAAAAAACACTTCTCTCCAATGTGGGACATATAATATAATAAATTCAAAACAACCTTTTATACTAATGTGGAACTATTCTACCAATGTGGGACAAAAAAACAACAAAGGAGACTTATTTTCCTTTATATATTACTTCTCTATTAAATACTATTGATATGACATAAAAATAAGATTGAAAAAAAAAAATTAATGAAAGGTGAAAATTAAGGTTTTGCAATTAATTTCAAAATTATCACTATTAAACTAAGATGAAACCCCCTATCATCAAAATAACTAGCAAATAAATGTCAAATTTAATAGAGGATGTGTCATCTCCAACTATGAAAAGACATTAGAGAAAAGGTAAGCATCTCATTCTCATCCACTTTTTTTGACTGGTGCAATCTTATCTTTTCACAGTCCTTGACTTAGGCATTGAAGCAATCCCCCATAGTATACTCCAAGTCCTTCAAGCCTCTTGTTCGATTACTTGCAGGTGGTCATGGTCAAAATTAATCTACATCAACCAGCCAATTTTTGCAACAATAGTTGGTGCCATCTATGGGAAACAAGAGGATTTTTATCTTTGACCATGATTGTGTAGTATAATTCCAAGACAAAACTTGTTGTTGGGGGATCAATCACCCAAATTGATTCATTCCGCCCTAGCAAACAACTAATGTGAATTTTTGGCTTTCCAAAAGAGGGAGCAAGACATATTCTGTATAATCCTGCATAAAAAAAAAAAAAGGGATTATATAGAGCGTGCTCAAGTAGCCACCCAGATAGAAGCAGCACGCAGTGGGAAGGCGATGATACCACAAGAAGTCGTTGTAAAGGTATTAGACCTGAATAAAAAGATAAATATGCTAACAGTGTGGGTATTTATGAGCAGTGATCCCAAAAGCTTGAGGAAAAGTTTAGGAAAATTGACCAACTAGAGAGACTAGTGAAGGAGGTGCGCAACCATCCCTCCGTGGGGGAGACACCAACCAAATTGTCAGACCCCCCCCTCCTTTGACAAAATAGGTCATGGAGATTCCTTTGCCAAGTAAGTTTAAGATGCCTAACATTAAAGGGTGTGATAGGTTGTTAGATCCTTTAGACCACCTTGACACTTACACAACATTGATGCAATTACAAGGTGCGCCTGATGCAATCATGTATGTGTCAAGCATTTGCAATGACTCTAAAGGGGAATGTTAGGGCGTGGTAGCGAACTCTAAAGCTCTTTTCAATTAGGTCCTTTTCACTGATGAAGCAACAATTTATAGGGCATTTCGTCAGTAGTTAAAAAATGGAAAAAACTTCACCCAACTTAATGAGTCTTGTTCAAGGGTAGAAAGAAACATTAAAGGAGTTCATGCATTGCTTTGTCAGTGCAACTTTAAAAATCCAAAACTTAGATCATGGGATAGTGATAGCGGCTTTGACAATAGCTCTTCAACTAGGGGATTTCTTAAATTTGTCGGGAAAGGAGCCCCAAGTCAATATGGGTGGGTTGATGACACAAGCCCAAAAGTATATCAATTTAGAAGAGGTTATCACCACAAGAAGGAGCAAGACCAATTTGAAAAGGAAGAACTTGATTGACATTGATGAAGTAATCAACGAAGGTAAAAAGCAAGAAATTATTAAACCATCTAGCAGTTTGAAGGAGAACTTATGCGGACCCAATCATACAAAAGAAACACATCAAAGTTTTGGAGGTTTCATAGATACCACAGGCATGATACAGAGGACTGTGTCCATCTGAAATATGAAATTGAAGCTCTGATACAATTAAAACACTTGTCAAAATTTGTAAAAGAGAATGATTGTCGAGCCAAGGCATGTAATCAGCAAAAACCAGAAGCTACTTAAAAAGAAGAGTAGGTTGTAGGAGAGATTGTTGAGATTTTGAAAGGACCAGCTAATGGAGGAGATAGTAAAGGAGCAAGGAAAAGGTTTGCAAAGCAAACTTTCTTGGTTGATAACCATGTGTAGAGTCAGAAAAAATTGTGGTAGGATGAGGTTATTACCTTCACTTAAAAAGATATGAGAAGCATTAAATAGCCACACGATGATGCTCTGGTAGTGTCATTACTCATTGCCAATTATCTGGTAAGAAAGATATTGATGGATAATGGAAGTCCAGCAAACGTAATTTTCTGGTTGGTTTTACAGGAAATAGAGATAGGGGTAGAATGCTTGAATTTCATTTCAACACCTTTAGTTGGATTTGTAGGGGATGTGATTCACCCGTTTGGCACAATCACTCTCCAATTGACAATAGGAATGCTACCGCAACAAATCACTCTCATGACAAACTTCGTGGTGGTGGACCATCTTTGCATTTACAATGTAATATTGGTGCGTTCCACACTTAATGCAGCTCGAGCTATCATTTCCACTTACCACTTGAAGGTTAAATTCATAACCTCGAACAGAATAAGGGAGATAAGAGGGGACCTGACGGCAGCTCGCAATTGTTATGTAATGACCCTAAAGGGTAGGTTAGAAGGCCAAGAGGCTTTGATCTTAGAAGACCTAGACGTAAGGAGTGCAAACCTTCAAGTCAGTACACTAGTTGAGGATTTAATCAACATCCCTTTAAAGGAAGAAAAGTAAAAGAAGTGTGTCCAATTTGGGGCCCAGTTGTGAGACTCTTTGAAGAAAGAACTTTTGAGATTACTACAGGAGTATGTAGAAATTTTTGCTCGGTCTGTTGATGACATGCCTAGGATTGATCCGACAATTATTGAACACAAGCTCTAAGTGATCCTTGTCATCGCCTAGTGAAGCAAAGAAGATGAGCTTTGTTTTTTAGATAATCAAGGTAATTGATGAGGAAGTAATGAAGCTTTTAAAAGCTAAATTCATCAGGGAGGTTCACTAACCTGAATGACTTAGTAATGTGGTGCTAGTGAATAAGTCAAATGGGGCGGCTTACTAGTAGTTGGTGAATAAGATTTTCAAAGATCTCTTAGAAAATGCTATGGAGACTTGTGTGGATGACATGTTGGTAAGAGTTTAAAATTCGATGTTCATGAGAGGGATTTGAGGATAATATTTGAATTACTTTGTAAGTGTGGGATGAGACTAAATCCCACCAAGTGTGCATTTGGCATGTCAGTAGGAAAGTTCCTAGGGTTCATGGTGACCCATAGAGGGATAGAGGTAAATCCTGACAAATTCCAGGTCCTAATGGAGATGCATGCTGCATAGACTAAGAAAGAAGTGCAAATCCTACTTAGAAGGGTGAGATATTTAAGTAGTGAGTTCTATCTTGGTTTGAGAAGAAGGTAGATAACAAAATCCAATATACTACACAAGCAAGGTGTTATGGGGAGTAGAGATCAATTACTCGCCAGCAGAGAAAGCTGCCTTCGTAGTCCTATCCATAGCTAGGAAACTGAGACCCTACTTCCAAGTGCACAAATCTACCACATTGACCAACATGCCTTTGAAACAAACTCTCCAACGCTTAGAGTTATCAGGAAGGATGATGAAGTGGTTAGTTGAATTGAGGGAATTTGATATCCATTAGAAGCCCATACTTGCAATTAAGACACATGTCTTAGTTGACTTCATCGCTAAGAAAAATTTTGAAGACATTGCCCACTTGATGAGCACAACTTATGACTCAACCCTAGAGTGAGTATAACTCATCGAAAATGTCCCATCTTATGAGAACCGCTCATGAGGCAACTTAGGAGTGAGCACAACTCACTATGAATGACTCATTTGATGAGCACTATATATGAGGCCCGAAGACATGCCTACTTGATGAGCACAACTCATGAGGCAACTCAAGAGTGAGCATGGCTCACTAAGAAAGGCTCATCTAACAAGAACCACTCATGAGACCCGAAGACATGCCCACTTGATGAGCACAACTCATGAGGCAGCTCAAGAGTAAGCATGACTCACAAAGAATGGCTCATCTGATGATCATCGTTTATGAGGCCTAAAAACATGCCCCACTTGATGAGCACTACTCATGAGGCAACCTAGGAGTGAGCACGACTCAATCCTAAAAGAAATGGTTCAATAGATAGAATATGCTCAACAAATAAAAGAATGGTTCAGCAGATAGAATATGCTCAACAAATACAACAAATGCTCAGCAGATAAAATTGCTCAGCAAATAAAAGAACTGCTTAGCAGATAAAAGAATTGCTTATCAGATAAAAGAGCTACGCAGGAGATATAATATGCTCAATAAAAGAGCTGCACAGCAAATGGAATCTACTCAAGAAAAGAATTGCTCAGCAAATAAAAGAGTTACTTGGCAGATAGAATCTACTCAGCAGATAAAAGAGCTACTTAGAAGATATAAGAGTTGTGTAGCAAATAGAATCTTCTTAACAGAAGAGCTGTTCAGTAGATTAAAGGGTTGCTCAGCAGAAGAGTTGTTCAATAGATAAAAAAGCTGCTCAGCAGATAAAAGAACTACTCAGCAGATAAAATAGCTGCTCAGAAGATAGAATTGCTCATAGATAGAATTTGCTCAACATAAGAGTTGCTTAGTAGATAAAAGAAGCTATTTAGTAGACAAAACAACTACTCAAATTGAGCCAAAAGTGGGTGAACTAGCTCAAATCGAATTGAACCGACTCAAAGTGAGCCAAAAAGTGATCAACTCTTGAGATAAAGGAAAAAGACTAACATTAAATTCCATGATTATACAAGGTTTTAGGTCCCCCTTACATGGCTTTGATTGAGTGGGAACCTTATTAAGCGGGTCAAAGATTCTTCAATTTGGCTCAGATGAGCTAATCAACCCTCAAAAGGCTCAAATTGAGCCAAAGCCCCTTTAATTGTCTCAAATTGAGCCACAAACCCTTCAATTAGCATAAATTGAGCCAAACTCAGTAGCTTGGATTGAGCTGGTTGGCCTAGAATGAGTCACATGGTTTGAGTAAAAACTTACAAAAAATGATTGAGCCTTGATTTTCTCAAATAACACACAAAACCACTTAGATTGAGCTAAAGCCATCGGCAAAAAGCAGACTCTTGAGTTTTTGAACTAAATTTCTTTGACTCAAGAGTAAAGGTGGGGGACAATTGATATGACATAAAAATAAGATTGGGAAAACAAATTAATGAAAGGCGAAAATCAAAGTTCTGCAATTAATTTCCAAATTATTACCATTAAACCAAGATCAAACCTCCCACCATAAAAAAACTAGCAAATAAGTGTCAAATTTAATAAGAGCATGTCATCCTCGACTATAGAAGGGACATTTAGAGAGAAGCTAAACATCACATTCTCATCCACTCTTTTTTACTGTTGCAATCTTATCCTTCCACAGTGCCTAATTTAGGTATCGGAGCAATCCCTGGAGTACACCTCGGGTCCTCCAAACGTCTCTTGTTCAATTTCTTGTACATGGTGATGGTCAAAGATAGTCTACATCAACCATCCAATTTTTGGCAGCATAAAAAATAAAAGTTTGTTTTAATACCACTAAAAAATAAGAAAAATTAAATATCAAGGATATGTAAAATCACGATTTTGTTCATAGATTTGATATATATATATATATATATATATATATATTCTTATTTCTTTCTTTACTTGATAACCAAACATAACAATTTGAATTCTTTGATATTTTTCTTTCTTTTTTCTAATATTTTTTGAGTTCCAAATGGGGCCTAAATGCTTGTATTTTGTTTGGTTCACACTTCACATAATGGAAGAAAGTGAAAATTAAATAATTATTATACAAGGATATAATAGTTTACCAAAAGAAAATGTGGTGCCATTTTAAGACAAATGACCATTAGTGTTAATTCAAATAACATAGCACACTAGTGCAAAACCATTGTAGCAACATTGCACTTTGATAGTTATATTTAAACTCACAATCTAACGAACATAATCATACATCAAAACACTTTTATCATGTTTGGAGAAGTTCTGGATTTTAAGTTGTATTATATTTGAATAAAATTTAGTATAAAATTATATTAAATTTTATTTAAATCTACCTAAATACAAATCTAAGGTTTAAAATTCATGCTTTTAAATACTACGTTTCAAACTTTCACCATATAAAAGAGATAGGATTTCCAAAATTTGGCAGAAGCCTCTCCTTGGAATTTTATTTTTTTTTAATATGTAATTGTGTAATGAGTCAAACTCAATAGTCCTAACTCCCAATAATGACCGACTTTGAACCAAAGAGACTTAATGGCGACAAACATGAAAGGGACAAAACAAGCTTTCTTTTTAATGAACAATATTTTAACCTCAAGTGAGGTATGTAAAATTTAATTCTCTCTTTTAATTTTTTTTTTTTGGGGTAAAATCTTCATCTCTCACATCACAACTCAAAAATAAACATGAAACAAAGTTTGTATTACACTTTCAAAAATATTTAAAAAGTAAAATAAATCAACAACTCGTAGGTTACTCTAGTACAACATGCGCGTGGACACAGACGCACATGAATTAACATATATAATAAAATCATATATTAATATATGTGAAGGACGTTTAGTTTGCAACATAAAAAAATACTGACATAAAATGACATTCTTGAGTTTCTCATTTCTAAGAATAAGATTTTCACCTCATGAGAATTTTTTTCTTTGATTGACACTAAAATTATCAAGATTGTACACAAGATGACATCTTAGTATTTTATTTAATATGATACTCTTAATAAGTATTTTGAGAAGATAACTATTATACTTTAGACATGTACATGAACGATGTGTGAAGAATAATTATATATTTTACACAAAATCTACTAAGAAATATGTATCAAATTAAATTCATGTCACAAAGCTTATAGCAGTTGAAAGTGAAAACTAAACACTTAGTAATCTAATTAATCAAAATAATTGAAGGGCAATATAGTTTCCAAATTTTAACCATCATATTATTCTATTATGAAATAATAATAATAATAGTAAAATTACTTTTTCTTGAATAATTTAAATATAATATATACTATAACAATGCTATATTATGTGGGCATTGACGTCCAACAAACCTGAATAATAGTAAAGGCAATTTTGTTCCCAAAATTAGGATTTCCATGGAAAGGAATCTCTGGAAGTGACGGACACAAGATATCATATGTAATGACCCAAATAATTATAATGATTAAATAATTAAGGAAAATAATAAATGGGATAGATAAATAGAGGATGAAGGGAAAAAGAGAAAATTTTGAAAAGAAACACAGTAGATCTCGTCGATGAGTAGTTTACATATGATCATCGATGAAGTTCAGTTCCTCGTCGACGAATAGATTTCGAGTGAGCAAATTTTAGATTTTAAGTTTCGTCGACGAACGCATCCTCTCATTGACGAAGTCCCTTATGTGGTTCATCGACGAAGCATGTCTTCTCACAGACGAAGCCATATGGCAACATCGAGTATAAAAGGAACCAGGGTTGCTTCTCTGCAAAGAAAACAATTTTCCTTCATTTTCTCTCTCTAGAAATCGTCTCCTCTGCCTTCTCTCTTCAAATCCGATCGGGATTCAGCTTGAATTGACAAATAGAGACAACTACGGTTTTCTAGGAAAGATTCTCTACACATTTAGCAGAACAGATTTCTAAACTGGGCTTTTCGTGAAATGCTCCAAAGTTGAGGTAAGGGTTAAGATTATTAGTTTTGAGGTTTTAAATGTTTATTTAAGGTTTATAGGCTGAGGAAATGCAGAAATAGTAGGTTATTTTGGGTTTATCTGATTATACTAGAGTTTTTGATTCAGAGTTCGGGTGAGCGCTACAGACATCATTTGGGGTTCTTGTTGGCGTAATTCAAGAAAGCAGGTAAGGGGGAATATATATTAAAGCAGGTTTTATGAATTAAACGGATAAATGGATTATGTTATGTATATATGTATATGTTTCCATATGAGTTTAAAATGCCAACCGTTTAAATTATAATTTCTGAGCCTAGGGCTGTTTTATTAGATATGTATTTGTGAAAATGAACTGATAAAAGTGAAAGATTTTTCAGCATAATTGTGTAGGAAATTAAAGGTATACTTTCAGTATATGAATGATAAATGAGGGTTGACTTATTTTATAGAAAATGTTTGAAATATATTGCTAAATTGTGTGGCATGAGTAAAATGAAAATTCTGTGTTGAATTATGTTATATGTATGAAATGCAAGTTATACATGGAATGCAATAAGAATGAAAATGTGTTATGAATTATACTGCATGTGATTGTTAATTCAACTATGGATAAATGATGAACAACTGAAAGGAGTTGTAGTAGCAGAATAGCGCATATCTGTGCGGACTAACTGATGAAGAACTGAAAGGAGTTGTAGTAGTAGAATAGAGCATATCTATGTTGACTAACTGATGTACAACTGAAAGGAGTTATAGTAATGAAGGCAGAAAATGAAATGGAAAGAATGAAATGAAAGGTGAATGAAATGGAAATGAAATGTGAAATGTAAATAATGTAAAATGGGAAAGAGTCACATAAAGTGAAATGTTACGAAATATCAAAGCTGAGAACAACATTTGACGGCTGCATGGGCTGTGGTGGCTCCTGCGGGGCCTCTTCTTGTGCTACTACACCCCTAGAATGCAACTAGATGTTGCCAACCAGCTCATACACCATAAGTCTCAGGGTGACACCAAAGAATATATCAACAGGTTGTCTTCTTTTTAGTGAAACCACATTTGAGCGTGTGACTCCTATGGATCGAAACAACTTGTTTAGGATCCCCTCGTATGGCATGATAATTCTGTGGCCAATCGTTTTGGCTATCATCCATCGAATCATTAAACTAGGCAGATCTAGCTTCTTTCGAGCAAATAAACACTACATAATAAAACAATCCAGGAAGGATACATGCACTCTAGAACCTGCCTTAGACAGGACATTATATGTGATCAAATGGTGCACTACTCTAGCCTTTAATGTAAACTGTCAATACTGTGGGGGATGATTTTAGCTAGCAGTGCTTGGATCAGATAAGGTTAGGTTTGCAAATGTGGCAACCGTAAATTCCTGTTTGTGAATCCAGGAATTTACCACTTCTGGGCACTCAAAATCTCCATGATCTATATCAAGGACATTGGAAAGATACTGTGCATCGAAACGAACATCAGTCCTTAATACTATGGAGAAGTACCCATTTTCATCATTACCCAGATTTGCGTAAAATAATCTAACGTACGTTGGGTAGTGACCCCCAAGTTGATAGGAAATGAAAGTTTTCCAGCCTTGATATTCAAACATCTCCATTACATTCCCAAAATATTGATTTATGAATTCTAAATCTAAGATCTTACCTAGTATTGCTTCCTTAGGACGAAACTCCCGTATGTATCTGACCTTGGATCGTTTTGATAATAAGTATTCATCCTCAGCGTATGCTAAATCGTGGGCTTCAACACGATCCATAAGTGCTAGATGATGAAGGTTAGGCACTGGTCTAGGTTCGCTTGATGATGTTTAGAGGAATGGTGAAAGAGCTCTTAAAATTTTTCGCGCAAATGAGCTTTGAACGTAGGAAGGGTATAAGTATATCGCAGTTTGGTCGACCACGAGCAAATACGGTTGACTGACAGTTCAGTTTCTTCACGAACCGACACTGTTCGGTCGACCGGAGAGAATTTGAACTGAGATGGATGGTCAACTGAGATGGAGTACTGTATCTATGTTCGGTCGACCAAGGTAAAACTAACAAGTTCGGTCGATCGGGGTGGATAGGTTCACTGAGATTCAGTCGATCGTAAGGTCAAAGTCAAGGCTTGTTCAGTTGATCGGAAGCTTTTACTCGGTGAATGCTCGGTCGATCGAGCACTGTGAATTTCTCCGATTTGGCTTTATTTTGATCCAAAGATCTCCCTTAGGTTCTGATTTGATATGTTACATGTATTTTCTCATTAACATGATTCTTAGGGATCCTTGGTCAAGAGATATTACACAATTGAGGCACGTACCAAGATTTGACTTATTGAGCGTAGATTACTTCCCAATTTTGCAGTTGTTACGACCTATAAACTTAGAGACTTAGTTAGAGAATAATTTCACTTTGACTGCACTTTTCGTTGAGTCCTAACTACTTTGGCAAAGAGCACTAAGGAGTATGTGACTTTTCTTAAACAAAGCTCTTTGGTGATTGGAGAGTATCCTTCAGATATGATGACATAGAGTGGCAAGGATACGTACCAAGGAATAAGTGAGACTCCACTGAATATGATCACAATTTGATGAGTATTTCCTATGGAGTGATTAAACTGAAATAAAGGTTTTACAATTTAAACTCAAAGGGACCAATCCCCTAGTGGATACCTTTAATTTGGTTATAGCTATGAGAAACACTCAATATATATTAATCATTTATGATCAATAGTGCTTTAAGCCTAGAGTGACGACTTGATTTTGATTTAGGCTTTTCATATTTAAAAGTGAGTTTAGTATATAGTGATATATGATATAAAATCGAACCCTGATACTTAATTTTGTGCAATGGACAGCAGTAGCTTAACTTAAAGTATTGTATTTAAGCATGGGTTAAGCATTCGGAAATATTTACCTAACAAAGATGCCTAGTCCATTTGGAAGTGGAATTTATCCAATTTTTGAATTAGCTTGCTAATATTATGATTCTTAGTATGGCACAAGTGCATAGTGAATACATATACTAAGAATTTTCATTTTAAGCACAGACCACTTCCTAAGCCTACATTGATCAAAACCCCTAAACCTAGGAACTAAGGGAAGAATTAAAATATTTATACAATTTCTATTGGAATTCGATCTTCCTTAGATCTTGAGAGATTCATCATCATGATAATCCAACTCATTTTCTTATCCAGGCTTCTGGTATTACAAGATGGACATGAAGATTGAATGTGCCATTTTCTTTTACAATGTAAGCAGGTTCTGTAAATACGTGAAAGATTATACTTACAAATCTTATTTTTGCTCGATGAGACATAAAAATGGCTATCAGATTTAGAGGTCAAACTCCTTTTTTTGAAAAAAGTTTTTGTTTTTAATTCCTAAGGGTTTGTTTAGGCTATCTTTCTTACTTGAGGATTTGAAAAACATTTTAGAATGATTTTTAATTTTTCTTTCTAAGAAAATGATTTTCAAAACCTTCTTAATTTTTCTCCTTTATAGAGTGGCCTGATATTCTTTCAAATAATTTAAGTGCTTTGCCACCTTTTCATTTTCATTTTTCAAAAATGTTTTCTTCTTTGATATCTCAACTAGAATTCTATGCATTTTACATGAGGTCTTTTCTAGTTTTCCATATGAAGCCATCTCATCAAATGATTCATCATAGGATTTATCAAATTGAAAAACACATGAATCATTTCATTCATTCATTTCATCATCATCACAAGAGACATTTGAAGATTCATCGCACGAAATACCAAATGATTCATCATACAATATTTTGTAACATTCAGTATATAATCATCATATGCATTATTGACAGAATTATCATGATTTTCAATAGATGATTCATCATTTGACATATCACAGCATTCAATAACAGAATCATCTACGGAGGCTGCGATGGGAGCATATACCTTATTGTTTGTTAGTGCAACTGCCATATTATTTACCACTTTCTGAGTGGTGGTCTCATTTTCCTAGGACTCTCCACATTTCCTTTCGAGTTCATCTTAGATATCCTTTGCAGTCTGACATGCCACAAACTTAACAAAAATATCAGAATCTAATGTAAGATATAACATGTCCATGACATACGAATTCGTATGCATCAAATCATTTTCTATTGGCATACAAATTCCTTTGACAATCACCTGCTAGACCCTCCAACTCATAGATTTAAAGAATATACTCATTTTAATTTTCCAGGTGGTGTAATCGACACCACAAAATAATGGAGGACTAGTAGGTGCCGAACCCTTTCCGAATGGGGACACACCAATAAGAGCCATCTCGATTTTTTAGCAAAAACGTTTAAGTAAATGCCACGAGGCTCTGATACCAATTGTTAAAATTGGTGTATTCCCAAGAAGGAGGGTGAATTGAAATTTTTAAACTTTTCTCCTAGGTAAGACTAGATGTTAGCAGGATATTACAACCTAGAGTCTTTCTAAGCAATCTTTAATGTGCTGATAAATATAACATATGGAAGTTTAAACTATGTGCATCATTCACACCAAAACATATATATGCGGTAAGTATAAAGTGTGAAAATATAAATAAACACACTATATGTTATCGGGGTTCGGCCAACTGTACCTACGTCCTCGCCTCTAGCTCGCAAGCTTGAGGATTCCACTAAAGGCTCACTTAAAGGGTGGAGCGGCACCGATTACAACCAGGTCAATTAGCACAGGTCTGACCTCAACCTTTACAACCAGGTCAATTAAAGGGGCTGACCTCAACCAACACGTCTTACCAGGATGACGCACCTAACTTTCCTAATCGGGTCTAAGCCAATCCGGGATTATTTCAAAGGGCTAGTTTCCCTCTTCATTCCCGTGCCTGGAAATACAACAGATTTGAAATACAATACAATGGTATAGTGATTATGCTTTCATGTAAAGCAGATATGTACCCAGTTACGCGCAATCACATACACCACCAAATGATATAACATGTAAGCTCAGTGTGGTCTAATATTTCAACTCTCAAAATATATTTTCTATCTGTGTAATCAGTGCTTGAGAGTGCAATCACTATAATCTTTGTATCGCAATATGTATTTAATCTAAGTGCCCAAACAAAGATATTAACCAAGCAATGAATATTGCAATAAGGATTTTTATCACACAAACAAATACCTCTTCAAAGATTTATCACAATAAAACACACTAGATATTTGAAAGTGATTTGAAAAGAGTTTTTGCAACCAAAATCAAATACAAGCTTCTCAAGATATTGCAATGATGATGCAATACTTAGAAGTTCAAGTGAAATCTTCTTAGGATAGACTTATTGATAAGGTCCCCTAAGAGCACTTGAGGTCTTGCTCCCAATCAAAATAATATCAATCAAGCATAAACTTGAAAGAGCAAACCTTTTGGAACAATCACACTTAAATCACACTTACAAGGATGTTTGAGTAGTAAGATCAGGTAATAATAAGTGTTGGAGGCTAAAAAATGAGTATTATAGATTTTGGAAATTTCAAAGGATTTCTCCTAATCAATATTGCTAATCACGTGCTAATTTGCACAAATGATCTCATATATATAGACATCGGAAGAGTTATGACCGTTAGAGACCTATTGGGTATTATTAGGAAAGTTTTAAACCATTTTAACGTAATTAACCCCATTTAAAATATTTAACCACGATTAAAAATTCAAGGCAACCCGAGAGAATTGTCGACCAGAAGACTTTTGGTCAACCGAAGTTTATATGGCTTAGTCGACCAGGCCAATTTTGAACTCTAGGGTCGTTCGACCAGGAAGGGCGATTTTTCCAAAATTGCACGGTTCGGTCGAGTAGGGTGAAAATGAATTGCCTGGTCGGTCGACTATACCGTTGGGTTCCCACACATGGGAACTCGATCGACTAGGTTGGTGTAGTTAAAAAAGGTCTCAGTTGACCAAGAAGTCAAACTGTTGAATTCAAGGGATTTCGGTTGACCAGGGTCAAATGCATTGTTATGCCACGGTTGACCAAAATGTGGTCAACGGGTTTGACCCAAACCAGATTTGGTCGACCAAGGGCAGAATGAACTGCATGTGCCGGTCGACCGAAAGTGCACAAAGTGTGCATTTCAGTCATGTTTTAATTCACAATCACCTTATTTAAGTGCCTAACACAAATATGTGCGATGGTGAGTGTCTTAGGTCTTTTCGAGATCCAGTTTTAGTTATGTTTGAGTTCTGAGCTTACCTATTAGACCATGCACGTGGGGTGTGTGATTATTACAAGTAAATCACCCTGATTTACTATTACAGACCAATTTCACAAATGATATATATATATATATATATATATATATATATATATATATATATATATATATTACAATACAATGGAATTTGGTCTTCGATCTTCACTTTCTCTATGTGCATCTTGATCTTGACAGTTTTAGGTTCCTGCACAAAGCCTCAAACACCCATTAGATACAATGAGTATTTGCCGTAATCAAAACCGAATGTGACCTATAAGGTCAACATTTTCCAATACTTGTATGAACTCTGGGAACTGGAGTTCCATTTTGCTATACTGAAAATGTGGAAAACAAGTGCCGGTTATATACTGAGCTATGAACGTGGAAAGGGTAAACTGAGAGGATGTGTGCTGGTTTATGCCTGAAATGATTATATGAGTTGTGAAAATACTGGAAATGCACAGGTTAATATGTTTTTGTTATAAATCGTATATATGAAAAATTGAACCACAACTTGCTACGAAAGGAGTTGATATATACTTCAGTCTAAAAGGGTTGAAAGACACTCTGGAAATAAAAGGCTTGGCTCCGTAGCTAGTAAAGTAAAGTGCAATCACACATGTGAATTAGTGTGGGTAAATAAGATAGTCGGCTTGCAGGAGTTTGTAATCACTGGTAAAATAATGGACTAGGGGAGGCAGTTGGACTATAGAATAGATGCTCGGCAATGTCTGCACAAATAGGGCATGTTAGAGTCATCAGTGCACAACCCGTGCCACGGGGTAAATAGGCGTAATTATGTCATACCAAACTGGTTGTTGTTCTAATAATCATATACATGATTTAAAGGCTTTTATGGAAGAAATATATCGTATTTTCGTTACTATACCTATTGCACCACCAGATTGAAAAATTGTTGTATGTAGTGAATTTGATTAAAATGAGCATATGCAGTCACACACTGTTGTAATACCTTCCTCCTTACAAAGAAGTGTCTCACCCCAGTATACAACCTTTGTTTTCAGGTTCATCTGGACGTCGGCCCTAGTTGCTTGAGGGACTTGGAGAATTGTTTTTGGGTCATAGCATACATAAGTGGACTATGTGTATATTGAACTTGGTTGGACTGGGATTGTAATAATAGGTTACGTTCTAAGTTTGGATAAATGTATTTGAGGATACAATAGTAAACTCTGGTATATGTCTATTAGAAATCCTGATGAATGTTTATGTTTTTCCGCAACATTTGCATTCTAGTTATATACGAGTTACACCCGTATGTCCCTGTTTAGGGCGGGTTGTCTATGTATATTGAACAAGTACAGATTTTTTCTATGATTGAGTGACATCTGGGTCCGTATAAAGGGTCGGGACGTTACAATTCGTCTTCTTTTTTGGTTATTGATGACCTCCCACGACTATTTAGTTGAATCCTGTAATTATGAAAGGTAGTCGAAGTTTCACCATTGAAATTCCAAGCATCCAAGATTTATGACCTATTGACTTGGTGGATGATTGTTTTCAAGGTGGTCTTTTTAGAAAATTGAGAGAGGGAGCAGAAGGTTCTACATGTGCCATCCTATCTCAGAGAGGGGGCAAGGGTCAGTGTCATGGCCTGTTCATTCTGATTTTATATTTTTATCAAAATCTTGATAACCGGAGCAATACTATGTTAGTTTAGAGGTGAATCCTCTATAGAGGAGTGGGGTTGCGAATAGTGTTGTAGATAGGTTGACCTCAAGTAGCCTAGAGTCATAAGAAGAAAATTTGCACACATTTGGCCATAAGTGGTGTTTCCTTTGATCAATGAAGGCTTTTTTTTTTTTTGAAGTTTATAGTATTTCAAACCAATGAAGTCATGAGTTTAAGTAAGAATTAACATAGAGATTCCAAGCACGTTATAGTCGCAATGTATAGCAAGGTTCATTTTTTCCCTTTTGGATTTATTATGTACTCTCTCTCTCTCTCTCTCTCTCTCTCTCTCTCTCTCTCTCTCTCTCTCTCTCTCTCTCTCTCTCTCCCATGCACCACACCACACCACACTTGCACACATACACCCACTCTCTTATGATGCTACCATTTTTTTAAAGAAAAAAAAAAAACCTATGTGGATGGATGAAATAAGAAACATAACTTCGAACTATTCTCTTCAATTAGAAGCTTCTCATTATCTTAAATTATATTTAGATTTATAAACACACCCATAGATTATTATAACAGTGCATATGAATACATTTGCCAATGCTTCATTTTTTTAATTATAATTATAAGATAATTGTGTTGCAGGAGTATGAGAATTGAGTACAAGCACCAATGATATTTATAAACAATCCCACACAATAATTCATAATATGGTAACATTTTTCTCTCTATGCTTTGCTTATTGTATTTTTTTGTATATTCCTCTTATCAATGTTTTGATGGTCTTTTGGTTGTTTTTCTCCTATTTTTTTTTTTAATACTTTCTTTGTAAGCCCCACACAAAAAAATTAAATTAATTTCATTATTAAGTAGTTCCAAGTTTGTCTCTGAGATATATACAACACATATTTATGTTATCTTTCAAATCAAATTTACTTGTTTGTAAATTTGTTAGCATGGTGTATGCTTTTATATTGTTTCGAGAGGTTAAAAAAAAAATGCCTTATGTAAATTTGTTGAAAATCTATTTTTGATGTCTTTTATTTTTTCACATTCTTTTTGAATATTTTATTTTGGTGGACTTTAGAAATAAAAATGATGAAATAACATTTATAGTATGATAAACCTTCGAATCATTCAATCTCCACTTGATTTTTTAAATACTCCAAATTAAATCATTGTGAATCTCTATGGAAAATCCATTATATTGAATGACAAGTACATATAGAGAGAATATTGGTGAAGCTTCATCAATATCAGAAACTTTTGTGTTTTGAGTTGCTAGGAGTTTGTGAGTATTCCTAGTATTATTTAGGTTATCCAATTCCAAACATCATCTTTGACAAGTTGGGGTCTTAATTTATTATTCTTGTCTTGGTAGTAATCTATATTAGGGGTGGAAAAACGGGCGGACGGGCCGGGTCCGGGCGGGTTGCCAACGGGCTGGGTCATAAATAGGTCAATATTAAACGGGTCACACACGTGTCAACCCTAACCCGCCTGTTTAATAAACTGGCGGGTCATGGGTCACCCGTTTTAAAAAATATAAATTATTTATTTTAAATTTTTTTAAAATTTTCATATAAAATGATATTTTTTTAAAAAAAAAATACAGCATTTTATTTATAAATATCTAAATAAAAATAACATAAAATGTAAAAAAATAATACATCTCTTTAATGAATTATTTTTTAAAAAAATATATATAATTTAAAAAAAAACACCTAAAAAAATATTAAATATGCATACTACATGCATAAAATATTTACATATAAATATAAATTTAAATGAATCCCACAATTTTTACATACAAGGCTAAATGTAAAATATTTAATAAGTTCTTTCATCATTCATATTTTTTTAATCCATACATTATGCATAACACGTGTATCAAATATTAAAGTCCCACAATCAAAACATAATCTTAAAAATATAACAGTTAAATATTCACATACAAAACTTAATTTAAATGAGTTCCATAAAAATCCACAAGATTATAATTTTCAAATAACAAAAGAAAACTTAATTAGTCATGATTGTTTGTAGAAGCTTCTCCCAAATCATTAATCAAACAATTTTCAAATTTGACTTCTAATTCTTTAGCTTCTTCTCTCTCTTCACTTGGATGCACTGCAGTGACAAAATAAATACATAACAAATAAGAAATAATAATAATAATAATAATAATAATAATAATAGAATATTGATGCCCAAGTAACTTGCGATTATGAAAGCAAAATTTTTTTTTTTTGCAAAAAAAGGAAGAACAGAACCTGTGCGATTCGAGTTCGAGCACTCGAGCAAAGCTTATCCCTTCCATGTTGAAAGCCTGAAACAGTGAAACTCTTCCCCCTGGAAGAAAACATCGTGGATTCATGATTCATCAACGGATCTGTGAAACCCAACAAGCTAGAAACGTAACAGTACTAATAGAGATGAGAGAACCCAAAAAAATCAAAAAATCGTAACTCACCTCCACCTTTGGTCCTCTGCGGTATAATGGTAGATTAGCGTCTGTGGATCGTGAGGGAACTTGATCTGTGAGGGAGCTTGATCTTACAGTGGGGTAGCTGGAGGCTGGAGGTGTGGAGTCAGTGGTTTGTGGAGTTTGGGGGGGGGGGGGGGGGGGCGCTGACGCCTGTGGAGGAGACGACGACTCAAGCTCGAGGACGAGGAGTGGTCCGAGTGGATGGTTCGCAACACACAGTAGGCAACAGACATTGAGGCAGGAGCGCACCAGAGGAGAGGATTGAGAGAGTTTGAGAGTGAGAGACAAGAGCTGAGAGGAGAGCCGCAGATGGCTTAGGGTTATTTTGTGTGGCGTGTGGGTGGACTGGTCGTGTGGCCATGTGGGTTTATAAATGATCCAAATAAATAGGTCACCCATCGGGTGACCTGCCTGAACCCGGTTAAACTCGTTTGTAAACGAGTCAACCCGTGACCTGGCCGTTTATTAAATGGGTTAATTTTCCTAAACCCAAACCCGTTTCAAACGGGTGGGTCCAGGTAACCCGATGGGTCATAACCCGTTTTGTCAGCCCTAATCTATATTATATCTAGGATGCTTACTATCAAAGTGAAATACTAAATTTTAGTTTAAAATTGGTCTTTTATTAATTGTAACCTTTTTTTAGTTGTACCATGTCTAGGCTACAACTTAATTTTTGTTGATAGACAATTCAAATGCAAACTTGATTTTTACTTGTTCACATAAGATATTAACAATCCGGTGCATAATTTTTATGGTTATTACAATTTTATTTGTGATTCATAAGAAATTAAGGGTCTGTTTGGTAACGTTGTTGTTTTCAATTTTCTATTTTTGTTTCTAGATAGTGAAGAAATAACTTATACAAATGCGTTTGTTATGTTGTTACTTTTTTGTTTCTGTTGTTTGTTTTTAGTTGTTTGCAAAAAAAAATGAAAATCAGCTTTTATGGTTTTCAGTTGTTTTGACAAACTGTTATTAGAAATTTTAATATCAAGAATAATTTTGTGGGATTAAATCATTCAATTTATACACTTTTTAAATCAAAACTAAAAGAAAATAATCATATTAATTCAAATATAAACAAAATAAAAATATACATAATTAAAAATAATAATAAATATAATTACAAAATATTTTTACTATTTTTCAATTGTCATGTACAATAAAATTTTTATTGTAAAGTAAAATTTGAAAGCATAACAATTAATTCAAATAGTTAAAATATTTTTATTTTTATTTTTATTATAATATTTTTAAATGTATATTAGTTTGAAATTTTATTAATTTAATCATATTTTTATAATATTATTTGATTTAAAAAAAAAATGAGAATTTTTAAATAAGTTTTAATTTTTTTTTTTTAGTTTTACACTTGTTAACTAGATAGATTGCTAGTTTATGGTTTGGTTTTTAGCTTATGTTTTTGGTTTTTGTTTTAGTTTTCATAAGTTTTGATAGTGATGCCAAACAACCCTAAGGTTATGATATTATATTTCAATTCTATAATTTCTTAATAGAAATTTCATGCCATTTCCATATTTTGATTTAATGTAACGACAACTAAACCATTTTTTAGCGGAAAATACAAAACTATTCATTGTCTAGTAAAGAAAATTTTGTTATATGTTAATTTTGGTGTATTCCCAAGAGAGAGAGGGGCGGGGGGGGGGGAGGGGAGATTGGGCATTTAAAACTTCCTAAGTTGATTTTATTTTCACAAGCAATAATACTCAACCTAGGGTCTGTCTATCTACTCATAAACCCAAATGCACAGATAAATGTAAGATACAAAAATTAAATCATGAGCAACATTCATAATATAACATATACGTGCAGTAAATAAATTGCGAAAATATAAAGTGCACACACCATATGTTATCGGGAGTCGGCCAATACTGTCTACGTCCTCGCCTCTAGCTCGCAAGTCTGTGGATTTCACTAATGCTCACTTAACTGGTGGAGTGACATCGGTTACAATCAAGTCAATTAATGGGGCTGACATCAACCTACAACTGCACCTTACCAGGATAATACACCTACCTTTCCTAATTGGGTTTACGTAGATTCGGGACTATTCAATAGGGCTAGTCTCCCTCTTCAGGCCCACACATGGAATACAACTAATTTAAAAATTTTACGTACAAACAAGTGCTTCTTATACAAGCAGATATACAATACAATATAATCAATGTACACCAATAACGTAGGAACTATAAGCTCAATGGTATATGTGTGCAATCAACACTCAATATAATGTCTATATTCAATCTAGCACCAGAGTGTATCAATAAGCTAATTTTGAAACTTTGTATAAAAATATATTTTAATAACAATCTAGGGTTTCAAAGCCTTCAACCAATAGCAATCAAAATATCTCAAGAATATTTTCTCAAAGATCAAGCATAAGAGATATTTGAAAATAGTTTGTGAAAAATTTTTTGCACATACGAAATAAAAGCCTTAGGTGTCTTGCAATATGAATGCAATGACACACAAGCTCCCAAGTTTTCCCCACACAAGATTTATTAGATTAAATTAGTGGGAAAACTTAATCTTAACTTTCAATATGAAAATCAAATAAAAAATAATGCAATAAGACTTTTTGAGTAAGATTGAATGGAGTATAATCACTCTAGGCACTCTCACAAGGCTTGGATTATCAAGAAGGTAGTAGTATGTAAGAGTATGAGCTTAGTATAAGAAAAATTTGCTCTAAAAAATACAGAGGATTTTTTACTAATACAAATCCCTTGCTTAAATATGCAAATGAACTCATAAATAGAGAAGGGAAGGATTATGACCGTTGGGGATATGTAGGGTATTATTAAATTTGTTTTAAAATTGTTTAGAAAAATTAACCCCATTTAACCCTATTTACCTTGGTAAAAAAATTGACCAATCTGAGAGTTTCATGTGCCCGATCCATAGTTTGATGGCTGGGACAGACACACTTAGAACAGTTATATTTGAAGTTCGGGTGCCCAAATATGGGTTCGGTTTGCTGAACCAAGGCGATTCTCCAAAAGACTGCGATTCGGTCGCCTAGTCTAATGTTCGGTATGCCTAACTTGATGTTCGGTCGCCTGAGGCCTTTTTGAACATATAAGTTCGGGCTGCCGAGTTGGTGAGAAAAGTTAGAGTCATGGTTTGGTTGACCGTGGACGGTACGTTCATTTTTAGTTCAGTTGTTCGAAACCAAGTCAACATTTTGACTGGTCAAGGGTTCGATCGCCCAAGGTGTTTTGAACACTAGGGGTTCGGTCACCTGAATCCTCACAATTTTGCCCTTTAAGTCCTGATTTAATTCAATTTATTCCCCTGATATTCTGTGTGATATTGGAGACAATCTTACGTGTAAATGCAAGGACGTAATGTCTTTCTAAGGTCTTTGAGTTAGTCCTAAAAACCTGGCGTCGATTCCTAAGGTCACTATATGATCTTGATCTTATAGTCTTACATGCATGATATGTAGATTATTACAGACCTTTTTGAATTTAAATATTGCAGACTCAAATATGAAAATACAACAAGTAAATATGTCGGGATCTTCATTCTTCTTCAAGTTGCATGCCATCAATATGATCTTGCTAGTATTATCCTGCACACAAACTTTATAGACATTAAATATCAGAGTATTTGTCCTCATCAAAACAGGATATGACCTATAGGGTCAACATTATATTTTATTTTCAAAAATTTGATTATCTCCTAATTTTTCTTAACTTGAATAAAACCATTTAGCCATATGTATCGTAATACATTTCTATTCAAAGTTGCTTCTATATAAATACAACATGGACCTGCAATACAAAAATATACCATATATACCATATATCATTAGTATCAAAAGATGATGGTTTGATGATGTAAGGATTGAGAAAGGGATAAGATGAAAAGATGAGGTGGTGTCCAATCTTATCAACATAACCGGATGTAGGTTAGGGCAAAAGATATCAACTGAGCTGGGTTCGGTGTGCTTATGCCATGTAGATGATATGTAATTATACATGAGCATATTGGTGTTTTTTGTTGCAAAAATTTTGGCTTGTAAAAGTCAACATTCAAAATACTATCATGACAATATTCAATGGTTTTTTATTTTTTATTTTTTTGCATATTTGACATTTATACTTATGATGCATTTTTGTGGTTTATTTTATAGTGTCCATGGAGAATCAAAGAGAATGTTATTTCATTTGGCAAATCGATTATGGAACCTATAATCAAATTAATACATAGCCCATCTCTTTGATGAATTTGGATAGAAAATATTATTATAATAGAACAAGCTTTGTGTATACTAATATTAAAAGTTATATTTATTAGGAGTTTGTAAATAATTCATCCTTCAAATGCAAATTGACATGCTGAAAAAACTTCATAAATAGAATGAGGCAAGAACATACGAGTCAAACATTATTTTTTATCATTTATTTTATTTCACATTAATGTATACTAATTTCTCAAGAGTTTTATTTTCTCTTAAGGTGTAAAGACATTTAGAACTACATTTGCAGCTACAAATTGTAGCCTAAGAAAAATATTTATAGTAAGTAAATTTTTGAGTTTTAAGGATTAAATTCTTGGATTTGATCTAATTTATGGCTACTATATGATTTAATTTATGGCTACTATTTATGAATTCAACATAAAAATTTCTTAAAATGATGTTTGATTTAGAACAATATATTATTCCTTCACACAGGTTTCTAAAATAAAATATATGAAATTTATGGACCTCTGTATCTTATTAAAATATAAATTAATAATATTTAAAATAGTAAAATTCATTATATAATTACATGCCGGTAATATGAACTATTTTTTGTTCGGTAATATGAACTAATTTTTGTTAAGTATTATTTGGAAAAAAAGTGATTTTTTTTTTTTAACAATCCTTGTAAGTTCAAAGTGGGTGCTGTGCCAAATGCCCAGTACTGTGCTGGTGTGCAGGATATAATGTAACTAGGGGGTTTGGTTCTTTCACAAGGCTATGAAAAGTGTAGGGCCCATTTTTGTTGGTGAAAGAAAAGCCCATCAACACCTTTGCCAGTTGGACCAGGCCTCCTAAAATTATCAATGACAATAAGTGCCAGTAGGCCCAAATTAGTCCCCAGCCCATTAATTAGCATGCCCAACCCCCTGGCCCCACAACCTATTCACATTTCTCTCATAGAGAACCCTCAACCACCTTAACCTTACCTATTCATTGAAATAGTATTGAAAGCACAGGCCCAGTATAGCTACACTAATTTTGAAAATCATTTTCAACTGACATTTGTGAGACTAATGATGACACTTATTTCATTTTCTTTTTTATTTTTTTGGATGAGATTGTATTTTAGAATACAGATTTGGAGCTTTAAAATTTGAATCATGAATTTTTAAAAAAGTCAATATACTTTATAGTTTATTTTGTTGAAATTCACATAAATTCAAGTTTAAGGCTCGGATAAAAGCTTGGGAACACTAGCTAAAATTTTCTTTTAACTCTCTTGATCAACTGCTTCATGGATTTTGGTTTGCATTTGATTTATGATGTTTATCTGTTGAAATACAATAGAAAAGAATGTAAAAAGAAAAGTCGTATAGTGAAATAATAATTCGAGAAAAGAATTCACTAAATAAAAGTTTAAACTATTATTTTCAATATGATATCTGATAGATATAAATATTCCTATGGTAAAATATTTAAAAATCATTTCTCGCCTATTCCATCTTATTAATTTATAAAAAAAATTTAAACGATTATTTATTTTAGAATGACAATAAATCTTCCTATATAAGTTATTAAATTCTTATTTTATAATCATTTTATAAGTATGATGATAGATGAATTCACAAAATTCAGTCCACCACAAATATGATGAGTTGATTGAGATGGTCTGAACATATGACCCAATGATTTTTTTGGTAAATACATCTCATGGTTACTTTTTCATAACTTTTCTATTCAATATATTGTTTTTGTTTTCTTCATATCGTATTTGCAAATATAGATTTCATGCCTTGAATTGAATTGATTTACATGAAACTCTCATAAGTTTATGTTATATTTTATTGTTGTGATATGGATCGTATAATGAAGATGCACAACGGAATAATCAACAAGAAATTAATAACACAACTAATAAGTACAGCAACACAAAGATTTACGTGGTTCGGTAAAATCTACATCCACGGAGGTAAAAGACACACAAATTTCACTATAAAAATCACAATGTACACAGTACACTTCTCTAATGATCATTCTCTCTCTCTCTCTCTCTCTCTCTCTCTCTCTCTCTCTCTCTCTCTCTTAAAATATGTCCAGATGACATATATAGAGTTTCCTCGGAGGTTTCCCCCTGTTTGCCGAACCACCCAACGTTCAAAAATTCAAAATTTAGAAAAGCTATCGCAGCTCAGGCGCCCCTCGTTGAAGAGCCCAAGAAGAACCTTCGTCGATGAATATAGTGTTCTGGTCGATGAAGACAGAAGTCTTAAATATCCAGCTCTTGGTAATTATTCGTCGATGAGCTTTAGAGTCTTCGTCGACGAACCTCTACTGTTCCCTCGTCGAGGAGGATAGGCCCTTCGTCGGCGAGTATTGCTGTGCTGCCCCCTTCATGTTTTTCCTCATTCCTTCTTTGCTTATCAAAATAGAAATATAAGAGTCACAAATAACATTCTCCACCTTAGCAATTATACGCCCCTTAGGAGAATCTCAAAAACATAAACTGCTTCACTTTGAACTTAAAAACGCTTGGTCGGGTATGTCTCCCTTCTATCACATAGAGACATGAAGTAAGTCCAAACAATGCTTTAACTTCTCTGAAGTAACTGATTTGGTCAGAATATCTACTGCATTATGACATGTGTGAACTTTCTCCAATACAAGTTCACCTAAAGTAATCAATTCTCGAACCTTGTGGAATCTCACATCAATGTGCTTGATCCTAGCATGGTATATCTAATTCTTCGCTAAGTAAATGACACTCTAAGTATCACAATGTAGCACCACACCATCTTGCTGTAACCCCAGTTCTCTAACTAAATTAGTAAGCCATAAGGCCTCCTTTGTAGCTTCGGCAACTACCATATACTTTGCCTTAGTTGTGGACAATGCAACCAGAGTCTGTACCATGGATCTCCAACATACCAAGCCTCTTACGAGGGTAAACACATATCCCGTTATAGACCTTCTGTCATCCATATCTCTAGCATCATCTGCATCAACAAACCCCATAATTGAAGGACAACCCCGTTTCTTACCGAACATGATGTCATATCACGATGTACCTCGCAAGTATCTAAGTATTCATTTTACTACTTCCCAATGCGGCCTTCCTGGATTAGAGAGGAACTTGCTCACCACGCTTATCGCATGCGCCAAATCTGGTCTCGTACATATCATGACATACATTAAACTCCCCATAGCACTAGCATAGGGGACCTTTGACATGTCCTAGATTTCCACATCCAAACTTGGGCAATCTGTAGTAAACAATTTGAAATGATTCACTAGAGGCGTACACATTGGTCTTGCATCAGTCATGCTAAACCTCTCCAACACCTTCTGAACATAACCGCCCTAAGATAACCATAATCTCGCTGCAGTTCTGTTATGATGAATCTCCATCCTAAGTATTTTCTTAGCTAAATCAAGATCCTTCATGTCAAATTCCTTATGCAACAGGTGCTTTAATTGATTCACCTCAGTTAAATTTCTTATAGCTTTCAACATATCATCGACATACAATAACAAGAAAATAAGTGAGCCATCATCAAGTTTATTCACATATACCCAACAATTATACTCACACCGTTTGTAGCCAATCTTCATCATGTACGAATCAAACCGTTTATACCATTGTCTTGGAGACTGTTTCAGCCCATAAAGAGATTTCTTCAACCTGCAAACAAAATTTTCTTTTCCTGATTCAATGAATCCCTCCAACTGTACCATGTATATTTGTTCCTCCAAGTCATAGTGAAGAAATGCCATCTTCATGTTCATTTGTTTCAAATGAAAATCAAAATTAGCTACCAACCCCAACATAATTCTGATAGAAGTATGTCGAACCACTGGAGAAAAGATCTCATCATAATCTATCCCCTTCTTCTATGAGTATCCTTTTGGCACCAACCGTGCCTTGAACTTCTCACCTTCCTTTTCTAATATTGCATCCTTCTTCTTGTACACCCATTTGCACCCAATCGGCCTCTTCCTATCTGGAAGTTCCACCAACTCCCAAGTTTTGTTCTTATGCAGTGATTCCATTTCCTCAATCACTGCTCTCATCCACTTATCTTTCTCTTGGTTGTGCACTGCCTCTTGAAAAGAAGTTGGATCGTTACAACAAGTAAGGAAAGCATAAGATACTAACTCATCAAAACCATACCTTGGTGGAGGCCAAATAGTGTGTCTGGATCTTCTTAACGGAATATGGTTGACTTGCTGGATTTCCAAGCTAGAGATACCTACAACCACAGGACCTTGAGCTTCCAACTCCACCTGCACGATATGTTCATCACTACCCCAGCTTTCTGGCTCTTGTTTCTGTTAATCAAACTCTTGAGTATGCTTCACCATAGCCTTCTCATCAAAGACTACATCTCTACTGATTACCACCTTGTTTGCCATTGGGTCCCATAGCTTATACCCCTTCACACCCTCTGGATATCCCAAGAAGATGTAACGATGAGACTTTATGTCAAGTTTAGACCTCTCCTTACTAGATACGTGGACATAGGCTGGACACCTGAATACCTTCTAGTCTATTGTATTTCCCATCAAAACCTCTTCCGCCGCTTTACCCGTTAGTGATGCCCTTGGTCATCGGTTAACCAGAAAATAAGCCATACTAACTGCCTCGGTCTAGAAATTCTTCGGTAGCCCTGCATTCAATCTAAGACACCAAGCCCTACCAGCAAGAATCTGGTTCATTCGTTTTGCCACACCATTTTGCTGAGGTGTTTGGAAAACTGTAAAATGTCTCTTGATGCCCTGCTCCGCACAAAACTCCATAAACCAAGAATCAGCGTGCTCGATCCCATTATCCGACTTTAAGTATTTGATTTTCCTCCCTGTCAAGTTTTCTACTTCATCCTTTCAAATCTTAAACTTGACAAACATACTAGATTTGTGACACATGAACTAAACCCAAACCTTCCACGAGTAATCATTATAAAACTCACATAGTACACATGTCCACCTTTTGATGCAACTCTTACTGGGCCCCAAACATCTGAATGTACATAGTCAAGAATTCCTTTCGTCTTGTGAGTAGCTGAATTGAATTTTGCCCTGTTCTGTTTTCCAAGAACACAAAATTTGCAGAATTCCAACTAACATGATTTTAAACCTTTCAACAATTTACTCTTGTGTAGTTCTTGCATGCCATCTTCTCCCATATGTCTAAGGCGCATATGCCACAAGATAGTCTCATCCGATTTAGCACCCACAATTGCAACTCCACCTACAACAGTAGTTCCCAGCAACGTGTAAATATTCCCATCTAGTTTCTGCCCTTTCATCATAGTCAGATTACCTTTCCATACCGTCAAGACTCCACCTTTGGACTTGTAATTGTAGCCATTACAATCCAAAGTACCAGGAGATATTAAACTCTTTCTCAACTTAGGTATATGTCTAACATTACAAAATGTTTTTACAGCACCATCAAACATTTTTATCATTACATTTCCTATACTAACGATCTTTCAAGAAGCATCATTACCTATAAGAACTGTTCCAGAATTTACTAACCTGTAAGTGCCGAACCACTTCTTATTTGGAGTCATGTGATAAGAACATGCCAAGTCAAGTATCCAAGAGTCTATTAGATTATCCAATTCCGCTGAAACTGATAGAACATCACCATCTACTGAATCCTCTTCTTGAACAACATTCACAAATTTAGAAATCCCCTTATGCTTATTAGCATTTCCCTTCCTCCAATACAGACACTCCGGTTTCACATACCCCTTTTTACTGCATTTATAACACCAGATTTCCTTCTTCTTCTTAGATTGATTCCGGGATTTTTGATTAGACCCATTTTTAAACTTTCCTTTGCCTCACTCATTACAAATCTTTACCACAAGTCCTTCTCCTTCATCACATATTTTCAACCTTTAATGAACATTTAACAAAGCACTTGTTACCTCTTCCAAATCAAGTGTTTCTTTTCCCCACATAAGAGTGGTTACAAGATTTCCATAGGTATGAGTTGAGGGCAAAGAATTTAACAGCATCAAAGCCTTCATCCTCATCAAACTTCACATCAATCATTTATGATTTGATTAAATGCATTGATGTGTTGATCTAGACTAGATTCTTCTACCATCTTAAGCCAATATAAATGCTGCTTAAGAAAAAAGTTTGTTATTGAGGGATTTAGACATGTACCGACTTTCTAACTTTTGCCAGAGAGTTGCTAAAGAATCCTCCTCCATCACCCAATAGAGAACTTTGTCGGCCAAACACAAGCGTATTGTCGATGCTGCCTTTGCTTTCAAATCTAACCATGTTGCCTCATCCATTCCTTCTAGTTGAGTGTTAAGCAAAGCCTTAGCCATTTCTTATTACACAAGAATGTCTTTCACTCTCCTCTGCCATAAATAGAAGTTTTCGGTTCCATCGAATTTGACAATGTCAAATCTTGCAGAAGACAACCCCGATGCCATAACAACAATCACTTTGATACCAATTTGTTGTGATATTGATCGTATAATGTAGATGCACATCGGAATAATCAACTAGAAATAAATAACACAACCACTAAGCACAATAACACAAAGATTTGCGTGGATCGGCAAAGCCTACATCCACAGAAGCAAAAGGCACATAAATTTCACTATGGAAATCACAATGTACACAATACACTTCTCTAATGATCACTCACACACACACACACACACACACACACTCTCTCTCTCTCTCTCTCTCTCTCTCTCTCTCTCTCTCTCTCTTTCTCTCTCTCTCTCAAAATATGCCCAGATGACATATATAGAGTTTCCTTGGAGGTTCCCCCCCGTTTTCCCAACCACCCAACATTCAAAGATTCAAAATTTAGAAAAACTGTCGTAGCCCAGGCGCCTCTTGTCGACGAACACAAGACTTCGTCGACGAGCCCAAGAAGAACCTTTGTCAACAAATACAGGGCTCTCATCGACGAAGATAGAAGTATGAAATTTCCTACTCTCGGTAATTATTTGTCAAGAAGCTTCAGAGTCTTCGTCGACAAACCTTTACTATTCCCTCGTCGACGAGCATAGGCCCTTCGTTGACGAGTCTTGCTGTGCTGTCCTCTTTATGTTTTTCCTCCCTTTTTTTTTATCAGAACAAAAGTATAAGAGCCACAAATAACAATTATCTAAGTTCATACAAATATAAATTTAAAATTTAAATTTCAAACTTTTAGTCAAAAAATTAGTATGCTTTAAGTATGAAACAAGAGAGAATTTTTTTCTCTTTAAAGTATATATTATATATTCTACCAATGTAATTAGGGGGATCTTTGTACTCCTTTACAATGCGGTAAATAATTGTTCGCCGTAAATATTTGTATGTTAAAACTTATATCTCCAATTAGAATGAAAATGATAAATTTTTTATAGAAGATTACTATAAAAGGGAGAAAGAGTATGAAATGAGAAATAAGTTATTTTTTATGAAGACTTAGAATTTTTAGGGTTTGAATATTAAAAGCATAGAAAAGAGCATAGTTAAACAGTTCATAGTATGTAAAAGAAATTTTCCTAGTTCTTTTGTCTTCTCATAGTTCTTCTATCATCAATTGTCGCGTTCTCACCTATAGGCTATAGCCCAAACAGCTAGAACGAAATGAATATATGACAATATATCATTTCAGTGCACACATACAACCCTAGAGCCAAAGGTGATTTTAGGTTAGCTAGGCCTAGCTTTCCACACAATAAAATTTCCTATTCCTTTCTCTAAAAAGATCTGAAGTTAAAAGCTCAATAAACAAAACAGAAACAAAAGGCTGTTATGGCTGTTATAGGTAGTTAAATCAGTTTGTTCAATCATGATTTTAGTGGTCCAGATGGCAAGTTGTAAATGGTCATTGTTTCCATATAAGTGAACTAATTGTATAGCATTATAATTCAATTTTAAAGATGACAAATATTGATTCTTGTTTTTCTCTCACCTCTCTCTGTTTTGAAGCTTGTTAGATACAACTTCTTTACATTTTTCATGGTATTAGAGCACTACGTAACAGTAGTATATTTGGTCGTGCACTAAATTCCGCAGGGAGACGCCCATTGCAAAGGAAGCATTGTCATTTTCACCAAGGCTCTCTTGCGTCGGAAACCAGGGAGGAGAAAAGCAATTACAGACAGAGAAGTGGCAGCTGTGGTTGCCCAAAGGGGGTTTCGAATTTCAGAGATTAGTTAATTCAATTTATGTTGGCCTCTTAAAATTTTCTTCAATTTTTATTGTTGTTTCTATTTCATTTCTATAGTGGAACCTGAATCTTCTATGCATTTTGCTTCTATGGCAAATGCTGATGATTCTTCAAGAAATCCATCAAATGATTCTTTAAGTTTTTATTACTTGCATCCATCGGATAATCCTGGAGCTTTCCTAGTTTCCAAGATCTTAACTGGTGAAAACTATGTTGCATGGAGTAGATCTATCTCCATTGCTCTTACAGTTAAGAACAAGATTGCATTCATAGATGGTACTCTGAATCAATCCAATCTCAGTGATTCTCGAATTCGAATTGCTTGGTTGAGAGAAAATAATCTTGTTCTATCTTGGTTATTGAATTCTATAGCCAAAGAGATTCGTGGGAGTATGCTATACTTCACAACTGCATATGATATTTGGGAAGAACTCAAGACAAGGTATCTTCAAAGTGATGGTCCAAGAGTCTTTACCCTAGAAAAGTCTCTTAGTTCAATGTCTCAAGGATCAAGATGAGTTACTGAATACTTTAATGAATTCAAGACCCTCTAGGATGAATATATCAGTTACAGGCCAATTCCAAGTTGCAGATGTGGAATTCTCAACATGTGTTCTTGCAATCTTTTAAATAATTTCATAGATAGGCAGCAATCAGATTATGTAATGAAGTTTCTCATTGGCTTGCATGATTCTTATTCTATGATGCGAAGTCAATTACTTCTTCAATCACCTTTGCCTTCTATGAGCAAAGTATTTTCTTCACTATTGCAAGAAGAAAGCCAAAGATCATTATCTAATGCTGTTGGCATTTCTATAGACTCTTATGCAATGATTGTTGCACAAACATAGAAACCTGTTGCTACAAATGGTACTCGTTTCAAAAAAATCAAAATCCAAAGGAAATGTCACTTGTTCCCATTGTGGATATATTGGCCATCTTGTAGACAAGTGCTTCCACTTAATTGGATACCCACCTGGATGGAAAGGTTCACGAGGCAAGAAAATTCTTCTTGCTCAACATGGAAATACAAACACCAATTTGCCCAATGCGAATGTTGCCTCTTCTTTGGAGTCAAATTCAAGCATCTCAAACATATTTTCTTAAGAGCAAATTCAAAACTTGTTGTCACTTGCAAATAGCTTATCTTATACACACATAAATTCCAACTCCACAACAAATATTGTTTCTGCATCAGGTATTATATCATGTCATATTGTTTCTACTTACAAAAATGATTCTCCATGGATTCTTGATACAGGGTCAACAAATCATATGATATGTTCTCCCCACTTTTTCAATTAAATTCATTTACCAAAATAATCATTTGTGGTCCATTTACCAAATGGTCAATCTGCTCCGGTTGTCTTCACTGGAAATGTAAAATTTTCAACTAATATTATCTTACATAATGCCCTTTACATTCCTTCATTCAATGTTAATCTCATATCTGCTTCAAAACTTACTAAAGATAATTCCATTGGGTTGTTTTTCATTCAATCCAAATGTATTTTGCAGAATCTAATAAGCTAGAAGATGATTGGTCTTGTTGAAGTGAAGTCTAGCCTATATCACCTACAATAACCTTCTGTTCCAGTAATCCTGATTTCAATTGTGTATCTTCTGTTTCTTTAGCAAATAATTGTAACATCAATGCTGATATTTGGCATCTTCAACTAGGACATATTCCATCTACCAGATTAAAAATCATTAGTGAGATAGATTCCAATGTATCAACAAATCAAAATCATATCTGTGAAGTTTGTCCTTTAACCAAACAAAAAAGGCTTGCATTCCCTGTATCAAATAGCTATTCAAATAAAGCTTTTCAGTTAGTCCATTGTGATATTTAGGGTCCCTTATCAACTGTTTCATATTTTGGTTTTCATTATTTTCTAACCATCGTAGATGACTATACAAGATTTACTTGGCTTTATCTCATGAAAACCAAAATAGAAACTCGCACCATTCTCACAACTTTTGTTTCTTATGTTCATACTAAATTCAACACAACTATTCAAACTCTTAGGATTGATAATGGCCAAGAGTTTAACATGCCTAATTTCTACTATGATCATGGCATAATACACCAATTGTCTTGTGTTGAAACACCCCAATAGAATGGTAGAGTTGAAAGAAAACATCAACATCTACTTAATGTTGCTAGAGCTTTGCTTTTTTAGTCAAAGTTGCCACTTTCTTATTGGACAGATTGTGTGCTAACAGCAAAACATCTTATAAATAGAACTCCTTCTTCTATTCTCAAAAATCAAATACCATACTTCCTTTTATTTCAAAAACATCCAGATTACAACTATCTTAAAGTTTTTGGGTGTAGAGACCCAAAGAATTATAGAAATTAAGTAAATAAAAGAAAGGAGAGAAAATGATTTTTCAAAAAAGGGGATTCAGCTGGGTCTCATCGATGAGTGCAGAGTGCTCGTCGATGAACATGCTTCTTGGGCTCATCGACATGGATTCATGTCTCGTCGACAAGAACTTACTGAGATGGGGTTTGGCAAAGCCTAAAGTTCATTGACGAGGGTTACTAGTTCGTCGACGAACTCCTTTTAGGGACTCGTCGATAAGGTGACGTGTCTCATCGATGAATCTGCATTTTATAAATATACCAATCCCAGGATTTCAGCGAAAGTTTCATGTAGAAAATTTCTCTCTCTCTCTCTCTCTCTCTCTCTTTCTCTCTCTCTCTCTCTCTCTTTCTCTCTAAAATCATCCTCCCCACCTTCTCTCTAGGTTTCTGGCTTCATCCTTTGCCGGTTCGACGATCAGAAGCTGCCACACTACTCCTAGGAAGATTCTTTATAAGTCTGCTAGAGTAGTTCGTTGGTTAGGCCAACTTGGGCACCATTCCAAAATCTGGGTAAGTTGGTTATTTTAATTTTTATAAGGTTTTTGGTGTTCTGAACTGAGGAAAATGCTTTAGATGGAATAATACTGAAGTTTTGTTGGGAAAAATGTAATTTCAGGGTGTTGAGCTGGGAACACCACAGGAGTAGGTTTGGTTAAGTTTGTAGGCTTCTTATTAAGTCAGGTAAGGGGATAAATTAAGTCAGCTTTTTCATGAAATTATTTATTATTATACAACATTTATTTTCTAGAAAATATGTATGTTATAGAACTATGTTTGGGAATACTGTTGTTGAGTAGGGAAATGATTTTAACACATTTAATAAGAAAATATGATTTTAGAAAGGCTACTTACATTTGTGTGGCATGAGTATAATATTTCCATGGAAATTATGTTATACTGAAATTTTATGATTTTTCCCAGATAAGCATGTTATAGAAATTTTCAGAAAAACCCTAAAAATAGTACATGAACTATGGTTTTAAGATTATGTTAAATAGTGCAAGAATTTATGTTTATTACATTATGAATTATGCCGGCGTCAATGCCATGATTTTTACGTTATGAATTATTCCAGCGTAAATGCCGTGATTTTTACGTTATGAATTATGACAGCGTTGACGCCGTGATTATGTATGATATGTAAGAAATCATGAAATATGTTTATGTCAAATATTACTCTGAAATATGAAACTGCTATGTTCAATATCATGAAATATATTATATGTAATCACAACCCAAATAGCTTAGTTTAGTTTCATGAAGCACGATACCGTAACTATATGTTCGTGTTTACGTTTACATTTACGTTAGTGCTACTACACATCTTATGTAAAGTGTGGGAGATGGCAGTTGATGTGGCTTTATGGGAGTGTCGTAGTTCCCCTGGTAGTCTAGCATAGGTGGAACGGGCCCATCGTACTTACAAACCTATGTTTGACTTAGCATGGTCGACCAGCCATTGCTAGGTCCCGCGTTCGGGCCGCACAACCCTGTCATGTGGGGGGTAAGATGTGACAACAGTTAACTATCTATCTATCATGGGTAATAATTCAAGTATGATATGATTATATAAGATGATTTTCCAAGTATATAAATTTAGTATGTTAAGCTACGTTATGATAAATCATGTTATGATACAACTATTTATACCAGTTATGATACAACTGTTTACAACTATTTGTACTGATTACATGTATATCACAAAAATACTCATGTTATCACACACTGATATTAGTTTATATCCTTTACTGAGAGGTGTCTCACCCCAGCATTACAAACATTTCAGAAAATCTAGGTAGGAGAGCAAATAGAGCCGCGTAGGAGTTAGAAGTGGACCGAGCTACCCTGTTAGTAGGGTAAGTGGTTAAGTTAGGGTAAGATGGGTTTTTGGATTGAGACCCTAGGATTATTTTTGGGTCTTTTTGTGGATGACTTTATCTATAAATATGATAGATTCAGTAGAATTCTGGTATGACTTCTGGTGTGTATGGCATGTATGTGATTTTATGTTCTCCACTGCTTAGGTATCAGAGTTGTATGACAGGTATATTCCTGGTACCCATGGGTCCAGGTTGATCATGGCTTTTGCAGTATTAGAAGATTATTAGAATTATAATAAATGTTATTATGTGGAAAATATGGTAAAATAGGCCGGTCGTTACATTGAGTGTTTGTGTTTTGCTAGCACACTCACAGCTCATAGAGGAAAATTCCAACCAAGAGCTTCAAACTGCATATTTTTCGGTTATATATCAAAGGGTATAAACTTTTGGATCTTGTTACTCTCAAAACATTTATTTCTAGAAATGTATTTTTCCATGAATCTATATTTCCTTCCATACCAAACACAATTCATACACCCTTTGTCTTTCCTAATTTCGCTCAGTTTTTTGAATCTTCAGAACACAATACTTCTTCAATTCCTATTACATTAACTCCTCAAGATAAGAACACTCCAATTGAACACACTTCAATTGAAAACACTTAAATTGAAACTCTCAGAAGGTCTCAAAGGATCAGAAATCCTCCTACATACTTACAAACTTTCTATTGTGGTAATATGGCTCAAAGAACTTCAGTTTCTCAATCATCTCCCAAATGCAGTTCAACTTCTAATGAAGGTAAGTCTCATTATATTCTTCATTATCTTTCCACTTATCAATTATCCCCTAGATATAAAGCCTTTGTCGCTACTATTACTTCAACTTTCGAACCCAAAACCTTCAAACAAGCTATTTCTCATCCTCAATGCCAAACTACCATGGCAGAAGGAATAAAGGCTCTTGAATTAAATAAAACTTGGGATCTTGCTATTTTACCTTCAAACAAGACTACAATAGGTTGTAAATGGGTTTATTGTGTCAAGTTTAATGTTGATGGCACAATTGCAAGGTATAAAGCAAGACTAGTGGCAAAGGGCTACACTCAACAAAAGAGGTTAGATTTTTTTGATACTTATTCTCCTATTGCTAAGATGACAACTGTGAGAGTCTTACTTTCTTTTGCTATTACAAAACAGTGGCATTTACATCAATTAGATGTCAATAATGCCTTCTTGCATGGAGATCTTAATGAAGAAGTGTATATGCAGTTGCCACAAAGCTATTCCTCAGCCAATGACCCTCGTGTATGCAAGCTCAAAAAGAGCCTCTATGGATTGAAAAAAGTATCAAGACAATGGTTCTACAAACTGTCTCATTCTTTGATGCAACTTGGTTTCAATCAAGGAAAATCACACTCTTCTTTATTCATCAAACAAATCGCCTCGACTTTTATAGCCTTACTCATTTATGTTGATGATGTAATCCTTGCATCTGACAGTATTGATAAGATTAATATAGTTAAGCAATTTCTCCATAATACCTTTACCATCAAGGATCTTGGTGAGCTAAAATACATCTTGAGTTTGGAAATAGCTAGATCAGCTAAAGACATTACTATCTCTCAAAGAAAATATGCCTTGGATATTCTACAAGATAGTGGTTTTTCTAGCTGTAAACTAGCAGCTTTTCCTATGGAGTCTAATTAGAAACTAAGTGCAATAGATCCTTCATGATCTCTCACTGACCCTGCATCATATAGATGACTTATAGGTCGATTGTTGTACTAAACTATAACTCGGCCTAACATAGCTTATTTTGTTTAAGCATTGAGCTAGTTTATGGCCAATCCAAGTACATTACATCTTCGAGCTGTTGAAAGGGTACTCAGGTACATTAAAGCTACACAAGGTTAGGGACTTTTTATGTCTACAAACTTGTCTCTTCATCTGAAAGAATACTCAGATAGTGACTGGGGTGGTTGCTTGGATACTAGAAGAAGTGTAACTAGGTTCACAGTGTTTATAGGAGATTCTTTTGTCTCATGGAAATCAAAGAAATAGCCTACTTTCAGCAGATCATCTGCTGAGTCTGAGTACAGGGCCTTAGCTCAACTACATGTGAAATTCAATGGTTTCTTTATCTGTTAGCTGATTTACATGTTCATCATTCTCAAGCTGCCTTATTATATAATGATGACAAACCAACCTTTGAAATTGCTTCTAATCATTTGCACCATGAGAGGACTAAGCACATTCAATTGGATTGCCACTTGGTTTAAGAAAATATTAAAATCACACACATTCCTTCTAAACACCAATTAGCTAATATATTAACCAAGCCCCTTGGTTCACTTAATTTCCATCATCTTATTCACAAGATGGGAATGATTAATATCCATTCTCATATTGAGGGGGGGGGGGGGGTGTTAGAGCTTACAAGAAGGTCTGGAGTTAAAAGCTCAAGAAACAAAACAGAAACAAAAGGTTGTTATGGCTATTATGGGTAGTTAAATCAGTTTATTCAATCATAATTTTAGTGGTCTAGATGGCAAGTTGTAAATGGTCATTGTTTCCATATAAGTGAACTAATTGTATAGCATTGTAATTCAATTTTAAAGATGAGAAATATTGATTCTTGTTTTTCTATCATCTCTCTCTATTTTGAAGCTTGTTAGATACAACTTCTTTACATTTTATAAATGTCATGAATCCATAATCAACCCTGTCGGCCAGGGTACGCGTCTAGAGGGGGTTGAATAGACGTTCTTCACAATTTTCATAAATATGAAAATTTTATACAATCAAAAAATTATCTTGGCAAGATGCAAGAGTATTATATCACAATTTACATTCAAAGCAAATAAACATAAGCAAGCAATATGAAAGAGGAAGGATGAGAAAGGCTTAACACGGCGATGTTAACGTGGTTCGGCACCAAGCCTACGACCACGCCTTGAGATCAACTCAAAGATTCCAAAATCCACTAAGCAACCCTCCTTCATTGGCGGAGAAGCCTTTACAATCCAAATACTCACCAAGAGCTACAACAAGGTGCTCACCAAGAGTCACCTTACAAAGGCTCACAAAGAACCCTTCAACACAGTGAACTTGAAACAACGTGATACAATAACAAAGTGCCCCTTCTTGAGCAGATATATCAATACCTCACACTACTCTCTCTTTGCAAGTGATGTGTAAACAAGAGTAAGGAGCAAGAGAGCTTGAGAGCACAAATGAAACCCTAGAATGAATGCTCAAGTGAATGTTCTCAACCACCAAAGTGCTTAACTGACTTGAAATAAATGCAAAGGACTTATTTTAAAGGCCAAAGAGATGAGCAATGCGATGGAGAGTCATTGGGCATTAATGGACATAAGAGAATTTGAAAACTAGCCGTTATCACGCATTAAATGCTGTTTGCAGCCCGACATTCATTGACAAAGTCACGCTTTTGTCGACGAGTTATATAATGACTTCGTCAACGAGACCCTATGTTTGTCAATGAACCTTCTATTCTGAATGCAGGTTTGTCTTGGTTTCTTTTCATCGACGAGTCCCCTATGTACGTCGTCGAACCACTCATTGTCTTCATCACCGAAACCCCTATGTTTGTGGACAAGACTGTTCTGAACTTTTAGGTGCACTTGGTTTATTTTCGTTGACGAGTCCTGTGTACGCCGATGAACCACTATTTGTCTTCATCACTAAAACCCTTGTGTTTGTCAACGATACTGTTCTGAACTTTTAGGTGCTCTTGGTATATTTTCTGTGAATTCAAGTGTAATCCCAAGAGGGGGGGGGGGGTGAATTGGCTATTTTGAAAATATTTAATTTTACTTCATTAATGAGTCCCTATTTTAAGATTTAACACATACTATCACCAAGGCTTGGAATTAATTCAATCCAATAAATTTATATTTAGTTATACCCAATTAATTTCTAAGTGCTTATAAGGTTATTCAACCAACACATATGCAAGATAGGTAATGAAATGCGTAGCGGAAATTAAAAGGAGTAAAGGAAGAGAGAAGAAAAAAACAATTTTTACGAGGTTCAGCCAACCCGACCTACATCCTCGCCTTGAGCAACCCACTCAAGGATTCCACTAAATCCATACTCCTTTAATCAGGATGGAGCTTCCCTTACATTCGCTACTAACAAGAGGTACAACTTTCTCCTAATCCGCTGCTTACAAGAGATACAACTCTCTCCTCAAACCCGGTTCACAACCTGAACCGTGATTACAATATAACTATTCTGCAAAAACTCAATAATGCTCCTACACAAGTTGGTGAGTACAATAGAAATCCCTAACACATATTCATATGATAAAACTTGAAGCTCAATGAGTGTATGTAATGTGGTCGATAAAATCTTTGAATAATCTTTGGTTTAAAAGAATAAGACTATTCCGCTTCAAATATTGAATCCAACTAAATGATCTCAATACAAATATGTAATTTAGTTTTGCTCCAAAAATCTAGATCGATCAGTTTTGTTCCAAATATCCAAAACACAATATGATCTTTGTATATGAATATGTATATATAATATGTGTTCTAAAGATAAAAAACCTAATATAATATTTTTTTGAAAATATCCCTCAATAATATATATTTATGAGCTCTTAGGATATTTAATCTAGTGGTTTTGTAATATCGAATATATTGAGTCTTTAAATGAATAAACACTTGAATAAAAAATATTCAACCTTTGGCAAAACTTTTCTCAAGAAGTGATCTTTTCAAACAATATATATATATATATATATATATATATATATAAGTACACTCAAGATCAATCTCTCAAATAATATTCAATGATAAATTTTTGAGATGAAAAACTCTTTGAGAATAAGTAATAACAAATAGATCGATTTACCAAACCTCAATACCAAGTTGAATGCACAACAATCGCTAGAATGCCTTTTGAAAATCAATGTAGCCTTAGCTCAGATTTGACGCATAAGCTTTGAAATCCCAAGCAAGAGTTTAACAGTGTGTTCAATGCTCTCCCAAGTTGTGCTAAGCGTTCAAGACTCTCAATCTTTTGCGAAAAGTAAGGCACTAGGGTTTAAGACCCAGTTTATAAGTGCTTTAGGCCTCAAATTCAATCCCAGCTGTTAGATCAATTTAAATGGATGAAATTCTACGCCTATCCTTGCTGAATCACAGTTCTACGCCAGACATTCGTCGATGAGAGGACACCTTTGTTGATGAGTGTTCAACACTCGTTCGTCAACATGAACGTGAGTTCGTCGACAAGAGACCTATTTTAAATTTTTGTACACTCGGTATATTATCGTCAATGAGAAAAATGTGTTCTTTGCTGAGTGGCCTTCATGCGTTCGTTGACATGGCCATTGGGTTCGTCAACAAGGCTTCTAAAAATTTGCCCCCAAAATTTAGTTTAACTTAGACTCTTTTAAATAAATTTGTCATGATATGCATGTGTCCTAAGGTCAGTCTAAGGTATGATTTTGAGCTTCTAGCTATATCATATAAAATATGCAAATACAATAAAATCTAAATACTCATTCCCATGACTATCTTAAACTTGACGCTTGCATCTCCATTCTTCTACTCTTTTAGTTCTATGAATTGCGTCTAGTTGTATATTCTTTAATCCTCATGGCTTCCATGACTTCCTCAACTTCCGTGCATGCTAAATAATGTTCCTATTCACACTCTCAATGCACAGATCAAATACCAAGTGATTTGTCATTATCAAAATAGGATTGGACTCATATAAGCCCCCCTTTTTTTATGATAACAAATACACGAGTAAAAATAAAAAATGGGTTACGCCTAACAAGGCTCCCCCTCAAATAATGTACAATATAAAATTCAGCAATATGAAATATACTCATATACAATGTAAAAACAAGCAATAGTTTTGCACGTATAACTCATGTACTTATGTGCTTTTCTTTCATTGCTTTAAAAAACTTATATGCTTCTCCCCCTTTTTGCAATTTTTGCTATAAAACTTATATTCTTCTCCCCCTTTTGACATCAACAAAAACGTAGGTATCCAAATGTTCTGACTGCAATATCTCATTTCTGCAAAACAAAACTCAACTTCTCCCCCTATGTTATTCAATTTACTCCTAAACCTTTCTAAGGTATATCTGTGTTGTGGAATCAAATGTCAATGTGTACAAACACAGTATTTCAATTTACATAAGCATGTATAAGCAAATCAGTCATTAAAATCCAAACATTTAACCATGTGATAAACATGTCTTGAGTTCAATGCCAGATGTCAGGAGACTTTGGAAAAATTTTGATACTAAATGTTAGAAAATTTTGCCAAGTAAGATACCAAATACGATAAATTTAACCAATTGTTAATTTTTGTCCTCCAAAATTATGTTGTCTAATATAATTCTAGACAACTTCTCAACTATTCATAAGACCTAATTCACGTTTAATCTGGATAAATCTATCATCTGGAAGTGGTTTTGTGAATATGTCTGCCCATTGTTCATCTGTACATACAAACTCAAGTGTCACATCTTCTTTTTGTACATGATCATGAAGAAAATGATGTCTAATTTCTATATGTTTAGTTCGTGAATGTAATATATGATTCTTTGAGATGTTTATTGCACTCATATTGTCGCATCTTATAGGAATTGTGTCACAACTTAATCTAATATCCATCAGTTGTTGCTTCATGTATAGCGTTTGAGCACAACAACTTCCTGTTGCTATGTATTCTACCTCCACTATGGAAAGAGCAACTGAATTTTGCTTCTTTGAAAATCAAGATACTAAAGAATGTCCTAGGAAATGACATGTCCCACTTGTGCTCTTTCTATTCACTTTACTACCGACAAAATCAGCATTTGAATAGCTAATAATCTCAAAGGATGTATACTTAGGATATCATAATCCCAGTTCAATGGTTCTTATAAGGTATCTACGTATTTGTTTGACGGCTAATAAATGTGACTCTTTTGGTGCAGCCTGAAATCTTGCGCACAAACATACACTGAACATTATGTCAGGTCTGCTGGCAGTCAAATATAGTAAGCTACCAATCCTCCTATGATAGAGCTTGACATCCACTAGTATACCTTGTTCATTTTTGTCTAATTTCAATGAAGAGCTCACAAGTGTCCCTAGTATTTTTCCATTTTCCATATTAAACCTTTTTAGCAAATCTCTAATGTACTTCGATCGATTTGTAAAAATTCTGTGTTTTTCTTGTTTGACCTGAAGTCCTAGGAAGAAATTTTGTTCACTCATCATGCTTATCTCAAATTCATTTTACATAGTACTTGCAAACTCATTACACAACTCTTCATTTGTTGCACCAAATATGATATCAGCTACGTATACTTGAACTAGGAGCATGTTATTATTCTTAGACTTTAAGAAAAGTGTTGTTTCTATCTTCCCTTTGATAAATCCATTATCTAGTAGAAACCCACTTAGTCTTTCATGCCAAGCTCTAGGAGCTTGCTTTAAACCGTACAAGGCTTTTGTTAGTCTATAAACGTGATTTGGATACTTATGGTTTTTGAAACTTGGGGTTTGTTTTACATAACTTTTTCACTAATGTAGCCATTTAAAAATGCACTTTTGACATCCATTTGATACATGTTGAAATCCTTAAAAGCAGCATAGGATTAAAGCATTCAAATGGCTTCCATTCGAGCTATAGGTGCAAAAGTTTCCTCAAAGTCTATTCCTTCTTCCTGGTTATATCCCCGAGCTACTAGTCTTGCCTTATTTCTAACAACTATCCCATGTTCATCTTTCTTGTTCTTATATATCCATTTTGTTCCAATAACTGTCTTATCTTTAGGTTTAGGAACTAATGTCCATACTTTATTTCTATCAAATTGGCTTAACTCTTCTTGCATGGACATCGCCCATGATTCATCCTCAATTGTAGGTTCTTCTTGAGATAGGAATGCACAATGACTAACCATGTTTCTAAGTGACGATCGTGTGACTACTCCACATGATGGTTTACCTATTATTTGATCAATGGGGTGATTCTTTATATACTTCCATTCTCTAGGTGGTTCATTAATCTCATTTTCAATTTGATTATTTTCAAAAGATGGTTCCTTAACTTCATTTCTCTTATCTGAATCATTTTCAATAGACAAATTTTCAAATTCCTTATTTATTTCAATTTCATTCTCATCAATTTTTTTGGAGAAGGGATTTGATTCATCAAATACTACATGGGTAGATTCTACAACAGTTAATGTTCATTTATTATATATTATGTAGGCTTTACTATCTAAGGCATACCCTAGAAAAATACCTTCATCTGATTTCACATCAAACTTTCCTAAGTGTTCATTGTCTCTAAGCACAAAACATTTACAGTCAAAGACATGAAAATACGACATGTTTGGTCTATGGCTATTCCATAATTCGTAAGGAGTCTTATTTAGGGATGGTCTAATCAAAACTCTATTTAGAACATAGCAGGCGGTATTTGCTGCCTCAACCCAGGAGTACTTAGGTAGTTTATGTTCATTAAGCATAGTTCTGGCCATTTCTTGTATAGACATATTCTTTCTTTCAACTACACCATTCTATTGTGGTGTTCTAGGAGCAGAAAAGTTATGAGCTATTCCTAATGAATTGGAGTAGTCTTCCATGTCATGATTTTTAAATTCTCTACCCCTATCACTTCGAATTTTAGTGATAGCATATCCCTTTTCATTTTGAATTTTCTTACACAGATTTATGAATTATTCGCACGCTTCTTCTTTGTGACCTAAAAATAGTACCCATGTATATCTTGAATGATCATCAACTATGATGAATGCGTATAATTTTTTTCTTAAACTCTGAGTTGGGTTTGGACCAAATAAGTCTAAGTGTAACATTTGAAGTGGCCTCGTAGTGGAGATAACTTTCTTTTTCTAAAAACTAGATCTTGTTTGTTTTCCTAGTTGACATGCATCATAGATTTTATCTTTCACGAATTTAGCCTTAGGCAATCCTTTAACTAAGTCTCCCTTAACTAGTTTTGATATCAAATCCATGTTTGCGTGTCCTAGTTTCCTATGCCAAATCCAACCAATTTCATTCATAGTAGAAAAACAAGTAACATGTTAAGAAGCAAGATTGTCAAAGCTAGTGGTGTAGACATTTTCATTACGATTTGTAGTAAACAGTACTTTGTTTTCAAATTTGTTCACTACAATGCATTTGTCATGTTCAAATGAGACTTTATAACCTTTATCACATAATTGACTTATACTCAATAAGTTGTGTTTCAATCCATCAACTAATAACACGTTATCAATGACAAGTGAAGGTTCCTTACCAACCTTACCTACTCCAATGATTTTACCTTTCGATTTATCCCCAAATGTAAAGAATCCTCCATCTTTGGATATGATGGATATGAATTTAGTTTTATCTCTTGTCATATGTTGCGAGCATCCACTATCCATATACCACTTGTCCTTCGAGGAGGACAATCTCAAGTGCATCTACAAGACATAATCAGATAACTACTTTTGGTACCCAGATTTTCTTGGGTTTATGGGAGCTAGTACTAGATTCTCCTTTGACTTTTCAGACTTTCTTAATTTTGACATCTTTATTTTTAAAAGGACAGTCAAATTTTATGTGACCCAACTTCTTACATTCAAAACATATAATATTTTTATAATAATCTTTAGTTGGAACATAAGATTTTGACTCTCTTATGAAATATCCTACGTAAAGATGTCTTTGTTTTAGGTTATTCTTTCCATTATAACCAAGGCCTTCCTTTTCTAGGGAGTTTATTTGAATTCCAAGGAGTTTTTCAAAATTAGTTTGTCCTTCTGTAAATTTACAAATAATCTTGATTTATCTTTTAAATCCCTTTCTAACTCTTCAATTTTCAAATCTTTGTCTTTCATGAGGGATACATGAGATTTATTTTGACTTTCTACTAACTTTGAAAATTCTTTCAATTTTAATTTCAACCTAGAATTTTTCTTATTCTTTTTCTCAAGCATTTTAAGGGTATACAGATATTCCTAATGCAGTTCATCATAAGAATGCATGCTATTTTCATTTTCTGAATCACTGGAATAATAAGATGAAGTAGAACAAAAAGATTGTACCTCATGGTCTTTGTGAGCCATCAGACATAGATTTGCAATCTTATCATCATTGGATTCAGATTCTAAATTACTGGTACTGTAAGTATCGCAGCCAACCTTTAGTGCTTTCTTCTTCTTAGACACTTTCTTCGGTTGGGGACAATCTGGCTTGATATGTCCAACTTCTTTATAGTTATAGCACATGAGAAGATCATCATTTTGTTTCCTTATGCTTGAATCTCCCTTTTCTGTTTTGAGCCCTTGAATTTCCTGGTGTATTTCTTGTTCTTTCTCATGAACTCTCTGAATTTCTTAGTGATAAACGCCATGTTATCATCCGATTCTGAATCACTTCCCTCATTGGAGCTATTGGATAATGCCTTAAGCGCTGTAATTTTCTTAAATTTTTTTTTTTTTGCTTATTCTTCCTTTCATTTATTGCTAGTTCATAAGTAATAAGCAAATCGATCAATTCATCAACCGACATCTCCTTTAGATTCCTTCCTTCTACTATTGTAGTGGCCTTAGCTTCCCAAACTAGCGATCAGATTTACCAAGAGCATTTAAAGAATTCGTAATGTGTGTGAATCTAGTGTACATGGATTGAATAGATTCATCAGCAGTCATTTTAAATGCCTCATATTCACTAGTAAGCATGTCTATCCAACTATCTTTTACTTCTTTAGTACCTTCATATGTGACTTCTAACTTTTCCCAACTCTCTTTAGCAGTGTTACAGGCCATCACCCTATTAAACTCATTTACATCTAGTGCATAGAATAACAAGTTTATTACAGTAGCATTTATTTGCACAGATTTCCAGTCTTCCTTTGTATATTCGTCTCCAGTCTTAGGAACATTTACCTTATCAACTACTTTCATGGGAATATGATTTCCCTTAGAAAGTATTTTCCATACTTTTCAATTTACATTTAATAGGTATATACCCATCCTATGTTTCCAGTAAGTGTAATTTATACCATAGAAAATTGGTGGTCTAGTGGACGAGTGTCCCTCACCGAATGGAGTTATACTAATGTGTGCCATGAGATTGTTTTACAAAAATAACGATTAAGTCTATGTAAACCTCACTCTAATACCAAATGTGAATTCAGGTATAATCCCAAGAGTGGGGAGGGGGTGAATTGGGTATTTTGAAAATATTTAATTTTACGTTAGTTAGTCCTTATTTTAAGATTTAACATAGACTATCACCAGGGCTTGGAATTAATTCAATCCAATAAATTTATATTCAATTATACCTAATTAATTACCAAGTGCTTGTAAGGTTATTCAAAATACACACATGCAAGATAGGTAATGAAATGCATTGCTAAAATTAAAAGGAGTAAAGGAAGAGAGAAAGTAAACACAATTTTTACGAGGTTCTGCCAACCCGGCCTATGTCCTTGCCTTGAGCAACCCACTCAAGGATTCAACTAAATCCCTGCTGCTTTAACTGGGATGGAGCTTCCCTTACATTCACTGCTTACAAAAGATATAGTTTCCTCCTAATCCATTGCTTACAAGAGATACAACTCTCTCCTCAAATCCGATTCACAACCATAACCGTGATTACAATATAACTGTTCTGCAAAAACTAAATAATGCTTCTACACAAGCGGGTGAGTACAATATAAATCCCTAACACATATTCATAGGATAAAACTTGAAGCTCAATGAGTGTATGTAATGTGGTCAATAAATTCTCTGAATAATATTTGGTTTAAAAGAATATGACTATTCCGCTTCAAATATTGAATCCAACTTAATGATCTAAATACAAATATGTAATTTAGTTTTGCTCCAAAAATCTAGATCGATCAATTTTGTTATAAATATCCAAAACACATTATGATCTTTGTATATGAATATGTGTATATATATAATATGTGTTCCAAAGATAAAAAACCTAATATAATATTTTTTAGAAAATATCCCTCAATAATATATATATTTATGAGCTCTTAGAATATTTAATCATGTGATTTTTTAATATAAAAAATATCGAGTCTTTAAATGAATAAACACTTGAATAAAAAATATTCAACCTTTGGCAGAACTTTTCTCAAGAAGTGATCTTTTCAAACAATATATATAAGTACACTCAAAATCAATCTCTCAAATAATATTCAATATTAAATTTTTGAGATGAAAAACTTTTTGAGAATAAGTAATAACAAATAGATCGATTTACCAAACCTCAATACCAAGTTGAATGCACAACAATCGCTAGAATGCCTTTTGAAAATCAATGTAGTCTTAGCTCAGATTTGACGTATATGCTTTGAAACCCCAAGCAAGAGTTCAATAGTGTGTTTAATGCTCTCCCAAGTTGCACTAAACGTTCAAGACTCTCAATCTTTTGCGAAAAGTAAGGCACTAAGGTTTAAGACCTAGTTTATAAGTGTTCTCGGCCTCATATTCAATCCTGGCGGTTAGATCAATTTAAATGGATGAAATTCCACGTGTATTCCCACCGAATTGTAGTTCTACGCCCGACATTCGTTGACGAGAGGACACCTTCTTCGGTGAGTGTTCAACACTCGTTCGTCGACGTGAACGTGAGTTCGTCAACGAAAGACCTGTCTGAAATTTTTGTGCTCTCGGTATTTTCTCGTCGACAAGAACAAGGTGTTCGTTGCCGAGTGGCCTTCATGCGTTCGTTGACGAGGCTATTGGGTTCGTCGACGAGGCCTCTAAAAATTTGCCTCCAAAATTTAGTTTAACTTAGCCTCTTTTAAATAAATTCTTCATAATATGCATGTCTTAAGGTCAGTCTAAGGTATGATTTTGAGCTTCTAGCTATATCATATAAAATATGCAAATATAATGAAATCTAAAAGAGTCGACATGCATGTGTGAGTTTGAAATCATTTTCTCAACCTGTTATGAACTATTTGCATGTATGATTTCCTTGTCTTTTGCAAGATACCCTTGAAGCACACCATATGCACTGGAATTACAATATACATCTCATACGCACACCCCAACACAAATATGTAGAAGTCATGAATGCCTTACTTGAGTGGATGAGTTTTGGATGTGGCGTATGTTGGTCTTTGCTGCCTATTCAATGTATATATTTGACCTGTACGCTTGTCTTTGAATTTTCCTGTGTATCTAAATCGAGTCTAAGGAGAGATGTTAGTAAACTTATGGAACTCCTAATGAATTATTATCATCAAAACAAGTTGGAAAGGAAGCCCTTAGCCACTAGAACTAACAAACCCCAATGCCCTAAAATGTGCCCAAAACCCAAATAAAGAAAACCCCACATCTGCATGCCTCTGCCGTAAAAGAAATTAAACACTACACTCATCTTGCTCATGGAAAATCCGTTACTGCTCAAGCAAGCCCTGCTTGTATCTGCTCAATGGATCCTCATTAATCTCAATGAGGAAAAGCCGTAACTGAGCCCTTATCTCCTCTCCACACGTGGAGTCCTATTTGCACACCAACTCATATTCCTTCTCCAGTAATTACAGCCATTGTTGTTCACTCAGGTATTTTATCACACACATGATGAACCTAAAGAGTGTAAGTGATTGGGTGAAGAATATTGATGGGAGATGATCGTGAAGGTCAACCCTCTCTCTCTCTCTCTCTATATATATATATATATATATATGAAGTGATCCTGAGCTATATACAATACAACAGAAGCCAGAAGATTACTCATTTCTAATCTATACTCCTTTTCAACCTTCTCAGGACTCGAATCCAAAAGATCAAGACGGAAAATATGAAAATCATAAGTTTTAACCATTATAATGTTGCCTACGAGACTTTTTAAATATTTACAGTCCGTTTAATTGTACAAACACAGATTTCAACTTATGTTTTAAATTCTTAATACTGGTATTTAACGCTATATAATAAATAGTTTATTTAGTTATATAAACAATTATTATCTTTACTTATAATTTCAAAATAATTACAAAAAAATATTTTTAATTTTCCTAAAATGTATAAGTTGGTTTGAGAGTGAATTTTGGGGTTTAGTTTTGAAAGAAATTCAATACAATTATATAGATATTTTTTTCTAAGTCTACATAAATTCAAATTCAAAATTTAAAATCTATGCTCTAAATGTAGGGGAAAGAATAAAAGAACTTAAAAAATAATAAAATAATTATTTTTTTCGTAACTTGGAACTTTGAACCTGAAACGAGCCCTTTGAACCTCTTAGGCGGTACCAAACCAGGAGCAACTGTTTGCCTCAAGACATGCTCGAGATAAGTCATATAAGGCAAGTGCATGAAATAAAGGTGGCATGGTTCATGTCAAACTATTTTTGTAAGCGAGTGGCATTTAAAATTTTTATTTGTTTCTTTATTTTTATGCAAATATTGTAAAGTTGGTAAATTTGTCTTATAGATATCCTATAAAACTTTCCTTTCAATTTTAAGGATATTCTACGATCATAGAGCACACTTGAAGCACTTCTCAATTTTACCCAACCTGCTTTAACTCTATGTCTTACATCATTTTCAATTTCTCTTTCAGCTTTCATAATAGATCCAAGGTATCGAAATCTACAAGTGCTATTTATTTCCTCATCATCAAATTTAATTTTGTCTACAATATTCTTTCTATCATTACTAAAATTGCATTTCATATACTATGTCTTATTTCTACGTATCCATATACAAATCCATAAATATATCAAGGTACAAATTTAACAAAAAATATTAGCGTCCATAATGTTATTGTACATTGAGAACAAGAAGACGTAAACTTTTTTTTTTTTAAACTTCATTAAATTAAGTAATTTTTTTATCAATTTTATTTTATATATTTTAAAACTTATTTATCTGACTTTTTATATAATCTTTGAACTTCCTTCGTATTTGAAAAAATGACGTAAAACATTTTATAAGTTTTAAAATTTTCAAGAGCCATTTTCGCTATCAGTCACCCATGATTATTTAGCTTTGCAAGGTGGTTCTTGCTGATTCACATGGGTTTCCACGTGCCCTATGCTACTCGTGCTATAGCGTAAGTTAGTGTGCTTTCAGCTATCAGACTCTCGCCATCTAGGATGCAACACTCCACTGCTTCGCCTAGCAGCAGGACGCTTGGAATGCTCTCCCACAACCCTGTTTTCACCATTTAGGTTGCTTCCATTTCGCTTGCCACTACTATGAGAATTGCTTTTGCTTTCTTTTCCTTTGACTGCTAAGATGTTTCAGTTTGTTAGGTCATATCTTGCCTGCCTATGGATTCAATAGTAGTTCGAAAGGTTGACCTATTAGGGAATATTCGGATCTATGTTTATTTTCAACTCCCTGAAGCATTTTATCGCTTACCACGCCCTTCCTCGTCTCCTATTAGAATATCATATTCTCTACATTAATTAATCAATTTATCTATAAGTAGGCAAATAAAATTTTAAAAATTGATTAGTTTGCCACTTTCGTCCCTTAAAACATGTTTTAAATGGGATAAATACTATTCAATATGTAATGACAAATTTTTTTACTTCAATAAATTAAAGTAATTTTTTCATCAATTTTATTTTATATATTAAAAAAGCTTGTTTATCCACTTTTTAATGGAAATCAATGCGATGCATAGAGTGAAAGTGTTAAATAATCTTTGACTTTTCTTCATATTTGATAAAATGGCACAATTTATTTTCAAGATTTAAAATTTTCAAGCACCACTTCTGACATTGTGCACGAACTTGTTATTAAATGATAAGTCTCTCGAAACCAGCGGCGAAAGCACCTCACCGGCATCAAGCCGAACCAGCAGGTCCGACCACTCAACACCCAGTCCAAGCATTGCCGTCGCCGTCGCCTATGCTCCAACGACCCCATCTTCGGCGAAACTTTTCACAACAGCAGTCTCTTAGTCCGACGCACACAGCAACGACTACCTTCGAAGCGTCGCCGACCCCCAGACATACCAGCAACCCTGCACCAGCACGCCAGCCTCTTCCTCACGTCGTCCACCCCTGTTGGTTTATATTCGCCGTCGGCTCTCTGCACAAAGATTTTTCATACGAGGGAGAATACGCCATCGCCGTCTACTTGAGGAAAATGCTGAACACAGCTAGGAGGCATCACGCTGTCGCTACACGGGGGGTTGCTGTCGGCTCTCTACACAAAGATTAGATTTTTGATACTCGGGGTTGTCGTCGCCGCACGGGGGGACTGTCATACAGCAGTAACAACTCCGGCCATCTCAGGCTCCACTCCTCACATCAGCGTCTACTCCTGCAGCAGAGGTTGCTCGTCATTCCAATACTGCTCTTCGCCGGTCGCACTTGAAGAAGGTTGGATCTCTGTTCGCCGGCCACACTTGAAAAAGACAAGCTAGAGCTTCCCTCCAGCGTCATCGCGGCTCGCTGCACGCTGCCAAAGATTGCCATCGCCGCACGCTAGAAGGAGACCGCCACCGTCGCCATCCACTTCATCACTCACGTCGTCGTAGCAGGTCCTAATCAGACGCCACCACACGCTGCACACAAGTTTTTTTTTTTATCTCCGAACGACAAGCTCTTACGTGCCTCCAAGGAGGAGAACCAAACAACACTTACAAATGCAGGTTAGTCTCTTTCCTATCTAGAAAATTCTAAGTCTAATCTTCATATATTGCGGGTCAGCGATGGCTCGTCGGCGCCTTAGGTGGTTAGGAAGGTTCGTTCCCCCTCTGATGGTTACGGAGTGCAGTCATATGCACAAGCCGTGAATAAAAAAGTAGAGATATCTGCGTTCAAAATTCCAATGAGATTGCCAATTAGTATTAATAGTGAATTGGGATTTATTTTCTTAGAAGATGAGATGGTTAATGCTGAGAAAAAGTTTTATTTTGCATTAGTGATGAAATTTTTGAGGAATCGACCATCTATTGATAAAATTCGGTTATCAATTGTGAAAACGTGGGACTTGACGGAAATTTCAATGATCAGCATTATGGATGATTACCATGTTCTTATACGCATGAAAAATGAACATGATTTTGTGCATGGGTGGGTAAGGGAAGGTAGAACAATGGAAGGCAATTCATTTCGGCTATTTAAGTGGACGAAGGCTTTTGATGTCAAAAAAGAATCTCCATTGGCTTCTCAATGGATTTTCTTACTGGGGTTACCAATGCATTTTACTGAGCAGATTTTTTTTCAAATTATAGCGACTCGTTTTGGTTGTTATTTTGGGACTGATAATGCAACAATTAACCGTACGAGAGCATTGGGGGCACGTATTTTCATGGAAGTCAACCTGACGATGGAGCTGGTTAAGGGATTTCCTCTTGTTTGATTTTCGAAACAATGTATTTGGAAAGAGGTCAAATATGAAAAGATGGATTTTTTCTACTTTAAATGTTGCCGAATTGTTTGCAAGGTAGAAGAGAAGCGAAGGGATGAGGGAAAAAAAAAAGAAAAAAATGGAGATATGGAAACCAAAGACGAATGACAGTGTAATGGAAACCAGTACCAATGTGGATAAAAGGGCAATGAAGGTGGAGAAGGAAGCAAGACCTAGTAATGTGCCGATGACAAAGACGACCAAGGATAGGTGCCCTGTATTACCGAAAATTCTTGCGACTCAAGAAAAATGAGATTATGCAATTCAAAAATCTGATGTACTGCAGAGATGCTTGGAAAATAATATGAATGAGGGTTCAACAGTAAGTGATGAAGAGGAGTGTGAGGAAGTTGGGTAAGATGATGAGGCTTGAGTTTCATATGGTAGACCTGTGTCTTAAGAGAAAGTGGATCATGTAGACAGTATTAAACAGACTGAAGATGGGAACCATGGTTTGCATCAGGGGGAATTGGCTCTGGATTATTCGTCCGAGAGGGAGGAAGGTGAAATTTTAGTGTTGAAGGGCAAAGAAAAAATGTATGATTCTGATACAGGGTGGGGATGGACTTTTGAAAACACCAAAATCGGAAAGGAAAAATTTGTGAGGAAATCTCAGAGGGTTCACATCAGACTGTATAAATTAAATTTATGACTGATACAATTTTTTTTTTTGGAATATTAGAGGGTTAGGCAGGTCTAGAGGCAAGTTAAAAAATTTGATCAATAAGTTTAATGTTAGTTAGTTTGCTATTTCAGAACCTTTCGCAATTGAGGAACGGATGGAAATGCCGGGTAGTTTTCTAAATTATCACCATTTTATATCTAATGAAATTCAGGGCGGTAAATTGTGACTATTTTGGAAGGATATGAATGCCTTTGAGGTGATTTCAATCACAACTCAGATGATCTCCGGGTGGTTCTTCAGGGACGACCAAAGGATTTTGGTGAGTTTTGTCTATGCTAAATGATCTTATGTTGAAAGAAGGGAATTATGGTAGCAAATGGAGGCATGCCAATCGTATTTCCCTTGGTTAGTCATGAGTGATTTTAATGTTATTCAAAAGGATGCAGAAAGCATTGGTGGAAATCTAAGACTACTCTTACCTATGATGGAGTTTAATGACTATTTACATCATTGTGGTCTCTTTGATTTATCAAAAATGGAGTCTCGTATGTCATGGTGCAATGGCCATAAAGGGGGGGCTCATAGTTGGGCTAAGCTTGATCAAGTTCTTATTAATAATGTTTTTTCCAACTTATATGGTTAAGCTAAATTCAAATATCTGAGTCGGAAGTCCTCAGATCGTAGTCCTATGGTGGTGTATACGAATACGTGATTCTCTTTGTATGGCCCTACCCCATTTCAATTCCTTAATATGTGGAGTTCGCATGATTTGTTTTTGTCGTGCGTTAAATATGTGTGGATTAGGAATGACTCGACCTTGGGTCTTTTGAAACTTGCTATCCGTCTTAAGAGAACTAAAGTTGCTTTACGTGCATGGAATAAAAATTTCTTTGGGACAGTGGGAGAAAACCTACAAGCTCTTGAGGAAAGGATGAAATTTCTAGAAAAACAGCTGCAATTAGGTTTTTCTGAGGAGGTCGAAGCCGATTACTTGGCTACTAAGTTGGAGATTTAGGTGTGGGAGAAGAGGGAAGCATCTCGCTTAGGACAAAGTGCGAAAAAAAAAAATGTTTGATTGAGGGGGATCAAAACTCTAACTTCTTCCATTCAGTTATCAATTAGAGGCGGAATAAGGGCCTTATAAACCATATGGTTCTAAACAATGGGAGGATTTTGGATGGTGTGGAAGGAATACATAATGAAGTCGATGCATTTTTTTTTTTAAGATTTTTCTCTTAGAGGTTTTAGTGGTTGAACCTTGTGATCTCTCTAAGTTAATTCAAAGGCAGATTTGAGATGTGGATAATAATTTTCTTCGCACCGATCTGGTGGAAGAAAAAGTTAAAAGAGTGGTGTTCTCTCTTCCCAAAGAAAGTAATCCGGGACTAGATGGGTTTGGCTCAGAATTTTATATTTCTTCCTAGGATATTGTTAAAAAAGATGTCTTGGATGCGATAAAGAATATTTTTCAGGGCACTCCTCTTTCCAAGTTCTTTTCCTCTTCATTTATTATTTTAATTCCGAAGGTGGACAATACTTCTAGCTTTGATAAATTCCGGCCTATTAGTTTGTTCTCTGTGGCTTAAAACTTTTTTTTCCAAGATTATTGTTTTTAGGCTAATTGAGATTGTTGATAAGTTGGTCTCCCATGAGCAAAGTGCTTTTATTCCTGGGCATAGTATTTTTGAGAATATTACGCATGCACAGGAAATGGTTATCGGCAATGTGATGGTAAAACTGATATGGTTAAGGCTTATGACAAAGTGAATTGAAATTTTATTTTGGAGGTTCTTAAGACTTTTGGTTTCTATAAAAGGTTTTGCAAGCTCACAAAAAATTGTGTGGAGTCCTCGTGGTTTCCCGTTATGATGAACAAAACTTTTAAATGGTTTTTTCAATCAACTAGAGGCTTGAGGCAAGGGTATCTGCTTTCTTATTTTTTATTTATTATAATGGAAGAGGTTTTGACAAGGTTGCTTAGGAAAACTATGAGAGACAGGACGTATTGGACAATTTAATCATCCGATTGGGGCCCCTTTGGTTTCATATTTGTTTTATGTGGATGATATTCTTATTTTTACAAATGGAGGGAAAAGGTCTATTAGAAATTTGGTTTATACTCTGGAGATGTATGAGAAGTGGTTGAGTCAAAAAGTCAGTGTTAGCTTTATCGTGATCCCAAGAGGGGGGGTGAATTGGAATTTTTAAAATTTAATCCCTAGGTCAATCTCCTAACACTAGTATATTCACAATCCTATAGTCAATCTAGTGCAAGTAAAGTAAATGTATACCAGAAAGTAAATAAAGCAATTTAATCAATCACACAAGCACCAGAAAGCAGTAAAGAGAGGGTGACACGCAGATATATTATTGAGGTTCATCCAATTGCCTACCTTGGCTAACAAGCACAAGGATTATCACTATAGCTTGCTCACTTAAATGGGTGGAGCGGCACCGATACAAACCAGGTCAATTAGCACAGGGCTGAACTCAACCTTTACAACAATCCTTACTGGGCTAGATTACCACCCCCTTAGGCCATGCCTGGAATCACTTAGATTTTACAATCAAATGGTACAACAGAAAAGTGCTTTCACATAAAGCAGATTTGTACCCAAATGCGTTCAATCACATGCACTATAAATGATTTAATACGTAAGCTCAGTGTGGTCTAAATAGTTCAACTCTTAAATGTATTTTCTATCAATGTAATGAGTACGTGAGAGTGTCAACAACAATCTGTGTATCTCAAAATATTCAATCAAACGTGTTCACACAAGATGTCAAGTAAGTCTCACGTGTGTCAATCAGTAGGATGTTTCAATCACAAATATAGTGTATATGTTTGGTTTGCAAAAGCTATGCAATCTTTGTATTTAACAAAGGATGTATACTTGAATAGATATTGCAACAAAGATTAATATCACAAATATAAATATCTTTTCATAAATATATTAATATAAATCCCACAAGATATTTGAGTAAGTTTGAAAATATTTTTGTAAGCCAAAAATAAATACAAGTTTCCTAAGATATTGCAATACAAATGCAATACTCAGAAACTTAGGAAAGTCTTCTTAGGATAGGCTTATGAGAAAAGCCCCCTAAGACCACTTAGGTTTAGCTCTCAATGAAAATCGATTCAAATACACAATAATGAGAGAGCCAACCTTTTAACATCAACACTCAATACACTTTCAGATGATATATAGAATTGAAGAAGGTAAGCTTGAATGGTTTTAGAGAGAGTAGAAATAGTAGGAAGATTTTTTGGCTTGGGAGAAATTTTTCACTTTGTTTTGCTAATCTTGTTGCTAATTTTCCCAAATGAAGGGGTATATATAGACACCCCATGAAATATAACCATTGGGGACAAATCTAGGATTATTAGAAAAGTTTAATGATGTTTTAGCCATTTTAACCCCGTTTTAAAATTATTAACCATGGTAAAAATTCACAGCAACCCAAGAGGCCCGGTTGACCAGAAACCTTTCGGTTGACCGAAGTTCATATGGCTTGGTCGACCAGGAAATTTTTGAACTTGGGACTCGGTCGACAGAACATATACGTCCAAGGCGATTTTTCTATTTTTCTGAGATTCGATCGACTAGACTATTTTGAACTGGGTGATTTGATCGACCAGACAGTTGGGATTTCTCTCGAGGACCCTCGGTTGACCAGATAGTTGCAATGCAATATGGGCTCGGTTGACCAGGTGGTCAAAGTGTTGACCTCAGGAGGTTTCGGTCGACCGGGGGGTTTGAACTATAATGGTTCGGTCAATCGGGCTGAGGTCAAAATGTTGACTTAGACTGGTTTTGGTCGACTAGGGTAGAATGAACTGCCAAGGTCGGTCGACTGAAAGTGCACAAAGTGTGCATTTCGGTCCTAATTCAATACACTTTCACCTTATTCAAGTGCCTAACATTTATGAGTGCAAAGGTGAGTGTCCTAGGGTCATTTCTAGGTCCTTTTGAAGACACCGAAAAAATCTGGTGTCGGTTGACTGAGGTTAACTGAAGGGTAACCCTTAAGGTCTTTCTAAGGTCATTTGCATTATGAGCTTACGTATTTAACCATGCATGTGAGGTGTGTGATTATTACATATGAAAAACTTTAATTACTATTATAGATCAATTACACAACTGAATATATATTACAATTATAAACATGAATTGGTCTTCAAGCTTCACTTGCTTTGTGCCCATCTCGATCTTGGCAATTTAAGGTTCCTACACAAAGTCTTAAATACTCATTAGATACAATGAGTATTTGTCATAATCAAAATCGGGCGTGACCTATAAGGTCAACAGTCAGCAAGACAAAGTCTGCATTATTCCTTTTGAAATACATTATTCCTGGTAGGAAACGTGGGTTATTGAGAATTAAAGATTTCATGGAAGGTAAATTTCCAATTATGTATTTAGGTGCACCTATGATTTCTGGAAAATTGTCTTCCAGGATCTTGGAGCCTCTTGTGGAGAAGATTAGAAAGAAAATTGCAAGATGAAAATTTAAGTTGTTCTCGCAAGGTGGAAGATTGATTTTATTAAGACATGTGTTGTCTAGCATGCCGATACATTTGATGTCGGTTATTAATGTTTCATAGGTCATATTTTCTTGCATCAATTCTCTTCTTGCTAATTTTTTATGGGGAGAGGTGAAAGGTAAAAGGAAGATTCATTGGCACTCCTAGGAGAAAATTTGTAAACCCACCTCGGAAGGGGGCATGGGATTAAGAGATCTTAAAGAAGTCCAAAAATCACTTCTTATGAAATTTGCCTTTAAACTACTCACTTCTAACAATCTATGGTTAGGTTTTTTCAGGGCTAAATATTGCAGAAATGATCATTTATTAATAAGGAAAGGGAGACCAAATGATCCTCGGTTCTGGAAATTAGTGATGGCCACCATTTCGAAAGTTATGGGTAATGTTAAAATTTTGGTGAGAGGTGGGAATTCTTCTTTTTGGTTTGATAGGTAGCTTACATCAGGCCCATTAGTAGTGCACATTGAGAATATTTCAAACAAGAAGCTGTGTATTACAAATTGCCAATTGAATAACAACTGGAACTCTGATTTATTAATGGAATTGGTTGGGGCCGATAGAACAATAGAAATCTTGCATAATGTGTTATCTAGTCAAAGTGGTCAGGATATATTTATCTGGAAGCCTGCCCCTGACGACAATTTCTCTACAAAGCCAACATAGGAGGCAGTGAGGAGCAGAAGTGATAATTTTGAGTAGAATGAGTGATTTTGGCATTCTCTATTGTCTAGAAGAATCTCGATGTGTTTATGGAAAGCCTAGTTTAGATGTTTGACAGTAGATGATAGAATTCAGGCAAAAGGAATATCGATGGCTTCGACTTGTGATTGCTGCATGTAGAGAAGTCAGGAAAACACTGATCACATTCTTTCTTTAGGCGAGGTAGCTTCAGAGGTTTGACATCAGGCTACTGTGGTGTTGGGGATTCCTTTCCAATAGTTTCTTTTTTGTAAAAACAGAATCGCAAATTGGTTCCACTATGCTCGAAAATCGTCTATTAAAGGTATTTTAATCGGTCTAATTTCGTGTTTGATTACGTGGTGCCTATAGAATCGAAGATGCAGAGAGAGAATGGAAGGAGTTTACCAAAGTGCGGATCAGACGTGGAGAAGCATTTGATACTGGGTTAATTCTTTAGCTGAGAGCTCTAATTCTTTTAAAAAATTGAAGATATCAGACATTACGATTTTGAAAGAGTTTCAAATTCAGCATCAAGGAGTTTGTGTCAGACCTGGAAAAATTATCTCGTGTGTTAAACTCCCAACAGGGTGGATAAAACTGAATTGTGATGGGAGCTATAGGGGCAATTCGGGTACTTCAGGAAGTGGAGGAATCAATCGGGACTGCCATGGCACGGTCAAAGCGGCTTTTTCAAACTATTTTGGCAATGGTATGAATAATAGTGCAGAATTAAAAGCAATCCTAAAAGGAATTTGTTTATGCAAACAACTTTATTATTCTAATGTGATTATTAAAAATGACTCGAGGATTGTTGTTGATTGGTTTCGGAAAGGTAGATATACCTTATGGTATCTTTGGGATTTTTGGGAGGACCTTGTGGCGGAGTTAGAATGAGTGAACTTCATGTTGATCCATCAATATAGGGAAGACAATAGTGCAGCTGATTTTAGCGCTAGATAAGGAGAAATGGGAAACAATGTCTTCTACGAAGAACAACATCTTTTACTAAGTTCTTTCAAAGGTATCCTTTAGATGAATTTGTTGGGTCTCACTTCCCTTCGTCATTAGTTCATCCTATCGATTTTTGTTTGGTTGGTTTAGATTTTTTGATTTTAGTTTATTTTATTATTTTTATTTTTTCTAAGCCTATTTAGATTTGTTTCTTATTTAGCTTTGGTTGGATTTGTAGTCCTGTTTTGGTTAGTTGTTGGTGTTATTTTTGGGAGACCTTTAATGTCTTTTTTATCTGTAATCTCCCAATGATTGTCATGTAATCACTGTATTTCTCCACCAAAAGTGAGGATATATTAATAAATAATTGGAAGTGTTGCCCTCCTTTAGTTAAAAAAAAAAAGCACCACTTTTGACGTTTGGATTTCTAAGACACCATACTCTCTCCATCAATTAATCAATTTCCCAATAATTAGCCAAATAAAATTTTTAAAAATTGATTAGTTTGCCATTTTCCTATATTCTATTTAGGGAAAAAAAATTATGCGTCTTCTTAAGAACACAAGACTCATAAACATTTCCAAAACAATCAATAAACAATAAGCTTAAAACTAATTCTTTTTTCGAGCAAGAAATTTTATACCACCAATGGTTTATTCATAGTCTTTAGGTGAGAAAAGCTCTATGCATTTAGTTGATATATTTGGATTAATAAGTAATAGGAAGGTAACCTAAAACTGATCATGATGAAGAATCCTTAAGCTACACTAAATTCTAAAGTTATTTAGGAACCATATGTCGAATGGGTGTGTTGAGGGTTCTAGTATCATATAAGATCTTCTCGTATAACCGTATTGCTGAAATCAACTATAACTCAAGGTTAAATAGAGACTTTCCTTTTATATATTAGACTTAGGTTTACTTAGGCTTTAATTAGAATGGTAATAATTAGATGACTTTACCATGCATAGGGTAAATAAAAGTTAGTGGCAACTTAACATAACCTAAAAATACAAAATTGTACCAACTTATTTTTGAATTGCCGTCCCCATCAAGACATCAAGTCCTCATTTCCCTTATGTTGATACCTACAAAATAGATTACTAAAAGCTACTCTTGAAACAAAAAAAGTTTTGATGAGTGCAGCCAAAAGGTACTCTTAAACTCATCAAACATCATTTAAATAACTTTCCCATTAATAAGCGACATTACAAATGTGTAATATAGGACATTATAAAATGTTAGAGAACTCATCCTCGGAACTTAGGTGTCAAGGAGAGAGAGTTAAGAAGTTCTTATACTGACTTTGGAATTGCTCACAGAGATGATGTGGGACTGGACGCACACTAATACTCTCCCTCGAGTCCACGGGGGAAATGAGACGAATAGAGCCCATGGGCGAGAAATGAGGCGAGGAGAAGTCCAATCCACGGAGGAGCCAAGCAGCCTAAGGCCCAACTGTAATACCATGTTAGAAAATTCATCCTCAAAACGTAAGCGTCAAGGAGAGAGAGTTAAGAAAATCTTATACTGACTTTGAAACTGCTCACAGAGACAATGTGTGACTGGACGTACACTAATATAAAATAAATAACTCCCATAATGCCAAAATCACTCCCCATCAATATAGGACAACTAACCTCATGGGAAGCCTATGAAAGGGAAGCAAACGAGGTATACGTAATAAGCAATATCGATGAGTAATTTCCATATAAACAAGAGTGCAAACATTTATCAAACGGTTTCGGTCTAAACCTAGTATTATCCATTTCAACTTGTTTGATCCCATGATTTTGTCCTATAAAAAGTAAATCACAAGATTAAATCATAAAGTAAGCTTGTATGATCAAAATATCCTTAACGTACTAACAATTTGGAATCGTGACACTTTGAAGTACCTCTTGAGTCAGAGGCTAAAATGCCGAGACTAAAGAGTACCGATATGGTATTTTGCTATTGTGTGCGAGTCTCCATGCGCAATTTAGACAGTATGTATTTATTTGAATGGATGCATGGCGCCATGGTTTTCATTTTTTGGGCAAGGGGGAAGACTTGAAGAGTGCCGACCAGACATCAAGTGATGATATACAAACAATACGCGTACATGAATTTGTACATTCTAACTGATTAAGATTTATGAGTGCCGTCCCTCTCACACTCGATGCCTACATATATGTCCCCAGTTTCTTCGCGGTTGTACAGTACACACGTACATATGATATTTAATATTTACAGCTAATCTTTGTGTGTGTTGATATACACACACGTCTTTGTGTGTGTTGATATGCACACACGGAATTAATTGAGGCATTTGAGCCTTTTGAAATTTATAGCCAACGGTCTAAGGGTGGCAAAATGGATAGAAAGGGTGATTTATGACCTGCTCCTTTAAATTGGATGTGGGTTTAATATAAATTGGCTCATTTATAAATGAGTCACTCCGATTCTAATCTGTTTATTTACTGGGTTAGGCGGGTTCAGGTTGGATCACATGGCGGGAGATCTGTTTATGACCCGTTTAAAAATAAAAGGAAAGAGTGTTTTTTTTCTTTTAAAAAAATGTCATTTTATATTAAATTAAATTTTTTTTTAAATAAATAAATTATATTTTTTAAATGAATGACTTGTTTATTAAACAGCGGGGTTTTGTTTATATAGTAGTCACACATTAATAAACAGGTTAAGTCGAACTTGAATCCGAACTCGTTTAATCCCGACCCATTTATGATCCGTCCAAGTCCGGCCCATTAACTCATTTTGTCACCCTCCAATCCATTAACTCATTTTGTCACCCCTAAGCAATGCCAATGTTTTATAATTTGTAGAGTTAAATGTCCCTGGCCCTTTTTAGGGTTTTAGTACATCATATTTTATAAGTTTAATTATATTTTAAATTTTAAAAAATATGTAATTAATTGTTTAAAATGTGATGTAATTATATAATTTAATTTAATAATTTCTTTTGAATATAAACTTTTTTGTTGGGCCTTTTCTTTTGTTTGCTAGTTGAAAGTCAAAATCCTTATAATTTTTTAATATAAACTAATAATATGCATGAATTATTTTGAAGGCGCGTTTTGAAATATAAAATGGTCCAAGCTAAACATATGAATAAAATCACATTAAAATTACAAAACTAGAATATAGTATTAACAATATCAATCCAAATAACAGTACAAGAAAGTTGACTTCTATAAGTAGCTATTTACCAAGGGCTTGATAAAACCCTGAAACGTTTTTTTTTTTTAACAATTCGGGGATTCCAGCCACCATCGTGTCATTTTGGACACTATGGTGCGGTAGCAAATCCGAATGGTGAAAGTCACTCGCCCATTGACGTACTCTTGATAATTCATCGGAGTAATGCTTTAAGGGGGAACCAAACTCGTAATCTTGCGGTCACCAAAGTTACAAGTTGTTGACAAAATTTTACCTAAACTATTATGCCCCATTTAGAATTCAAAAAATATTATGAAAAGGAAAGAAAAATATTAAGGAATCCAAATTTTTATGTTTCGTTATCAAAGAACGTGAGAAAAAAAAGAGTAAAGAATACCAAATTTATACAAAAAATTTAAATTTTACATATATTAATATTTATTTATTTTTTTTAAAAAATTTTAGTCATATTAAGATAAACTTTCATTTTTTTATGGCATTTAATAGAGAAGAAAAATATAAGAGAAAATGAGTTTCATCCTTATTTTTCTTTTCTTTCCTTTTCTCAAGTAAAATCTTTAATCCAAATGGTTTGGAAGATATTGGAGAAGGGAAACGAAAATAAGAAGGAATTCAATTTTTCATACTTGGTTATCAAGAAAAGTGAGAAATAAAATAAAAATATACCAAATCAATGAATACAATTTTTATTTTATACATCCTTAACATTTGATTTTTATTAATTTTTAATCATATCAAAATAATTTTTTATTTTAAATAGTATTTGGTATAGAAATAAACTATAGTAAAAAATGAATTTCTTTCTTATTTTTTGTAGACACCCAAAATGATGTAGACCCTTATATAAAAAAAATAAATAAAGAAAAAAAATACAAAATACAAAAAAAAAAAAGGAAATACAAAAAAAAAATACAAGGAGAGATTGAAATTTTACATAACACAAAAAAGCAAAAATACAATAAAATAAAAGAAAAAAGCAAGAAGTAGACCGACAATCTTCAAGCTTCCAATTTAAACCTGTAAGGAAAATAAAAAAAATAAACATGTATGAAATGTGCAAAAATCAGAAATAAAATTAATTGACATGATTAGTCAAATTATCAATGTGTGTTAAGTTTGATTAATCAATTAGAAATTGAGTGATCAAATCTGTTAGCTTTGGTGTAATCCCAAGAGGAGGGGGGGGGGGGGGGTGGGGGTGAATTGAGTTTTAAAAACTTTTCGGCTAATTAAGCATTTTACCGATTCACCACTAATCATATCTCATTCATAATGCAAGCGTGTATGTAAAATAATAAAGTTATGAGTGCAGACATACACACGTGCAATATATCTCATTTAAAATAAATGTGTGCATGCAACTAATATAACAGTAAATAAATAAGCATATACATACTGAATTTAAAGTGCGAGAATTAAAATGAGATAGGGAGAGAGTAACACAAGATATTTGTTATCAAGGTTCGGCCAAACTAGCCTATGTCCCCACCTTGGGCATACCCCCCAACGATTCCACTAAACCTGTTCACTTAACCGGGCGGAGCAGAAACCGTTTACATTCTCTTCTTATGGGGCGAGAAAAACTCCAGCTCAATTACTACGCCGAGTCGAACTAGTCTCACTTACAAGAATGAAACTCCCCAGTTCAATTTTCGGGCTGAACCAAACTGGTTTCACTTACGAGACTGAGACTCCCCAATTCAATTAATGAGCTGAACCTAACTAGTACATGGAAAATATTTTTGTACATGAAAATGCTTTTAAAACATACAAGCATAAATGTACACAATAAAGCTCAACTATACACACTCCAATGATATGAAATATGCTTAGGGAGTAAGGGTCTGTAAATATATTTAAACCCTAATAAGAAATTTTCTCCAAAAAATATTTTTTGAGAACAAACTAGAGAACCTAAGGTTTTGATTTCAAATGATTTTGCACAAGAAAAAAATACATGCATTTGATAACCTATGTGCAAATCAAAACAAGTAAAAAGCCCAAATAAAATATATGCTCTCTTTGAAAAGATTTTCTAAATAATAATAAAGAGAGATTTGGAGAGTAAAAGATTTGCCCCAATGAAAGAGTTTTTACAATAAAAATATTTTTGGGGGAACTTTGATTAGGATAAAAATTAAAGAGAAAATGGCCTAATCAAAGTTGCTAAATTGAGTTATGAAAGGGGTATATATAGACTCAGGGAAATTTTTGATCGTTGGGGACACACTAGGTATTATTAAAAAGGTTTAGTTAATTTTTAACCATAATTACCCCAGTTAAAAAAATGCAACTCGAGAATTTTGGTCAACCGAGCCATAGAGTCGATTGCCCGAATAGACACGATTGAAAAAGTCAATTTTAAAGTTTGGGTACCTAAAAAATGGTTCAGAGGGCTGAACTAGGCGATTCTCAAAATGTCTAAGATTCGATTGTCTGGTCTCAAGTTCAGTCTACTGAACTTCTCAATTCGGTCGTCCGAGAGTATTTTGAACGTGGAGTTCGGACTTTGGGGAGGGTGAAAAGTGATCACTCTAAAGTTTGGTCACCGGGGACATTTAGTTCAACTTGTTTCGATTGCTCGAACCAAGTCAAACTTGTTGACCAGTCAACCATTCGATCGACTGAGGCAATTTGACTTGCCTGGGTTCGGTCACCCGAAACCTTACAAATTAAAAGCCTAAGTCCTGTTTTAGTTAAAAATTAAGCATAGGGACCTAGGGTCAATCTAAGGTTTAGGCATTTTAATTTATCCTAAAAAGCCTGGCATTGGTCGACCAAGGTTAGCCCTAAGGTTTGTATACTGTTTTGTTTGAACTTAAATTCATATCATACAAGATGAATGCAATTAGTACAAACCAAATTAAAAAATAAATGCATTACAAATGAAATAAACAAATGTCTTCGTCTTCCTTTTGTTCTTCAAGACTCCATGGAACGCACCAGAATGATGATAAAGTTGAAGTTCCTCCTGTATTCCACTTCCCCTTATATATGTGTTGAATTATAACATGTCCAGTCACTAGATTACACACATATGTGTGTTTGTCAGCCTCAAAACAGAGATCGGACTTAAAAAGCCAAATATCTCCCCTTTTTTGATGATGACTAACGCACCAAAGCAAAATGGGTATAGTCTGAAAAGGCTCCCTCCAAGAATATGCATAATGTAAAAATAAACATAATAGCTCAAGCATATTCATGAAATAAGACATTACAAAAGATTATGCATTCATTTTTAACATTAAAGCACATGCTCAGATTTGCCCCTATAATATTTGTCTTTAAAAACTTCCCCCTTTTTGGTCATTAACATTTTGCTTATTAAAATTCCCCCACTTTTGACACTAGCAAAAAGGGTTAAGCTTAAGTGGAAAACATTTTATCATTTAATATAGACTTAGCAAAGAGAACTCCCCACCTTTTGAAATAATTTTTTTTTCTTATAAAAACTCTCCCTTTTTTGGCATAAGATTTGGGTATAAAAAATCATTTTTATATGTTCTTGAAAAAATACAGCAGTAAAGCACACAACAGTATAACTGGTCAATAAGAGATTGAAATACATATGACAAACAAGATCAGACTAAGATTATCCACAAACCATGACAATTTAAACATTTCATAAGACCCGTGAAAGATTTGAGCTCAATAGACACGACATATGATAGCAAATGTAGGTTTGAGCATAAAAGTGGCCTAACTAATTCACATGAAATTCATGAATAATCTATGAACTAGCTATACAACACCCTAAAAAAATTTTATAAACAACGTAATTTCATGATATAAAATTTCAATACAATACATGCACAGTCATGAAAACATTCAAGCATAAAAACAAGAAAACATGATATGTTCTATGTAAGTTCATTTCTTACAAATAAATAAATAAATAAATAAATAAATCAATATATATATGTATGTATATAAGTATATATATATATATATGTATATATATATATATATATATGTATATATATATATATATATATATATATATGTGTGTGTGTGTGTGTGTGTGTGTGTGTGTGTGTGTGTGTGTGTGTAAAAATATACCCCCTTAAAATTTTTGATAAATACTGGGGGTTTATGCTTGCTGAAAAAAAAACTTTAAGTTAAACTCAAGCAAGCGTTATTTTTCTGGTTTATCATTTAAGTACAAATCACAAAGTACTTGAAAAAAAAAAAAAACACCATATAGATTCAAAGATATTAAATAAATTGAAAGTAGGGATCATATGGCAAAGCAAAGAATTATGGGAAACATAATATTTTCATTTATGATATTCAATAAAACATTACAGCAAAACACAAGCTACAATGAATTCAAAAACCAAATCTAAGTTAGAAATATTGTGACCACAACAAGATAAAAAAATAATTTCTAGATGCCCCCCCTATAAATTTGAATACGTGCTTAGATTCTTTTAGCTACTTATACTTGAAACAAATTTTAAAAGTTTAAGAGTTCAAACAGTATAAGTACTCTTTTCAGATTTTACTGTATATATGTTAGACCAATAAATCTCACCAGTAAAATGTCCTTAAACACACATGCGCTAAAAGTTAAACAGTTAGTCAAGCATGGTGTTTATGTGTACCCAGAACAATCCATATCAAAGATATTCAGTAGAGACAAGATATGATGTTCAAGGTATTTAGAAAGGCTTCAGACTCAAAAAGTAGAAACAATAGAAATAATGTGAGTCCATGAGTTAGGTGATTCTAATCCTTTTTCAAGGATGAGGCTTAAACTCCCCGGTATAGTCTCAGGCATAGATAAGTGCATTTATGCTCAAGGATGAATTTCATTCAAGCACATTCATCACATGTTTATCCTTCCTAATATTACTCAACATGCAAGAGATTATAAGCATTAAGTTCTTATTCATTTTTCCTAAGAGTGGGGCTTAAGCTCCCTCTGTATATTTGCGTGCACACATACTTGCATTAAGTTCAAGGATGATAGTCGTTTAAAAACATTCCTCATATTTTCATCCTTTATAAGGATTTCAGTATGTAGCAAATATTAGGCATTTAACACATAGCATGACACATTGCATTTCAATTTAAATACACAATAGCCAATCAAGGCTATATTCAAGGGTAATGCAATAGGGGTTCAAAGAGGATGACACAACTCAAAAGACGATGAGTGTGCATAAAATGAAGAACTCTCCCCCCCCCCCCAAGTCATGCAATCGTCCAAGTTTATGGACCATCATCAAAATATGGTATGATTAAGTAAAAGGTTGATGTTTTACCATTTAGGTCCTAAGTGAAAGTGCATAACTCAAGGAATTGGACCAAATGGTGCACATGAACTAGTCCCTCCTAGCATGACAGAATGTGTACATGTTTTTTATTTACATCGTGGTTTGGATTTGACATGTACTTACCTATATAGTTATTTTGTATGCATTTTCAACAAAAGGGTGAGAATAATAATTTCATTATGATTCACTCATCCTTTCAAAAAATGTTTGGGCATGCATTAAACTATCTATCCTAATACATGGTTTCATTTATAGGAAAAATTCTATCGAAATTTCGACAGTATTTCGTTTGTTAATTGAACATTTTCCTATTTTTTCATGTACTCGAAACCTGATAAATTCAAACAAGCAATATAAAATAATCTGCATCATATAGATACCATTCAGTTAAAGGCATGTGAGAACCTATATACACTGCTAGCATGCAATTCTCATCAACTGCATCCGCCATGCAAGAGACATTATAGACTAAGCATGCAATCAGGTAGTTCAATCAATATATCAAATAAAATATAAACTATCCAAACAAAGATATAATCATTTTGCAAACAATGGACAGTTGTATTCAACTCAAACAACAAATTATCCAAAAAGAATAAGCCAAAATGCATATTGGATGAATTTTATAAAATTCATTGTTCCCCCTCAATTATGCAATCAAAGAATTTTATATTCAATACCAGTATTTGGCATAACAAAATTTTCGAATATGAGGATGAGCTTTAAGTTCCATTGTGAATTTAGGGCTATATGATATATATAATATTAATTCCCTAAACATAAAATCTGTGTGATGGACAAGCCATGCTATATTCAAGATTTTTAAATTTAGGCATATATAGCATCAAAAATCTTATAACAATTAAAATATTTTGTCCATTTGAATGGGATTTATTTAAACATGCTTATGAGGTTTAATTGAAAAACTAATAATGATATAAGCATGCACTAGCCAGAATTATCATATATTAACCAATCATAGTTATATGTATATATATTAAGCTTAGATTGGATAAGATCATTAAAACTCATATGTTGGCTAGATTTTCTTAGGGTTCTTAGTATAACAATAGTGTATATTAAGCTTTAGAATTTTAAGCAATATACACTATTTAAGCATTCAAAGCATAACAACCCCTTTGTATATTTTGTCCTAAAAACTTATGAGTATATAAAAATTTCTTTGAGATGTACCTCATAAGACATCATGCTATTATCATAAAAGATTTATCATGATTCATACAAAGATTTAATACAAGATATATCATACAAATCATGACATGAAATTAACACAAATATCATATGATTCACAGTAACAAACAAATCAAACACAATATATATCATGTGAATCATACTATGAATTATTTAATATATTATAAGGAGAATAGATATATCTTTAAGTTTTACTCCTTCTTAATCGTTTAAGCTCGGAGATGTATCGTTTTCTCTCTCAATTTTTCAATACCACTAATGTTTCTCGAAATCCTTAACACTAAGAAACAACATAAACTTTGCAAGAATGTCAGTAGCTAAGGCATAAGATAAAGATATGCATGACACTCAAATGATATGCATTAAAACAATGTCATGCAAATTCAAAATTATTTTCAGGTTTGAGAAACTTTGCATTTTAAAAACATTTTGGATGGAATATGATAACTTTTGTTGACCCCATGGGTCATACCCTGTTTTGATTATGACAAATACTCCAAGATTTAATGTTTGCCAAGTTTGTGCGCAGGACTAGATTAGGAAGATCATATTGATGGCACATGGAAACTTGAGTAAAATGAAGACCCAGAATTTTTTTAATTATTGTAATTTATATTTTATTTCGCTGGGTCTATAATAATAATCATCCAAGGTTTGTAATAATCTGCATATCATACATATAGGACTATAAACTCAAGACCTTAGAGAGACCTTAGGGATCAAGTTGACTGGCGCTAGGTTTCCTGGCATACTTAAAAAAGCTTTATAAAAGACCTTAGGTCCCTAAAAAAATGCACAAACAGTCCCCATTCACTTACATAATCATGGGAATTAATTGGTTTAAAATTGGAATTAATTGAAAATTTTGTGAGAGGTCGGGCGACTGAATCTGTGGTGTTCAATACACCTCGGCCAGTCGAACCGCTGGGAAGTCAGTGGGTTGACCTGGTTTCGGGTGACGGAACCAAAAATGAGTGTATCGTCTCCAGGCGATTGAACTAGTGTTAGAGCACTTTTCACCAACTTGGGCGACCGAACCTCCGCATTCAAAAAAGCCTCAGACGACCAAACTTAGCTTCGGGCACCCGAACCATGGACAAAAAGTTTCTGTCTTTTGTTCAGCCAACCAACCCTAACTTCAAGCACCCGAACCTTTAAAAGATGATTTTTTGATTAAGTCTATTCGGGCACCCGAACCTCATACTGGGCACCTGAATCTCTCAGGTTAAATTAATTCTTACTAGGGTTAAAATTAAGTAAACAGGGTTAATTTTCTTATTGACTTTTAAAACAAATTTAATAATACCCTTGGTGTCCCCAACGGTCATAATTTTGCCTATGCCTATATATATCTCTTCATTTGCAAAATTAAGGCAAGATTAGCAAATAGGATTAAGCCATAATTCTCTGAAAAATTCCAAATCCAATCTTCTCCTACTAAGTCCATAACACTCAAATACCTTCATTCCTTTGAGAAATCTTACTTTGTGAGTGTTTTATTAATCATTTTTAAATTGCTAAGAAACCCTCATTTGCTTAACTTGTGATTTTATTGGAGGGTTGAGCAAAGGATATTTCCCCTTGATTTTATTAATATATCTTTGGCTGGGAAAAATCCTAAAGCTAAGTGAGTCTTTGCATTTAGGTTGCAAGATTCATTAAGCTTATATTTTGTGTGCAAAAATATTTTTACAAAGCTATAACATTTTCAAACTACTCTTGTGCCTATTTCATTGAAGGAAAATATTTTGAGTTAGTTTGAATATTTGATTAGCATATTTGAAACCTTGATTTGTTATTGAGATTTGATTTAACTTGTTTCAAAGATTAGCTTGTTAGAACACTCTGCGCATAATTGAGATTATACATCTTATTGAGTGTTGATTGCACACGTAGAGCACCAAGCTTATAGTTCATACATTATTGGTGTGCATTGATTATATTGTGCGTAGTGGTACATATCTGTTTGTGTAAAAAGCATTTGTTTGTACGTAAATTTTCATATCGTTTGTATTCCAGACGTGGGCCTGAAGAGGAAGACTGACCCTGTTGAATAGTCCTGGATTGGCTTAGATCTGGTTAGGAAAGCTAGGTGCACCATCCTGATAAGGTGTAGATTGAGGTCAGTCCCGCTAATTGGCCTGGTTGTAATCGGTGTCACTCCACCCTTTAAGTGAGCTTTAGTGGAATCATCGGGCTTGCGAGCTAGAGGCGGGGATGTAGGCAGTATTGGCTGAACCCCGATAACATATCATGTGTTTATTTATATTTCTACACTTTAGACTTACTGCACGTGTATGTTATATTGTGAATGCTGCGCATGATTTAATTTTCCCATATCATTATCTATGCAATTGATGTATGATTAGAAAGATCTTAGGTTGTGTTATACGACTATCTCGTTTAACCTAGGAGATAAATTTTAAAATTTCAATTCACCGCCCTCTTGGGAATACACCAAGGCTTACAACTTTGACAAGCCTTTTGCAATGAGGCTCTGGTAACAATTTTTAGCTTTGGTGTGATCCCAAGAGGGGGGTGAATTGGGTTTTAAAAATTTTTTCGCTAATTAAGCATTTTTCCGATTCACAACTAATCATATCCCATTCATAATGCAAACGTGTATGTAAAATAATAGAACTGTGAGTGTAGGTATACATGTACGCAACATATCTCATTTAAAATAAAGGTGTGCATGCAACTAATATAATAGTCAATAAATAGGCATACACATACTGCATTTAAAGTGTAGGAATTAAAATGAGATAGGGAGAGAGTGACACAAGATATTTTTTATTGAGGTTCGGCCAAACTAGCGTACGTCCCTACCTTAGGCATAACCCCCAAGGATTCCACTAAGCCTGCTCACTTAACTGAGCAGAGCAAAAACCGTTTACATCCTCTCCTTGTGGGGCGAGGAAAACTCCAGCTCAATTACTAGACTGAGTCAAACTAGTCTCACTTATGGGGCTGAGACTCCCCAGTTCAATTTTCAGGTTGAATTGAACTGGTCTCATTTAAGGGGCTGAGATTCCCCAGTTCAATTAACGGGCTAAACCTAACTAGTACATGGAAAATATTTTTGTACATGAAAATGCTTCTAAAACATACAAGCATAAATGTACACAATAAAGCTCAAATATATACACTCCAATGATATGAAATATGCTTAGGGAGTAAGGGTGTGTAAATATATTTAAACCTTAATAAGAAATTTTCTCCACAAAATATTTTTCAAGAACAAACCATAGAACCTAGGGTTTTGGTTTCAAATGATTTTGCCCAAGAAAAAAAATACATGCATTTGAAAATCTATATGCAAATCAAAACAAGTAAAAGCCCAAATAAAATATATGTTCTCTTTGAAAAGATTTTATAAATAATAATAAAGAGAGATTTGGATAGTAAAAGATTTGCCCCAAGAAAGAGTTTTTGTAATAAAAATATATTTGGGGGATCTTTGATTAGGATAAAAATTAGAGAGAAAATGGGCTAATCAAAGTTGCTAATTTGAGTTATGAAAGGGATATATATAGACTTGGGGAAATTTTTGACTATTGGGGACATTCTGGGTATTATTAAAAAAGTTTAATAATTTTTAACCCTAATTACCCCAGTTAAAAAATTTCAACCCGAGAGTTTCGGTCAATCGAGCCATAGGTTCGGTCACCCAAACAGACACAATAGAAAAAGTCAATTTTGAAGTTCGTGTGCCTGAAAAATGGTTCGAGTGGCCGAACAAGGCGACTATGAAAATGTTTGAGATTCGGTCACCCGATCTCAAGTTCGGTCTACCAAACTTCTTAGTTCGGTTGCCTGAGGGTATTTTGAATGGGTAGTTCGGGTGCTCGGGGAAGGTGAAAAGTGACCATTCTGAGGTTCGCTCGCCTGGGGACACTGAGTTCAATTTGGTTCGATCGCCCAAACCAAGTCAAAGTTTGACCAGTCATCTATTCGATCAACATTCGAGCTTGTTTTGGCAAACAAAAATGACTATGATACAAGTTATATGAAAAATATTATTGAAAGGATGAGTGAAAACCAAATGAAAATTTTAATCTTCATCCCTGCATAATCATCCATTGGGGGAGTATAGAATATTAAGATTATCAATTGGTATCATATGCTAAATGCTACTCTTACTTCCTTGATGCACATTTTGTTTGGATTACTTAGTTTCAATTTGCTACATACTGTGTATGGAAACTCCAAACAGTCCACTTAGATACAGGGTTATGATTTATGCTCTATTTTCAAACGACATGCTGCCGAATTGTTTTTCTCCCAATGTACCTTCTGCATCTACATGACATACTTTGTCTTCGTATCTTATTGCTTAACCCTTTTTGTTGTTGCCAAAAGGGGGAGAAGAGGCAAAAATGGGGTAAAACTGTACTTATTCAGACTGTTAATTATGTTTAATCTTTTATTACCCATCACTTTAAGTATCTTTATGCATAAAGTCAGGGGGAGCCTTTCTTGGCTAAACCCACTTTCGCATAAAGTATTTGTCATCATCAAAAAGGGGGAGATTGTTGACCTTATAGGTCGTACCCAGTTTTGATTATGACAAATACTTTTGGTACTAATGGAATAGCATACAGGTTCACCTTGTGCGCACTTCAGGACTAAAAGACATATCATGATGGTGTTTAGTGTTCGTGCCAAAGAATGAAGATCTATGTGTTGTAATTTGTATTCAGTTGTTTTTTTTTTTCATTCTGAGATGTAATTTATTATGAACTGTGCACGTGTATGGCTTGTAATAATTTGCATCATGCTTGGTAGGTAGGTATGCTCAAAATGACCATAGTTGGACCTTAGGTACCTGCACTAAGGACACAAGTCCCCTACATCACTTATCATAATCAGGAGAATTAAAATAAGGCTAAAATGAATTTAATGGGAAAATGTGAGAGGGTTTGGGCAACCGAAGTAGTCAACATGTTGACTTGGTCTTCAAGCACCCGAACCTATTTTGAACATACCTTCCTCGGGCACTGGAATGCTTGTCAGAGCACTTTTCAACTACTCGGGTGACCGAATGTTTACGTTCAAAAGGAGGCTCAGGCGACCAAACATCCTAGTTTGGTTAACTGAACTATGATTCGGGCACCTGAATTATCGAACAATAGCTACTGACTTTGTTTTAGCCGACCTACTCAACCTTCAGGTACCCGAATCTCTAAAATATGAATTTTTGATTATGTCTGTTCGGGCACTCGGACCTCTGGCCGGACACCCAAACCTCGCGGGTTAAAATATTTTTTATCAAATTTCTAAATTGGGTAAAAAGGATCAATATTCTTAATGGTCTTTTAAACAAATTTAATTATACCCACTATATCCCTAACAGTCAAAAATTCCTCCTTGCCTATATATACTCATTCATTTGTCCTAATTAGCAAGGATTAGAAAACTTGATTAGGACAAAATTCTCTTAACTTTCAAAACCCTATATTAGCCAAATACCACTTCCAAACACTCACAAATTCTTCATTTTGATTTCTCAAAAGCATTGTGAGTATCTTGTAAGGCTAGTGTGCTTAATCACATTTGCTATAACTCTCATTTACATTGTTGCCTGATCAATTTTTTGAGAGAGTTTAGCATTAAAGTTCTTCCACCGGTTTCGTTTGATAAACCTAGAGAGGAAAGATTTTGAGGGTTGTGGTTCTTGCATTGTTGTTGCAAGATACCTAAACCTAGATTTTTTTTGGAAAAATCTTTCTCAAAAGCTAGTGCCTCTAACAACTCTTGTGTGCTTTAAATATTAGAATACATTATTGAGTTTGTTTGCTTGAACTTGCTTAGCATATTCTGAAACCCTACTATGATATTGTATTATTCACATAGTGTGTTTCAAATATTCCTTGGGTATACACTCTAGATCTGAACTGAAAACTTATACATGATTGAGTGTTTAGCACACGTTAGAGTACTGAGCATATTTAATATCATTCGTACTTGCATTATTGATTGATTTATACTGGTGCACACATCTTCTTTGTCTAGAAGCAAATTTTCATGTACAAATATTTTATACACATTGGTTGTATTCCAGGCATGAGCTTGAAGAGGGAGACTAGCCTTGTGGAATAGTCCTATATTGGCTTAGACCCGGTTAGGAAAGTTAGGTGTGCCATCCTAATAAGGCGTGTCGATTGAGGTCAGCCCCTTGAATTGACCTAGTTGTATCAGGTGCTGCTCCACCCATTTAAGTGAGCATTATAGTGGTAATCCTTATACTGGTGCGGCCAAGGCAGGGATGTAGGCATAGTTGGCCAAACCCTGATAACATATTGTGCATGTTCTTAACATTTCTGCACCTTATCTCTATTGGACGTGTATGTTTATTTGTTGATCGTGTAAGACTAACTCTAGGTTGGTTTGTACTATTGATTAAATCTATTAACCTAGGCAATATATTTTAAATACCCAATTCACCCCCCCCCCCCACTTGGGGTTGCACTAAAGCTAACACAACGAGTCACCAAAATGAGCTTGGATCGGAGAGAAGATCACCATCAGTATTATTGAGCTTGAGCTTTTGTTATATGGGAAAGTTGGTAGGATGAGCACCAAGATGACCGCTATTAGTGAGGATGTCAAGGGCATATTTTCATTGATTAAGAAATATGCCAGTGGGAGAGCGAGTAACTTCAAGGTCGAGGAAATATTTCAATTTTCCAAGATCCTTTAGTTTGAATTTTTAAGCAAGCATGACTTTGAAAGTGCTAATATCGGAGAGATCATTTTCTGCCATGAGAATGTCATCAACATAAATAAGTGTGAAAGTAAAAGACTGACTCCGAGAGCAAGTGACGAGAGAGTGATCAGCGTGAGATTGGGTGAAACCCTCCACAAGTAAAATAGAAGATAATTTAGAGAACCAATTGCGAAAGGCTTTATTAAGGCCATAAAAGGATTTCTAAAGACTACAAAAATGAGTCTTCCCTTGTTTGCAATAACCTAATGTAGGGGTCATATAAACCTCCTCATTGAGGTCACCATGGAGAAATGCGTTGTTGACGTCCAATTGAAGGAGATGCCAATTTCGAGCTACAGCCACTACAAGAACACACCTAACATTAACTAGTTTAGTGATAAGAGAAAAAGTGTCATGATAATACAAACCTTCTACCTGAGTGTAGCCCTTGGCCAGCAAAGGAGCTTTGTGTCGCTCTATGGATCCATCGGCCTAAATTTTTATTTTGAACACCCATTTACAGCCAATTGGTTTTTTTTCTAGGTGGAAGGTGTTGAAGAACCCATATATGATTGGTTTCTAAGGCTTGGATTTCAGAAGCCATGGCACCATGCCAATGCAGGTGTAGCACAACTTGAGAATATGAGGTGAGTTTGGAATGTTGGGACATAACAGAAAGAATTGTAAAATGTTGATTAGAAAAATGATGATAAGATAAAAAAGAGGAGAGACAATGAACCGTACCTGAGGAAGATCTTGAAACTTGTGAAGTTGTGGAGGACTTTGGTAAAATAGGGCAAATATAATCATCCAAGCAAGAGGGATGTGTGATAGCTCGTTTGAGCCATGAAGAGGTGGGTGGAGGGGGTGGTGGGGAAGGAGGTGAGGGTGAGCGTGTCGGTGAGGATACCAAGGGAGAAGGAGGGAGAGGTAACGGGCTAGGTGTAGGTGTTGTTTATTTGGTAGGTAAAGTGTAGGAAGGGTGTATATCAAGAATAGGAAGGGGAAGGACTGGTGAAGATGTAGGAGTTGGAGGTATGAGATGACAAGGAAAAACGTTTTCTTCAAAAGTGGTATCATGGGAGATGAATTTTTTTTTTGTTTTCAAGATCATATACATGATAAGCCTTATGATGAGCAAGATAACCCAAGAAAACACATCGAAGAGCATGAGAAAAGAATTTATCGCGATGTTGGCGAGTGGTTTGGGCATAGCACAAGCACTTGAACACTCGCAAGTGTGTATACGATGGGGATTTTTGAAAAAGAAGTTCATAAGGTGACTTATGATTAAGGTTGGGTGAAGGAGTGCGGTTAATTAAATAGGTGGCTGTGAGAATGCATTCACCCCAAAAAGAGATGGGAATATTAGCTTGAAAACGTAAACACTGAGCCACATTAAAGAGATGGCGATGTTTACACTCGTCAACACCATTCTGTTAAGGTGTATCCACACATGTGTGCTAATGAAAAATGCCTTGATCATGGAAAAAAGTTTAAAACGGAGCAGATAGAAATTCTCTACCATTATCAGTGCGCACGTGTTTAATAGTGCAATTGAAGTAATTTTGAATCATGGCGCAAAAATTTTTAAGGCAAGTGAAAATATCAGATTTCATGCGCATAAGATAGACCCATGTAGCATGTGAGTAGTCATCCATGATTGTTAAAAAATAATGTGCACCAAAAAATGAAACTGTAGGATAACCACCCCATATATCACAATAAATTCGATTAAAACAAAATATGCTCTTATTTTTAGTCAAAGAAAAAGGTAAACGAGTGTATTTTGCTCTAGCACAAACATCACAAGGAAAATGAGAACAAGAAATATTTAAAGTTTTCAGAATACATGAAATAGAAGGGTGACCAAGACGTTGATGCAAAAGAGTAGTATCAAAAACACACTGAGAGTGGAAAACTGAGGTAGAGGAAGGTTTATAGTGGTAAAGTCCATCTCGTACTTCACCCGTTCCAATCAGCCTCCTCGTTGATAGGTCCTGAAAAACACAAAAGGTACGAAAAAATATAGCAACACAATTGAGATCAGTGATAAGTTTGCTGATGGACAATAAATTGAATTTAAATGAAGGCACAGAAAGAACATTAGAAAGAGAGAAATTAGGAGAAAAACACACAGTGCTGGTATTAGTTATAGGAACAATGTCACCATTTGGAAGCTTAATGGGCCATGGCTGATTAATAAATTGAATATTATCAAGAGAAGACAAATTGGAAGTCATATGATCGGAGGCACCTGAATCAACAATCCATTTAGTATTAGAAAAAGAAGTAGAATGACAAGAAGCAAAGTTACCAAAAAAATTGGCAGAGTTGGTGTTCAAGTGCGATAAAAGATCCAAAAGTTGACAGTATCATTCGCTAGTGAGACCAGAGATAGCAATCTCAGAAGAAGTTGAAGAACCTATGACGGTATTTGCAGCCATTAAAGAACTAGATGTGATGTTGAACATAATGTCATATCATTTTAGATGAATCAAACCGCCGAATTGGGCCAAATCTGTTCTCTGTGACAGCCAAAAAAAATATAAGCCTTCGATTTGATAACCTCGCCATAAGAATTGAAAGGAAAATTAAGATATCGTTTAATCTGGGAATGTTAGAGAACAAATACGATGCCGAAGAAAGAATAGTGCACTGAGATGAGGTCGAAGAAGGCAGGTCTGGCTGGAAACTACCAAGAAGTTGCTGGAGACTGAGATGAACTGAGGCGTCTGGAGGAGATGATTGAAGCGATGACACCTGCAACTGCTATGCGAGAGAGCCAAGAGAGAACTATGGAAAGATGCCAAAAAGTAGAGATGTAGTTGAGAGAGCACCACTTGCATGTGAGTCTGAAACACGTTGGAAAGGATAATAGAGCTCCAGAGAAACTGCTGTGAGCACTGGCAATACTGGAGAAAACTAGCCTAGACGATGCAAGAAACTAAGGGAGCGCCGGAGATGCACCATCTAGGACTGAAAACTGACACCAAACTGAATGCGAACGCCGGAGATGCACCAGCTGAAGACTACTTCCAGAGAAGATGGGAGAATTGAACAGAGAGACATGAGGATGAACTGAGATGTTAAGAAACTACAAGACAGCCAGGAAAAAACAAAGGGCAGACAGATCGCTAGAAAAATGGAGACGCTAGAGACCTGCCAAAGAAGATGAACGACACACTTTGGGATGGTTGGAGAATATGGAAGATGTAGAGAAATAAGAACAAACAAGAGACTGAGAGAGATGAGCCAATGGTGTAATGCTGCTGCTGCTCTCGCCGGCGACGAAGATGACGATTTAAAGTTGAGAGTTGACAAGAGACCCTTGGAGAGGTTGAATGAATGATGAACGAGCCTGAGAAAATGCCAAAGGTTGAGAAATGACGAGAGAGGGGCATAGTTGTTGCCAAAAAATAGAGAGTAAAATGAGTAGAGCGTCGAAGAAGACAATCAGAACTAAGAACCGATGAGCCAAAATGAAAAGCCCAAAAGTCAAGAGCCATTGGAGAGTGAGGGAGAGATGCCAACGACGAAGAACTAAGAGAGATTGAGAGCAAATAGAGGTAATCTGAAATGGTGAACAGCGAGGGAACACTGGAGAGACAGAGGGAGAGCAGGAATTGAGGAGGTGGCGATGGCTTAGAAAGAGGAAGATATTAGGGTTGTGGTAGTGGCGCGGTTAGGCTCTGATACCATGTTATATTTGGAGAAAGGCATTTTTCTACCTTCATTATTCAACATTACAAGGGTGTATTTATATACATGAGTCAAGGAACAAGATCCCAAATTACTTGTAAATATCTGCTCTATAATAATTACACAATAATTTAAAAATGGACAGTGTAGATATTTCTCTAATAATTTCAAAATCTTTTTAAGAGAGCTTTTGATTATTTTCTCTCCTTATTCACTAGCATACCTATTGCTTTTGAAGTTTGGTTGAGAATCTTTGTTGGGGGCATTTGATGTTCCAATTTTAAAAGCATCCACTCTCACTCATTTCTTTACTTTGAAAATCATTTTGTGAGAGTTTGCATAAAGTTTCTCCCATATATTTTCTTGATAAATTTTTTTTTTGGGAAAACTTTTGTAGCTGATGAATCTTTGCACATCCATTACAAGATTCAAAAGCTCACTTGTTCTTTATTGCAAAAATCATTTTTGAGAAAAACTTCGAGTTTCTCCTACACTTCTTTGACATATAATTTTGGGAGAAAATCTTTAAGCAAGTTAAGAGTACCTTGAGCATTTTTTTCATATATACATATTTGCTTGAAAGGTCTCTCAAACTTTAATTTTGAAAAAGTTATTTTTTCACACTTTTAACTTTATTTGAAAAATCCTTTCGAGTGAAAAAGAATTCACATACTCACTTTGAGCTTTTAATTCATATCATACGTGAGTGTATATAGAGCTTCATTGTGTACACATCTACTTATTTAGAAGCAATTTGTTTGTACAAAAATTTTATATTTGTTGTATTCCAAGAGTGGCCTGAAGAGAGAGACTCGCCCTCTTAAGAGTCCCGGATTGGCTCAAACCTGGTTAGGAAAGCTAGGATTTGCATCTTCTTGTAAAGTGTGCACGAGATTGGTTCAGACCCAGTTAGGAGAACTAGGAGTACCGTCCTGTAAGGTGTTGTTATAGGTTGGGCTCGGCCTTATAATGTGAGCTGGGGTATTCCTCGCCCCGTAAGGAGGGGGTGTAATCGATGATGCTCCACCCGTTAAGTGAGCATTAACAGAATCCTCTTGGTCGTGAGCTTGAGGCGAGAATGTAGACAGTATTGGCCGAACCTCGATAACAAATATCGTGTTGCTCTTTCTCTTCCCTATGCTATTTAATTTTTGCACTTAAATTTACGCACTTGAATGTTTATATTTTAACTATTGTGAATGTTTAAGAAATACTGAGATTGCCTTACTTGTTTCATATTTCTGCTTAGTTAAATTTTATTAAGTTTTAGGATTGCATAAAAAGACCCTAGGTTGTGTTTTACTGGCTGTGGATTAAATTGAATAATCTTGACCTAGGTAAAAAAAAATTTATACCCAATTCACCCTGCCTCTTGGGATTACACCAATTCTATCAACACATGTAATCATTTCAAGCACAAGTTCTTATACCTTGGGAGTTACATAGATTAATTACCAAGCAATTAGGCACATAATTGTGCATAATTCGTGGTCACAAATTGAATTTGCATGAAAATTTCATGTACTCAAGGAATGCATCGACGCATAACCCTAAATAGGGGTGGCAAAACGGGTTCACGAGTCAGATTCAGGTGGGTCGTAGACGGGTCGAGTCATAAACAGGTCGAGTCATAAACAAGTTGAAGTTAAACGGGTCATAACCATGTAAACCCTAACCTGTCTGTTTAATAAACAGGCAAGTTACGAGTTACCCGTTTAAAAAAATAATTTAATTATTTTAAATTTCTTTTAAAAAATTATCAAATTAAGAACACTAGAACAAATAAGATCTTTCAATTAGTCTCTCTCGGTTGAACAAGCCCATTAGAGTACGATTCTAAGCTGGATAAAGAAGCAAGGTTCACATCACTTCAAGTGATAGTACCTAGCCAAGCCAGTTAAGATCAAGAACACTAGAGAAGAGGTTCCCATTTGCATTAAGAGATGATGAGCAAAGAATTGTTGAGAATAGATCGTAGTGGAAAGGAGGGGTGCTTGATTTTTGGGATGATATTTCTCTAGCGTATCTTTCATTGTTCTGTAGTTTTCGTGCTTTTGGTTGGAACATGGACACCGGAGGTGCTGATGCTGAGTAGGAGCAGGAGCAGAGGACCAAAGGTGTTGGGCTATGGAGTGAAGACTCGAAATCGAGGCCAAAGTCATCTAAGTTTCCCATCGGAGTCACCAGAGGCACTGAGTAGGAGCTGAAGTAGAGGATCAGAGGTGCTGGGCTATGGAGCGATGACTCCAAGTCAAGGAGCTGGATCATTTGGGGGAGGTAGCCGCGGCGAGGAAGAATTAGGATTTAGGGTTTTCTCATTTTAGGTTATTGAACATAAGACAAATAAACGGGTCACCTGACAGGTGACCCGACCCAAATCCAGGTTGACCTGTTTATAAACAGGTCGGGTCATGGGTTGACCTGTTTATAAATGGGTTGACTTTTATAAACCTTAACCCATTTTAAATGGACAGGTCACGGGTGACCCATCGGGTTCCGACCTGTTTTGCCACCCATAACCCTAAATAATACTATAACATACCTTAGGATACCAATTAGCTTGTAGGATTAACACTCTTATATGCCTAGTTAATTACAAATAGTAATAACAAAATTACATATTGAAATGTAACAAAAAGAAACAAAATAGTAAATAAAAACAAAACAGTATTGGTAAATAGACATTGAAATAACACCGTAATGGCACTTGTGAGAAACAAAACGTACAAGAAAAAAAAAAAAGCAATGATAAATGCATGTTGAAATAACACCCTAATGGCTTTGCAAGAATGTATTTTTCATTTTTAGCAATTCATGTGTGAGAAAATACTAAGGAGGAGGCCTTGCATTAAAGAACCACTAGATGGGGTTGTGAAGATTAAGGGCTACACTACTAGGGCATGAGATATATGTTGGGAAAAATAGTGAAATAATTGAATGTGAACAAAATACTTACACAACCTTTCTCATCTTGCACAAATAAAATAGAGCAATAGGTTAGAGATATAATCAATCTAAATTCAAAATTTAGAATTTAACATAGCAATGCAACAATTTAATCACCAAATAAATCGAATGAATAATTGATAAGTAAAATAAAGCAATAAAACACCCAAAAATGAGAGATCAAGAAATCATGTGAAAAATCCCAAATCAAAGAAAAACCATGAGATCTTCGGTACAGGACAAATCCACTAAATATAAAAATAAAAAAATAAAAATAAAAAATAAAAAATAAAAAATACAAGGATCCACAAGCAATATGAGTCTATCTCAGAAAAAAAATAAAAATACAGAGAGAATACCATGATCAAAGTTGATTAGGTCGAAACCCTTGTCTTCCCAATCGCACACTTAAAATTTCAAGCAAATTAGAGTCCATTTTGTCATTTCATCAAGTATCCAAGTGAGTTTTCTTCTTCCTGCTTCTCCTTTTCCTCTCTCTACTGCTAGCCCCATTTTTATTTATTTATTTTTTCCTCCATCTTTCACCAAAGACACACACACACACACACACCCCAACTACCTTTTATGTATTTATTATTTATTATTTATTTGCAAAATTGCACCCTCCTCTTAATAGTCACATGAGGAGAGATAACCCTCCTCTTAATGCCACATGTCTCTGAGACAGTCAAAACAACTTGGAAGGGGCTACTTAGATTTGGGAACTATTGTCACATGCCTTTTGAGATAGTCAAAACAACTTGAAAGCGACTACTCGGATTTGGGAACTAATGTCACATGCCTCTGAGATAGCCAAAATAACTTGGAAGCGACTACTCAGATTTGGGAACTACTACCACATGCCTCTGAGATAGCCAAAACAACTTGAAAATGACTATTCATATTTGGTAATTATTGCCAGATGTATTTAAGATAGCCAAAACAACTTGAAAGTGAATACTTAGATTTAGGAACTATTGTCACATGCCTCTGAAATAGTTAATACGACTTGGAAACGATTACTCAAATTTGGGAACTAATGTCATATGCCTTCAAGATAGCTAAAACAACTTGGAGGCGACTACTCGGATTTGGGAACTAATGTACCAAGTTTCCGAAGTAGACAGAACAACTTGGAAGCAATAACTGCTCGGATTTGGGAACTGTTGACTCTATGAGTCTGATCCCATTTTGATTATGACAAAATCAATGTTTCTCACCTGTTCACTGAGCTTCTTGAAGAGGTTCATCCTTAGCATGCACTAATGGTAGGAACTTAAGGAGGCCATACACACTGCAAAAATCATGCTTCATATACATTCATTTGAAGAAGCAAAAGAATGAATAGCTATTTGATATTGTATTTACATTCATTTTTTACTTGGTATGTCACATAATATGGTTTGTAATAATTGCATCACATGCATGATAGGATTATATGCTCAAGACAGTTGATTGACCTTAAGGATCACCCTTCGGTCGACCGACACTAGATTTTTAGGGTATATGCTCAAAGGCCTTAGATCGACCATTGCACCCATAATTTTGCATGAAAAGGTTGTCTATTGTCTTAGAATTATGTATCATGTGAATAGGTACAATCTTATAAGAAGAAAAGAACTGAATGCCCAAACTAGCATGTTTGGTCGACCGAACCCTAATATTTAGGGCCTTTTGATCGACCGAACCTCCCCAGGGTCAACATTTTGATCCTTCGATCAACCAACCATAAATTGTACAGCGATGCCTTGGTCGACCGAATAGACACGTCGGAGATCCCAACCGCCTAGTCATTAAACATTTAGAAGAAAATTTGGCTGGTCGACCGAACACCCAAGTTCGGTCGACCGAACCTCGGAGGTTCTGAAAATCGCCTTTGATTGGTTAACCATATTCCCAGTTCAAATTCATCTTGGTCGACCGAACTGAGCACCCCGGTCGACTGAACCATAAAAATGGTCACTGACCTTCTCGGGTTACTTGGATTTTACTAAGGTTAAACAAGGTTAAAATCCTTAAACTCATTTAAAGCATTTTTAATAATTCCCTATAAGTCCACAACGGTCATAAAATTGGCGAAGTCTATATATAGGGCTTCATCTACAAAGATTAAGAGAGATTAGCAAACTCAATTAGCCAAAAATCCTCTCAAATCTTAAGTGCTCATTCATTCTATATAAAGCTCATACACTCTCTATTTTGCTATTCCCTTGATAGATCAAGTCTCTAAGAGTGTTCTTGAGTGATTTTAGTAGCTAAGACTCTCCATACTCTATATTGATTGATTATTTTTTTGAGAGCTCTTGTTAAGGGTTTTCCCCCGATTTAAATAAGAAATCTTTGAGTGGGAATACCCTTGTACCTAGTGAGTCTTTGCATCTTGATTGCAAGACTCATCAAGCTTGTGGATTTTGATTTGCAAAATATTTTTTACACAAGCTTACACATTTTCAAATATCTCTTGAGCTATGTCCTTTCAAAATCTTATATGAGATATTTTGAATAGCATTGTTGAAACACTTTGAAACTTGTGGTGATTGATTTACATTGATTTTTTGTTTCAAAGTTTTCTTGGAAATACACTCTAAATCTTAATTGTAGATTTACATTAGATTGAGTGTTTAGCACAATATTAAGGACTAAGCATATTTACTATCATCTGTGCTTGCATTTTTATCTGGACTGTATTGTGCTACATATCTGCTTGTTGAGAAGCATATTTCCGTGTACGTAAAATTTATTATTTGTTGTATTCTAGGCATGGGCTTAAAAGGGAGACTAGCCCTATTGAATAGTCTCAGATTGGTTTACACCCGATTAGGAAAGCTAGGTGCACCATCCTGGTAAGGTGTGTTTGTAAGTTGAGGTCAACCCCGTTAATTGACCTGGTTGTAACCGGTGCCACTCCACCTATGAAGTGAGCTTATAGTGGAATCCTTGTGTTGGTGAGCCAAGGCGGGGACATAGCTACATTTGCTGAACCTCAATAACATATTCGGTGTTACTTTTACATCTTCTACTTTTTATTCTTTATGGTGCTTGATTTAATTTCCGTGTTGGATATACTGCATATCTGATTGACACTTTATCATATTTGGTTAAGAGATACTGAAATTATGTTGTATGTACTGAAAATTGATTAGTATTTCATAGCTGCAATTTCTTACATACTTAGATTGCCCCTAGGTTGCGTAAACTATTGCTCGACTAGTTGACCTAGGAAGAAATTTTTTAAATCTCCAATTTACCCCTCCCTCCTCTTGGGATTGCACTAAAGCTATCAGGAACTAATGTCTTAAGTATCTAAAGTAGATAGAACAATTTGGAAGTGACTACTTAGATTTGAGAAGTAATGCCCCAAAATCTGAACTAGACAGAACAATTTGGAAGTGACTACTCGAATTTGGGAACTAATGCCCCAAATTCAAGTAGCTATGACCACCAGTATGGTAACCAAAAGTGGCACTGGGGTTTTACCATTTCGAATATGAATTTTTCATGATTATCAGTGGAATTGGATCTATCACATGTCTTACCACCAATTATGGGAAAAGCTCTGCATATGACATTGGGATGCATTGAATTTCTTTCATTACTCTTATTTCTTCACTATTTTGCCTTGTCTAGACAGCAACGGGTGATGCAAAACTAACAAGGTGGAATACAGGTTGCGAGGCTATATTGCATATCACTTCTTTATATTTTTGGTTCTTTATTCTAGATGATTGTCCCTCTACCTTCCATACTTTGCTTTCTCTCTTCTTTTATCTATTTCTCTTGGATCCTTGCTTGGATCCTACCTCTGAGATCTTCCCATCACAAATAGTAGCCTCTATTCTTTCCCTTACCTTTTCCACTTCTATAACATTAGAAAATGTATCCTAAACTATCTAAAAAGCAAGGTGTAGTCCCAAGAGGGAGGTTGAATTGGATTTCAAAATTTTCTTTTAATTCCTTTGGAGACTTCTTTTTTATTTATTTATCAAATTTAGACTTGTTTGTTTAAATTACCAATCACACAAGAACTTAGTTCTTTTAATCCACAATACTATTGATTAACCAAACAAGTAAGTAATTAATCAACCAAACCAATCAATAAAGCATAATATTCAAACCAAGCAATCATAAAACATTCAATCAAGATATACGTTGCAACTTAATAAAAATTCTTAGCCATTTAACTTTGTGTGCAGCCTTATTATTAATGCAATCCCTTTGATAATGGATTGGCTTTCTCAATCAATACAATATTCACACTCTTCCCAAAATTCATAATTCAAATAAATTAGTTAATTTATATTTGGGTGTTTAACCAAGTAACATACTCCCTTATGGTTTCTGCAAAATATGGTTTAACCAACGTACTCTCTTTCAGTTTCTGCAACCCAAATCAAAATTAGACTTTAAGTTTACTTCATTTCCAAATATATGTAGTATATATAATTACCAATTAAACCATCCATGCAATTTATATGTGCTAAAAATAAAGAGTAAGGGAAAGAGAGAGTGAGATCGAAATTTTTACAAGGTTTGGCTTATAACCAGCCTACATCTTCGCCTTTGGAAAACCACCAAAGCATTTACTAAAATCAGTTCCTTTACCGGGTGGAACAACACTGATTACACACTCCTTCAGTAGGCTAAAGCCCACCTCTCCAAACAATGTACCCTCGTTCGGTCATTCCTTCAATTAGGCTAAAGCCCGCCTCTCTACGCAATATCCCCTTACTTAGCCAACGATCCAAATAACCTTGAACCGTCAATATCTACAAGAGATACAACAAATAAATGTGTACAAATAATGCTGACATAAAGAGCTGATTAGTACAATTTTGAAACTAATATACTTCAATTCAAAATATCAAAGGAATGAAACAAGAAGCTCAATGTAAATATCATCGGTTTACTTTTCTTTGATAAGGATCAAGAGCTTAAATCATATGCTTCAGAGAAGATGTAAAAAGCTCATAGATTTCTCAAGAAATTTGCAACAATTCAGAGCTTAAAGCAGATAGCAAGATAGCTTTGAGTGAGAGAGCTTTTGAAAGATTGTTCAATGTTTGTTATATATGTGAAGATCACAAAAACATGTATTTATAGGCTTGAAATCCTTCTTAAACATGCTGCCCAAGTTTACTTGGAGTGCCCCCCAAGTTTCTAAAAAGATTAGGGCGCAAGTAAATTAAATTTGAAATTAAGAAGTTTGAAAAATCTGCCCGTTGCCGTACTTCGGTTGCCTGAAGTGCAACCTCAGTCGCCTAAAGTGGGTTCAGGAGCCTAAAGATACAGGGTTAGGTGCCTAAAGACACACTACCTATTTTAAATTGATTCAACAAAATCTTCAGTCGCCTGAGGATAGAACCTCAGTCGCCTGAATAGTAAAGAATCAGTTTTCTTCTCTCTTTTTCAAAGATATTTGGCTTTGTTGCTTTCTTACTTTTGAAAAATAATTTTTGGGGTTTTAAAAATAAAGTCTCTATGTCCATTTATATCCCCTAATGAGTCTCAATTCATTCACAATGACATTTTTACCTTTGAAGCACTTACATGAAGATTTCCTAAAAATATAAACATTTCTTGTTCTTTGAAAACTTCATGGTTATCTTTGACCTTTGAGTTCATTCCATCTTCAACTGTCTTTGACCTTCCCTTTTTGATCACTTCGTGATACATCACACACCTTTAAGCTTGTTGGTGATCCTTCGAAGCTTTGTTGGTTTTGGATTTTTACGTTTCCTAAAAATATCATTACTTGAACACACAATGACATCAAACATTTCCTTCATTTGTTACCATCAAAACAAAATGTGAAAGCCTTTTGTTAGGCTAACACTATCCATTTGAGATAACCATCTACTAGAATATGTTGGAATTGGTGTGATCCCAACAGGGGGGGTGAATTTGGCTAAATTAAGCATTTCGCTAATTCACCACAAATCATATCCCATCCAATATACACGCGTGTATGTAAAATAATAAAACGATAAAGGAAGACATACACGTGTGCAGTATATCTTATTTAAATAAAATATGTGTATGCAAATAATTCTGACATCAAATTGACATTCATTCACATGCTCAAATTAAAGTGTAGGAATTTAAATAAGAAAGAGAGAGAGAGTGACACAGAGATTTGTTATCGAGGTTTGGCCAAATCAACCTACGTCCCCGCCTTGGGCATACCCCATAAGGATTCTACTATCCCTTCTCACTTAAATAGGTGGAGCGGAAGTAATTTACATCCTCTCCTTATGGGGCGAGGAAAAACCCCAATTCAATTTTTAGGCTGAACAGAACCGGTCTCACTTATGGGGCTGAGACTCTCAAGTTCAATTTTCGGGCTGAACCGAACCAGTCTCACTTACCGGGCTGAGACTCCCCAGTTCAATTAATTGGATGAACCCAATCGGTACAATAAAAATACTTTTGTACATGAAAATGCTTCTGAAAAATATAAGTAGAAATGTATACATTTAAGCTCAAATGTACTCTCAAATGATATACAATAACGCTCAGTAGAGTAAGTGTGTAAAACAAATATTCTAATCTTTGATGAAAGACATATATGATAAAATGCATCAAAGATTTGAACCCTAATAAAATACTTCTCCAAAAAATTATTTTCAGTACTAAGTAGGATAACCTAGGGTTTTGTTTTGAAATAGTTTTTGCACAACTAAAATTTATAGGAAAATGAGTATTATGTTCTCCAACAAAGATTTATGCACATGAAAAATATTTGGAGAATCTAAGAGTTAAGCTCAAAGATATTTGTGCTATGAATACAAAAACAAATGCCCAAACAAAATACTCTCTTAAAAATGATTTGCAAAAAAAAAATGAAAGAGAGTTTGGAGAGTATGAAAAATTTGACCCCAAAATGATTTTTCAAGTATTAGAGTATGTGGGGGGAACTTTGATTAGGAAAAAGATTTGAGGGAAAAGTTAGGCTAATCAAAGTTGCTAATCTTGGCTTATGAAGGGGTATATATGGAGAGGGGGAATTTTTTTGACTATTGGGGACACATTGGGTATTATTAGAAATGTTTAATTAAATTTTAAACTCGTTTTAGCATTTAAAAATATCCCAACCCAATAGTTTCAGTCAATCGAGCTACAGGTTTGGTCGCTCGAACACTCACAAAACAAAAAGCACGTTTTAAACATTCAGGTGCTTGAAATTATGTTCGTTTGGATGAACAAGGTGATTTTTCAAAATGTCCAAGGTTTGGTCCCTTGAAATAAAGTTCAGCCTATCGAACTACCAAGTTCGGTCACCCGAGGTGAAAATGAACTACAAGTTCGGGCGCTCGAGGACGTTGGAAAAAGAAAGGGTATGAGTTCGGTCAACCGTGGACACTCAAGTCATTTGAGTTTGGTCACCCAAAGTCAGGTCAACTATTTGACTAGCCAGCAGTTCGATCGATTGAGGCAACTTGACTTGCCTAGTTCGATTGCCCGAAGCCCTTTCAATTTTTAACCTAGGTTATATTTTACCCCTGTTATTTTCCTTAAGTGAAGTGCAGGGTCCTAGGGTCTCTCTAAGGTCTAAGCATTTTAATTTACCCTAAAAACTTGGCATCAGTCGACCAAAGTCAGCTCTAAGGTCTGTCTACGATTTTGTTTGAGCATTCAAAACGTATCATGCAAGATACATGCATTTATTACAAACCAAAATATAAAAAGCTAAATGCATATACAAATAAAATCAAAATGCCTTCTTCTTGATCTTCTTTGCTCTTTAATCTTCATGGAAAACCCTAATCATATGAGCTTTATGCATCTTTGGCTTCCATTCTCAGTCCCCTTATGTGTGTGTTGAATTATAACCTATTCAATCACTAGATACACATAAAAGTAACTTACGGTTTGTCATTATCAAAACCAGGGATCAAACTAAAAAAGCCAACATAATATTTATGAAAATTGAAAAAAATTCACTAATAGTGAGAGGATGTTGCACCAGTGCAACTGCTTGCAACTGCTTCCTTCCATTTATCTGTATATTCTTTGAAGCTTTTGCTAGCCTTCTTCCAAAAGTTCCGTAAAGTTTTCCTATTAAGGGACACTTTTGGGACAGACTTATATTAGGTGAGGAAGATATTAATGATATCAAATCATGTCCTAATTTGAGTTTTGTCTAACTTCTCCACCAATGCAATGGTGCCCCAATTAAATTATCTTTAAAGGATTAGATAAGAAACCTATTGTTTGGACTATATGCAGCTATCTTAGTGGAGAACACTATTACATGTGTAGTGGGGCATTGTCTCCTATCAAACTTATCAAAGTCTAGGAATTGGAGTGCATGTGGGGTTGCCATAGGAGTATAGATTAAATGTACTGACATACCCAAATTGGCTTGTTTTCTTAGCAGGGTGAGTCCTCTTCCCATTCAATTCCTCCTTTTGATTCATCTTTGCTCCTCTGAACGACAGTTTTATCTAATCTTGACCCTCATATTTCACTGAGGTCATCATTGAGACCTGGTGCTCATGGCTCCCTTTGGGATGAATATACCCCACCTGATGGCTCATGGATTCAAGTGCGTAAGATTGAGCATCGAATCAATATCTAGTGATGGAATGCATTACAAAGGAAGGTGGAGCCTTCAAGGATGCAAACTTCTGTGATAATAATGGGCCTTGACCCTAGAATGTCTCTGATTTTATTGGATCAATCCGCATCCCTTTCTCTATGTTCATTATTACTAGCACCTCCATTAGTTTACCCATCTATTCCTTAAGGATCTTGAGGTCTTAATTAGCCTCTTTCTGATTCTGCTCTATTTTAGCTAGGTTATCTTCAATATAGTTTTCTATGATCTTTACTAAGTATTATCCAATGATGAGGAATGACTTAATTGGCCAATATTAGAGGCAAACTAAACCTTCTATAGGAGAAATGAGGAATGGGATGATCATGCATGCAAATGATAGATGCATGAAATGCATGTGAAAGTACCCAGATTCTAAAACAAAGGTAAGTTGATTCCTAGAAAATGAAGATCCTAATGATAAAATGAGATGCACTCACAAATGCAACCTCCTAGAAAGCTTGGTAAGAGCTATAATTCTTCTATGCATATGAATGATCACACAAGTGGGTGAATAAATGCCTGAATGACTTCATGCAGAACAATTAAAAATTAAATGAGTATGCTTGCATGTTTCATGAATGAAGGAAATATCTTCACATGACATGAGGGAGAAATGTTGAGGAAGCAAAGGATCGGATAGGGGTCAGGGGTCCATTTTAGCCCCTAGGTGGACAAATGGACAAAAGGTCACACTTTGACTATGTTTTCCTAAGAATGAACGACATTAAGGGGATGCATGATGCCAAATGATATAGCTAGGTACAAGAATAAAATGAAGGATGTTTATCCACTCAGTGAATAGGTGGTTATAAGCTTCTAAGTAGAACCTTGAGGCACTAAGGAGATTTCTTGAATTGAGACTCCCTTGCAGGGTGATGATAGAGCATTTCTTGAATGGATGCTACCCAAAATGTATATCACAAAATGGACAAGTATGTAAAGGCCCTTACACCAAAAGGACACACAGTGACATGATCAAATGGGAGCAAAGGGATAAATTCGCTCGCATTAAGGGAAAGGATACCCTAATGAAGGAATCACTTGGGGAAATGAAAGGATTACCCTAAGATTGAAAGTGAATCCCTACCTAGAATTTTTAATAGACAACATGAATGAAAACACTTGTATGGATTGATAAGCAACCAAGAAAGAAACAAACCTTGGAAGACTAAGTTTTGGACCTTATTCAAGGTGATGGGATGAAATGTAGGAAAAATGGCTATTCCTGAGTTATTAAAAATTTTAATAAAGAGGGAAGAAACATGCACAATAATTTAGACAAAAACAAATGGTAGAAACTATACAACAATGAACAACAATGATAAACTATACAAAGGGTTTTGGTATGAAGGAGGTTTTGTCCCAAACCCATGTGGGTTTATTGATTATGAGTATTCTGTGAGGCTCTATCCTAGGGAAAGAGATATGATTTTGGTTTCTGAAGTTTAGGCTATATTCATATGGACAAAAGGTCCCCAAAATTTTTTCCATCGTTCCCTAGTGCAGGTTTAGAGAAGATACAAACTGAGCGAAGTAATTCGAGCACCCTTGAAGATTCATGCCTCACGAGAGCTAATTCTACTATAATCCTATCTACTCCTAGGAAGGTGACGCCTAGGTATAAGGCTTTTGGAAGTGTGTACTCATCGAACGTTGAGATCCTGAACCCATATTTTACCTTCATGGGGTTCTTGCTCAACCTACAAAGAAAGAACAAAAAGGGGGTTATAAAGAGATTGAGAAATTAGAGAAGTGAAAGAATATAGAGAAAGGTCAGAGAAGTTGATATATTAAAGAGAAAGAAAATAAGAGATTTTGGGAGGAAGGGGTTGTTACTTGGGGTATTGCAAAAGGTGGAAAAGGCCAAAATAGGCCGCTGGTAGCCGTGGTAACACAATGAGTAAAAGGGAGAGTAAAGATATAAGAAAGAGAGAAGGAGAAGAAGAGAGAAGAGAGGAAGAGAGATAAAAAATAGGAGCATTGAGAGAGAGAAAGAAAGATCAAGGATAAAAGATAAGAAAGAGGGGAGAGAGAGAGAGAGAGAGAGAGAGAGAGAGAGAGGGGAAAGGGGATAGAAAGTAGAGGGATGAGAGAGAGATAGAGGAGAGAGAAAGAAGATGCAAGAGAGAGCTGAGAGATGAGAGAGAAAGAGAAAGAACTAAAAGATGAGAGGGGAAGAGAGAGAGAGGGAGAGAGAGAGAGAGAGAGGAGAGAGAGAGAGAGAGAGAGAGAGAGAGACTTAAAGAGAGATAAAGAGTAGAGAGAGAGAAGAAAAATCTTGAAAATTCTAGAAAAATTTCTAAAAAATAGGGATTATTTTGGAGATATTCAAATTTGATGCATTTGCATGATCATTTGACTTGTTTAATATTTATATGCATCATATTGTGTATGTGTGTACATGTTTATGGCCTGATAATAAAATAAAGGGTAAAGAGGTGTTTTAGATCTCACCTATATTAGTTCTGAGGGGATTTTATCTACTAAGACCTCCTCCTTTGGAGGTTTTATTTGATATTCTTAAATCGCACTCGTTTATGCATTTCCTTTTAAAATTTCAATGTTAATTTTGCTGTTTAGGAGTTAATTAAGGATCATCTGATACAATTTGAGATAATTCATTGTTGATTAGGTATCATTCATATATACAGGTGCATAGGGGATGCTAATACCTTACTCTCACATAATTGTACTCCAAAACCCAATTCTAGAAAGAGCAGACTAAGACTACTAGTTTCTAAGTCAATAATAAGCTAGTGGCGACCTAATCAATGAAGAGTAATTAGGTGAACTAACCGCACCTAGGTCAATAATGGGCTAGCTAGTGGCAATGCCATCAAACATTCAATAAAACTATATCTTTCACCCCTTCTAGGACGCTGCGACACATAGTTCAATTAACCAAACCGCACTCTCCTCCTTAGAACCATTAATTGAATCAAAGTTTTGCTTCATAAAAAAAATGTGAACTAAAGCCAAAATTTTTTAGCTTTTTGCCTAGTAAACTGTGGTTAAAAGAACCAAATAGTTGAATGCAATTCAAAATTTCAAAGTCACTACAAAAGAATTTTTTTTTTTTTTCACCTTTAAAATCAACATGTAAATTTTTAAATTCAAGCATTAAAATTCAATTACAGATAAGAAGTCAGATTTATAAACTTTAAATTAACATGTTACATAAGCTTAAAAACACCCACCCATGAATTGAACATAATGCAAACTCATAATTCAAGTTCTAATTTAAAAAAAAAAAAAAAAAACATAAAACTAACTAATGCAAGTCCTAATTAAATTGTTATTGAAAAAAAATTTTTTATTTAAATCATGGATATATTTTGGTTTGGTTCTGTTAACCATAGTTGCTGAATGCACTGAATCGAAATCAAGCTATTAACTAGAAAAATTAAAAACTTCAAATCAGGATCGAATAAAAAAAATGGCTAACCAATTTTTTTGTTCTTTTTCATTTGGTTTTGCTGTTTGGTAGGGTTAACTTGAACATTGAAGAAGGCCCCCAAAGTCCCCAAGCTAAGGATTTCCCAAAAGGAATATTTTGAAGCCACTTATTATTTAATTTATTAAGTGATAAACTAGATAAATTTTGAAAATCAGTTGTATTATTTAGGTTACTGAACAATTTTCATTCATGAGATCTTACAATTTAATGAGTGTTTTTATCAATAAAGTTAATTATATAATTTATCGTGATCTAATTTGTTGAAGCATTAAATTACTAAAATATGATTTGTTAAGATTAGCAATAATATTTTATTATTGATAATAGTAATAATAATTTATAATTAATTTTTAAAAATTCAATATATTAACTGTGAGGAAATAGGATAATCAGTCAAGCACAAAGCAACATTTGTCAACAAATACAGCTTTTTCAAATGCAAAAGAGTAGCAGAAGAAGAATAGGAAAATAGCTGAAAAGCAACCCTAGTTGCCAAGTCCTTCCTATTTTTAATAGTTCCATGTTGCATAGAGAAATTTGAATATTTTTAAATCCTAGAGCATCTCAATCAAATATTCAAGACAATATGCTTTGCTATCACATGCCTTAATAAAAGTCATATTTATCTATATAATTTAATTATATACTTTGTAAGACAAATAAAAATATAATAAATTAAGAATACTAATAATACTTTTATTATTATATATAAATTTTAATAATATTTGAGAGGGGTCTCCCTTCAATGGTAACATTTTTTCTCAAGAATCTATCTTGAAAATTTATGCAAAAGTTCTTAAATAGGAGTTTTAAAAAATATTGTTGGATATGTGGCTCATATTGAGTGGAATACATGCAAAGGGAAAGTATTGTGAATCAAAGAATAAGGAAGTAGGTTGCAAGAAGAAACGATCGACTATTTGATCGACGGTTTACCCTTAGGAGATAATTATCGGCAGTTTCCCTTAAATGTTGACGATTTCAATCTATAGATTTAGCCATGGTATCAAATAGTCAACATTTTCTTCCTCCTACTCGACTATTTGATCGATGGTTTACCCTCAAGAAATAGTCATCGACAGTTTCCCTGAAATGTTGACAGTTTCAATCTATAGATTTAGCCTCGGTATTAAACAGTCCATGGTTGTGTTGACATCGTCGATAATATTGTTTGGCGCTAAACTTGGATTCTGAATTGGGAAGATCAGTAGATTTGAGGATTTGGAGAATTTTCCTTCGGAATTTACTACAAAAGTATTTTAGATACTTTGTAAGCATTCTGTATGCATAGGGTTAGCATATAAACATTATTTTGCAACCCTTGTTTGTTACGATAGTGAAAAAAATTAGCCACTTGCTCCTGTTGACGTAGGCACGTTGCTGAACCACGTAAATTCTTGTGTTTTATTATTTGCTTTCCCTTATCTTCGTAATTGATTGTTTATGTATTGTTCATCCTTGGTTGCTACATTGCACATTTCGATTTAATTTGTGTTTCTGCTATGCATTGGTGTATTCTTTGCACAAAAAATCCGTATCAGATCTATTGGTTGCAATGACTGGAATTTCAATGTTGTTAAGTTCAATGGAACGAGAAATTTTGGACTTTACTGGAGGAGGGTTAAGGACCTATTGGTGCAACAAGGTATGGTGAAGGTATTATACGAAAAACAGTCGGAAGGCACGGACGACATGAGTTGGAAGCGAAAGTTGTGGCTACTATCAGGCTTTATCTGCCCAATGACATGATGTATCACGTCATGGATGAGAAATCTTCAAGGGCAGTTTGACTAAAACTAGAGGACTAGTACATATCCAAGTCATTGACGAACAAGTTGTATGTTAAGCAAAAACTCCATGGGCTTAAGATGGAAAAGGGTTCAGATCTGAATCAACACATCAACTTATTCAATTAGATCATCAGTGATCTGAAGGAGGTTGATGTGAAGTTCGAGAATGAAGACAAAGTGTTGATGCTGCTAAATTCCCTTCCTAAGTCTCCTATATATGGGAATATGCTCTGACATAGGGGAAAGAAACTCTAGAGTTGGAGGATGTCACGAGTGCCCTGTTCAATTTCCATTAGAGCAAGAAGGTCAACGATAAGAATTCTCAAGGTGAAGGGCTTGCGGTGAAAGGTAATAAGGATCGTGAGAGAATCAAGTTATGGGGTGGACTAAGTAACAATAAGGCTCAATACAATTCGAGGAAGGGGAAGGACGTACGATGTTTTAAGTTTCAAGAAAAAGGAGAACATAAAATCATATTGTCTAGAGAGGAAGAAGGGGAATGCTGAAAATAAAGAAGGTTCATGATGAATGTAGTGGAAAAAGGAGACTCTGGGAGCGGTGATGGGGATATGCTCTTAGTTTCATCCGATTCAGATGGTCTCTTAGATTCTTGGATCTTAGGCTCGGCGAGCTCTTATCATGTGATTCCTAACAAAAAATGGTTCACCACTTATAGATTGGTAAATTCTAGTTCTATTTTGATAGGAAATGATGCTTCATGCAAAGTTGTCAGAATGGGGAACATCAGAATCAATATGTATGATGGCGTGGTGAGGACATTATGTGATGTTAGGCACATACTAGAGTTGAGAAAGAATTTGATTTCATTGGACACTTTAGATTGTAATGAGTTTAGTTATAAGTCTGAAAGTTGGGTAATGAACATGAGTAAGGGAGTTCTAACCGTGATGAAGAGGCAAAAAATACCAGGGAATATCTATACACTACTAGGTACTACAGTTGTAGGTGGAGTTGCATCTACAGAGTCTGAGTCGGATAGTGCCATTTTATGGCATATGCGGTTAAGGTATATAGGTGGGCATGAAATGAAGGAGCATCACAATAGAAATCTTTTGAAAGGGGTCAAATCATGCAAGCTGGATTTCTGCAGGTACTGTGGGCCTGGGAAACATAATATTTTTGCAGGTACCATGTGCTTAGGAAACATAATGGGGTCTAGTTCATGTCAGCTATGCACAAGACAAAAGGAATCCTATATTAGATTCATTTAGATGTTTGGGAGCTGGTGAAAGTAGCATCACAAGGAGGGCACATGTACTTCATGAGCTTCATTAATGATTACAAACAAAAGGTCTAGGTATACTTCATGCAGCACAAGTCAGAGACGTTTGCCAAGTTTTAATTGTAGAAAGTTGAGGTGGAAAAATAGACCGGGAAAAAGATTAAGTGCATCAGGATAGACAATGGCACTGAGTACACAAATTTGAGCTTCAAAGAGTTGTGCGAGAAGCATGGAATAAGGATACATTTTACAGTATGCAAGACATCACAACAAAATGGTGTGGTAGAAAGGATGTACTGAACCCTAACAGATAGGGCTCGAAGTCTTAGGATGAATGCTGTTCTCGCTAAGAATTTATGGGTCGAGGTGGTGAGTATGACTTGTTTCTTAGTCAACAGATCACCAAGGGCATCCGAAGATGGGAAAGTTACCGAGGAGTTGCAGATAGGTAACAAGGTAGACTACTTCAATTTGAGAGTATTTAGGTGTCCAACCTATGTGCACATTCCTAGTGAGGAGAGATCAAAGTTTGAGGTGAAGTCTAGATGGTGTATCTTTCTGTGATATCAGGAATGGGTGAAAGGGTTCAAGCTGTGGGATTTGGTGGCAAACAAAGTGGTGATCATTGAAGACATGGTTTTCGATAAGAAAGCCATGCTACAACATACTCATGAAAAAGAAAAGAAATAAGTTCCAAAAAATTGCAGCGACAATGAGCGTGTGGTTCAGGTGGTATTAGAGACTCAAAATGGAGATGACAGTGGTCAGGATGCAGGGAGTTCTAGATTGGGAGACCAAAAACATCATAGTATAGCCGTAGATAGGCCTAGACGCAGTATCCAGCCACCGCCTAGGAACGGTTTTGTCAATCTAGTGTCTTATGCACTTATCACTACTAGTGGAGATCCTACTACCTTTCAAGAGGTAGTGCACAATCAGGAGAAAAGTAGTTGGATGGGTGCTATGGTGGGGGATATGGAATCGCTACATAAGAACAAAACGTGGGATTTGGCGGAGCTTCCATTAGGGAAGAGGGCAATAGGATGCAAGTGAGTGTACAGGAAGAAAGAAAAGGTTTTAGAAAAAGAAAGAGAGAAGTTCGAGGCTTGATTGGTAGCAAAGGGTTACTCACAGAGAAAATGAGTTGATTATGATGAAATATTCTCCCTTGTAGTCAAACACACTTCCATCAGGGTAGTGTTGGGATTGGTGGTGAATTACGACAAGCATCTAGAGCAAATGGACGTAAAGATAGCGTTCCTCCATCGTGTTTTGGAGGAGCTAATTTACATGTCACAACCATAAGGGTTTTGCCAACCTAGACATGAACACTTAGTCTCTAAATTGAAGAAGTCACTTTATGGGCTGAAGCAATCTCTGAAGCAGTGGTACAAACCATTTGACTCCTATACAATCCGTATTGGCTACAGGAGGTGTGAGTACGATTGTTGCATCTATGTGAGGAGTCTTAAGGATGGTTCTGTCATATTTCAGTTTCTTTATGTTGATGACAAGTTCATTGCTGCAAGGAATATGATGGAGGTAAATCAGTTGAAGACTCTGTCGAGTAAAGAGTTAGACATGAAATACTTGGGTGTGGCCAAAAGGATACTTGGGATGGAGATTCTTAGGAATAGAGCTGCAGAGAGATTGTGGTCATCTCATGGCAGCTATATGGAGAAGGTGTTGGAGAGGTTTAGTATGGCTAATGCTAAACCAGTAAGTACACTGTTAATTCAGGTGTAATCCCAAGAGGGGGGTGAATTGGGTATTTTAAAAATCTTTAAGTTTATTTTACTACTTAATCTTTATTTCAATATTTAACAAATTAATTGCAGGGGCTTGAAATTATTTCAAATTATTATCTCAATAATTTTATTCTACCTAATTAATTATCAAGTGCGCATAATATAAATCTACATACAAACATGCAAAAGCTGATAATGAAATGCGAGCGGAAATTAAAAAATAAGGGCAGAGAGAAGGCAAACATGATTTTATGAAATTCAGCCAACCCAGCCTACGTCCTCGCCCTGAGCAACCTACTCAAGGATTCCACTAAATCCCTACTCCTTCAACCAGGATGGAGCTTCACTTACAATCCACTGCTTACAAGAGGCACAGCTTCCTCCTCACTCGGTTCACAACCCGAACCGTGATTACAATATAACTGTTCTGTAAAAACTCAAAAATGCTTCTACACAAGCTGGTGAGTACAATAGAAATTCCTAACACATATTCATATAATAAGATATTGAAGCTCAATAAGTGTATGTAATGTGGTCAATAAAATCTATGAATAATCTTTTGTTTAAAAGAATATGACTATTCCGCTTCAAATATTGAATCCAACCAAATGATCTCAATACAAATATTTAATTCAGTTTTGCCCCAAAAATCTAGATTGATCAGTTTTGTTCCAAATATCCAAAACACAGTATGATATTTGTATATGGATATGTATATATATAATATATGTTCCAAAGATAAAAAACCTAATATAATATTTTTCAGAAAATATTCCTTAATAATATATATATTTATGAGCTCTTAGGAAATTTAATCAAGTAGTTTTGTAATATCGAAAATATAGAGTCTTTAAACAAATAAACACTTGAATCAAAAATATTCAACCATTGGCAAAACTTTTCTCAAGTAGTGATCTTTTCAAAACAATCTATATATATATAAGTACACTAAAGATCAATCTCTCAAACAATATTCAATGATAAATTTTTGAGATGAAAAAAAAAAAAAAAAACTCTTTGAGATTAAGTAGTAGCAAATAAATCAATTTACCAAACCTCAATACCAAATTGAATGCACAACAATTACTAGAATGCCTTTCGAAAATCAATGTAGCCTTAGCACAGATTTGACATATATGCTTTGAAATCCCAAGCAAGAGTTCAACAATGTGTTCAATGCTCTCCCAAGTTGTGCTAAACGTTCAAGACACTTAATCTCATGCCAAAGGTTGAGGCACTAGGGTTTAGAGGTTGATTATATAGGTAATCTCGACCTTAGGATAAATTTGATCAAGTGTAAAACCCACGTGTTCTCTAGCTAAAAACCATATTTTTAAACTTCCTACAAGTTTAGACGACTAAAGATTCAAGTTTAGATGTCTAATGTTTCTTAAAGCACTAAAAGTTATAGTCTGGATAAAGGGTCAGACGACTGAACTGAGGGTTTAGTCTTCTGAAGTCCCTAGTTCAGATGACTAAACTTGATGGTTCAAACGTCTAAAGGTGTTTTTCCTATTCTTTGTTTCCTATTAATACTTCAGATGACTAAACTAATTCTTTAGTCTTCTAAGGAAATTCTTCAGACGTCTGAAGTAAAACTTCAGTCGTTTGAAGTTGAATCTTCAAACTTCTAAAGGTAATCCTCAGTCGACTAGGCAGTCCAATTTCAGTTTTTTTTTTTTTACTTCTTCATAAAACATTTTCCGGGATTTTAAATAGAATCTCTAAGTCAATGAATAGCCCCTAAAAGATTTTCATGAGATGCATGAGTCCTAAGGTGAGTCTAGGGTATATTTTGAGCTTCAAATTAAATCATATGAAATATGTAAATACATTCAATTCTAAATACTCATTCCCATGACGATCTTGAACTTGACGCTTGCATCTTCATTCTTCTACTCTTTTAATTCTATGGATTGTGTCAAGTTGTATATACTTTAATCCTCATAGCTTCCATGACTTTCTAACCTTCCGTGCATACTAAATATTGTTCCTGTTCACAATCTCAATGCATAGATCAAATATCGAGTGATTTGTCATTATCAAAATAGGATTAGACTCATAGAGTCGACAATCTCCCCCTTTTTGATGATGACAAATACACGAGCAAAAATATAAAACAAGTTACGCCTAACAAGGCTCCCCCTCAAATAATGCACAATCAAATATTTAGCAATATGAAATATGCTCATACACAATTGAAAATAGGCAATAGTTTTGCACGTATAACTCATGTACTTATGTACTTTTGCCAACTATTTTTGCTATAACCTTATATTCTTCTCCCCCTTTTGACATCAACAAAAAGGTATACAACAAAAATGTCCGGGCATAATTCAATCTCAATTTTTCTAAAAAAAATATGCAACCTTTAGATTTCAAAAATTATACTGTAAAATATGTCTTCCTGTGTTAATTCAATTTATTTCTCCCCGCTGCTAATGCAAAAAGTTGTGTTGTTGAATTAAATTGCAATGTGAATATACACAATGTGTCAAATTTCATAGACATGGATAAATAAAAACAGTCACTAAAGTTTAAAGGTTATGTGAGGATTAATATGTGTCAGTTAATATGCACTCATCATGATATGAGTTTAATACCAAATGGGAACAAATGAGCCGAATTTGAAACTTTTAACTAATTGTGAATATTAAGTGATGTTGCTCCCCCTAAATTATGTCATCTAATATAATTCTAGACAACTTCTCGACTATGCATCAAGCCTAATTCATGTCTAATTTGGATAAACCTATCCTCTGCAAGTGGTTTCATGAATGTCTGCCCATTGTTCATCTATGCATACAAACTCAAGTGTCACATCTCCCTTTTGCACATGATCACCAAGAAAATGATGTCTAATTTCTATATGTTTCGTTCGTGAATGTAATATAGGATTCTTTAAGATGTTTATTGGACTCGTATTGTCGCATCTTATAGGAATTGTGTCATAGCTTAATCCAAAATCCGTTAGTCGTTGCTTCATGTATAGTGTTTGAGCACAACAACTTCCTACCGCTATGTATTCTTCCTCAGCTGTGGAAAGAGCAACTCAATTCTGCTTCTTGGAAAACCAAGAGACTAAAGAATGTCCTAAGAAATTACATGTGCCACTCGTGCTCTTCCTATCCACTTTGCTACCAGAAAAAATCAGCGCCTGAATAGCTGATAATCTCAAAGGATGTATACTTAGGATACCATAACCCTGGTTCAATTGTTCCTATCAGGTATCTAAGTATTCGTTTGACAGCTAACAAATGTGACTCTTTTGGTGTAATCTGAAATCTTGTGCAAAAACATACGCTAAACATTATGTTAGGTATGTTGGTAGTCAGATATAGTAAGCTACCGATCATTCCATGATAGAGCTTGACATCTACTAATATACCTTGTTCATCTTTTTCTAATTTCAAGGAAGAGCTCATAAGTGTCCCTAGTATTTTTCCATCTTCCATATTAAACTTTTTTAGCAGATCTCTAATGTACTTCGATTGATTTATAAAAATTCCATGTTTTGCTTGTTTGATCTGAAGTCCTAGGAAGAAATTTAGTTAACCCATCATGCTCATCTCAAATTCATTTTGCATAGTGCTTGCAAACTCATTGCACAAGTCTTTATTTGTTGCTCCAAATATGCTATTATCTATGTATACTTGAACTAGGAGCATGTAATCTTTTTTATACTTTATGAAAAGTGTTGTGTCTATCCTCCCTCTAATAAATCCATTGTCTAGTAGAAAGCCGCTTAGTCTTTCAAACCAAGCTCTAGGAGCTTGCTTTAAACCGTATAAGGCTTTTGTTATTCTATAAACATGATCTAGATTCTTATGGTTTTCAAAACCTAGGGGTTGTTCTACATAAACTTCTTCACTTACGTAGCCATTTAAAAATGCGCTTCTGACATCCATTTGATACAGCTTGAAATCCTTAAAAGCAGCATAGGCTAAAAGCATTCGAATGGCTTCCATTCTAGCTACAGGTGCAAAGGTTTCTTCAAAATCTATTCCTTCTTCCTGGTTATATTACTAAGCTACTAGTCTTGCCTTATTTCTATTAACTATCCCATGTTCATCTTTCTTGTTCTTATATATCCATTTTGTTTCAATAATTGTCTTATCCTTAAGTCTAAGAAATAATGTCCATACTTTATTTCTCTCAAACTGGTTTAACTCTTCTTGCATGGACATCACCCAAGATTCATCCTCAATTGCTTCACTCACATTCCTAGGTTCTTTATAAGATAGAAAGGAAAAATGACTAATCATATTCCTAAGTGAGAATCGTGTGGCTACTCCACATAATGGTTCACCTATTATTTGATCAATGGGATGACTCTTTATGTACTTCCATTCTCTAAGTAGTTCATTAACCTCATTTTCAATTTGATTAGTTTCAGTAGATGGTTCCTTAATTTCATTTTTCTTTTCTGAATCATTTTTAATAGAAAATTTTTTAAATTCCTTATTTATATCAATTTTATCTTCATCGGTCCTTTTAGAGAAGGGTTTTGACTCATTGAATACTACATAAATGGATTCTATAACGGTTAATGTTTGTTTATTATATACTCTGTAGGCTTTACTATCTAAGGCATACCCTAGAAAGATGTCTTCATCTTATTTCAAATCAAACTTTCCTAAATGTTCATTGTCTCTAAGCACAAAACATTTACAGCCAAAGACATGAAAATATGATATGTTTGGTCTATGGCCATTCCATAATTCATAAGGAGTTTTATTAAGAGATGGTCTAATCAAAACTCTATTTACTGCCTCAGCCCATAAGTACTTAGGTAGTTTATGTTCGTTAAGCATAGTTCTGGACATTTCTTGTATAGACCTATTCTTTCTTTCAACTACACCATTCTGTTGTGGTACTCCAGAAGCCTAAAAATTATGATTTATTCCTAATGAATTATAGTAGTCTTCCATGCCTTGATTTTTAAATTCTCTACCCCTATTACTTTGGATTTTAGTGACAGTATAACCCTTTTCATTTTGAATTTTCATACACAGATTTATGAATTGTTCACATGCTTCATCTTTGTGGCCTAAAAATAGTACCGATGTATAGCTTGAATAATCATCAACTATGACGAATGCGTATGATTTTTCTCCTAAACTCTGAGTTGGGTTTGGACCAAATAAATCTAAGTGTAGCATTTGAAGTGGCCTAGTAGTAGAGATTACTTTCTTCTTCTTAAAGCTAGTTCTTGCTTGTTTTCCTAGTTGGCATGCATCACAGATTTTATCTTTCACAAATTTAGTCTTAGACAATCCCTTAACTAATTCTCTCTCAACAAGTTTAGATATTAAGTCCATGTTTGCGTGTTCTAGTCTCCTATGCCAAATCCAACTAATCTCATTTTTAGGAGAAAAACAAGTAACATGTTGAGAAGCAAGATTGTCAAGGCTAGTGGTGTATACATTTTCATGACCATTAATAGTAAACAATATTTTGTTTTCATATTTGTTCTCTACAGTGCATTTGTATGTTCAAACGAGACTTTATAACCTTTATGACATAGTTGAATTATACTCAATAAGTTATGTTTCAATTCATCAATTAATAACACATTACAATGACAAGTGAAGGTTCCTTACCGTTCTTACCAACTCCAATGATTTTACCTTTAGAGTTATCTCCAAATGTAATGAATCATTCGTCTTTGGATATGATATATGTGAATTTAGCTTTATCTACTATCATATGTCGTGAGCATCCGCTATCCATATACCACTTGTTCTTCGAGGAAGACAATCTCAAGCACATCTGCAAGACATGATCAGATAACTACTTTTGGGGGTTAGTACTAAATTCTCCTTTGACATTACATACTTTCTTAATTTTGACATCTTTATTTTTGAAAGGAGAGTCAAATTTTATTTGACCCAACCTCTTACATTTAAAATATGTAATATTTCTATGATAGTCTTTAGTTAGAACATACAATTTTGACTCTCTTACAAAATATTCCATGTAGAGATCTCTCTATTTTAGATTCTCCTTCCCATTAAAACCAAGACCTTCCTTCTCTAGGGAATTTCTTTGAGCTCTTAGGAGTTTTTCAAAATTATTTTGACCTTTTGTAAATTTGCAAATAATATTAGATTTATTTGTCAAATTCTTTTCTAACTCCTCAATTTTCAAATCCTTGTCTTTCATAAGAAATGCATGAGATTCATTTTGACTTTAAACTAACTTCGAAAATTCTTTCAATTTTAATTTCAAACCAAAATTTTTCTTCAAGAATTTTAAGGGTATACAAATATTCTTGATGCAATTCATCATAAGAAAGCATGCTATTTTCATTTTCCGAATCACTTGAATAGTAAGATGAAGCAAAACAAAAAGATTGTACCTCGTGGTCATTGTAAGCCATTAGACATAGATTCATAATCTCGTCATCACTAGATTTTGATTCTGAGCTACTGGTACTGTGAGTGTCCCAACCCACCTTTAGAGCCTTCTTCTTCTTCTTCTTCTCAGACACTTTCTTCAGCTGGGGACAATCTGTTTTGATATGTCCAAATTCTCTACAGTTATAACACATGGGAGGATCATCCTTTTGCTTCTTTCTGCTTGACTCTTCCTTTTTTATTTTTGAGCCCTTGAATTTTTTGGTGTATTTCTTGTTCTTTCTCATGAACTCTCCAAATTTCTTAGTGATAAGTGCCATATTTTCATTCGATTCTAAATCACTTCCCTCACTGAAGTAGTGAGATGATGCCTTAAGTGTTGTAGCTTTCTTTGCTTTAATTTGCTCATTCTTCCTCTCATTTATTGCAAGCTTATAGGTGATGAGTGATCCAATTAGTTCATTAATAGACATCTCCTTCAGATTTCTCCCTTCTGCTATTGCAGTAGCTTTAGCTTCCCAAACTGGAGTTAGTCCCCTAAGTATTTTCCTGATCAACTCATAAGTAGGGTAAAATTTACCAAGATCATTTAAAGAATTTGTGATATGTGTGCATTTAGTGTACATGGATTGAATAGATACATCAGCAGTCATTTTAAATGTCTCATATTCGCTAGTAAGCATGTCTATCTTACTATCTTTTACTTCCTTAGTACCTTCATACGTAATGTCTAATTTTTTTCCAAATCTCTTTAGTAGTGTTACAGGCCATCACCCTATTAAACTCATTTACATCTAGTGCACAGAATAGTAAGTTCATTGCAGTAGCATTTATTTGCACAGATTTTCAATCTTCTTCAATATGCTCATCTTCAGTTTTGGGTACAGTTACCTTATCAACTACTTTCATAGGGACATGGTTTCCCTTGGAAACAATTTTCCACACTTTCCAATCGACATTTAAAAGATATGTACTCATTCTTCTTTTCTAGTAGGTGTAATTTACACCGTAGAAAATAGGTGGTCTAGTGGACGAGTGTCCCTCACCGAATAAGGTTACACCGATGTGTGTCATGTGATCTTTTTACAAAAATGACAATTAAGTCTATGTAAACCAGCTCTGTACCAAATGTTAATTCAGGTGTATTCCCAAGACTGAGATGAATTGGGTATTTTAAAAATCTGTAAGTTTATTTTACCACTTATTCCCTATTTCAATATTTAACAAATTAATTGCGGGGGCTTGAAATTAATTCAAATTATTATCTTAATAAATTCTATTTTACCCAATTAATTATCAAGTGCGTATAATATAACTCAAAATACAAGCATGCAAAAGCTGATAATGAAATGCAGGTGGAAATTAAAAGATAAGGGAAGAGAGAAGGCAAATACAATTTTATGAGGTTTAACCAACTCAGCCTACGTCCTCACCTTGAGCAACCCACTCAAGGATTCCACTAAATCCCAACTCCTTTAACCGGGACGAAGCTTCTCTTACAATTTGCTACTTACAAGAGGTACAACTTCCTCCTCACCCGATTCACAACCCGAACTGTGATTACAATATTACTGTTTTGCGAAAACTCAATAATGCTTCTATACAAGCTGGTGAGTACAATAGAAATTCCAAACACATATTCATATGATAAAAAATTGAAGCTCAATGAGTGTATGTAATGTGGTCAGTAAAATCTCTGAATAATCTTTGATTTAAAAGAGTATGACTATTCCGCTTCAAATATTGAATCTAACCAAATGATCTCAATACAAATATGTAATTCAATTTTGCTCCAAAAATCTAGATAGATCAATTTTGTTCCAAATATCCAAAACACAATATGATCTTTGTATATGGATATATATAATATATGTTCCAAAGATCAAAAACCTAATATAATTTTTTTTAGAAAATATTCCTTAATAATATATATATATATATATATATATATTTATGAGCTCTTAGGATATTTAATCAAGTGATTTTGTAATATCGAAAATATCGAGTCTTTAAACAAATAAATACTTGAATCAAAAATATTCAACCATTGGCAAAACTTTTCTCAATTAGTGATCTTTTCAAAACAATCTATATATATATATATATATATATATATATATAAGTACACTCAAGATCAAACTCTCAAATAATATTCAATGATAAATTTTTGAAATGAAAAAAAAAAACTCTTTGAGAATAAGTAGCAACAAATAGATCGATTTACCAAACATCAATACCAAGTTGAATACACAACAATCGCAAGAATGCCTTTTGAAAATCAATGTAGCCTTAACTCAAATTTGATGTATATGCTTTGAAATCCCAAGCATGAGTTCAGTAGTGTGTTCATTGCTCCCCCAAGTTATGCTAAACGTTCAAGACACTCAATATCATGCCAAAGGTTGAGGCACTAGGGTTTAGAGGTTGATTATATCAGTAATCTCGTCCTTAGGATAAGTCCTGATCGTTGGATCAATTTGACCAAGTGTGTAACCCATGTGTTCTCTTGCTAAAGATCAGATTTTTAAACTTCCCACAAGTTCAAACAACTGAAGATTCAAGTTCAGACGTCTGATGTTCCTTAAAACACTGAAAATTATAGTCTGGACTCAGGGTCAGATGACTGAACTGAGGGTTCAGTCTTTTGAAGTCCCGAGTTCAAACGACTGAACTTGATGGTTCAGACGTCTGAAGGTGTTCTGCCTGTTCTATGTTTCCTAATTAATTCTTTAGATGACTAAACTAATTCTTCAGTCTTCTAAGTAAATTCTTCAGACGTATGAAGTAAAACTTTAGTCATCTGAAGTTGCATCTTCAGACTTCTGAGGGTAATCCTCAGTTGACTAGGCAGTACAACTTCAGTTTTTTTTTTTTTTTTTGTTTTCAAAACCCATTTTTGTTTTCTTGCTTTGCTTCTTCATAAAACATTTTCCAGGGTTTTAAATAGAGTCTCTAAGTCAATGAATAACCCCTAAAAGATTTTCATGAGATGCATGAGTCCTAAGGTCAGTCCAGGGTATATTTTGAGCTTCGAATTAAATCATATGAAATATGTAAATACATTTAGTTTTAAATACCCATTCCCATGATGATCTTGAAATTGACGCTTGCATCTTCATTCTTCTACTCTTTTAGTTCCATGGATTGTGTCAAGTTGTATATACTTTAATCCTCATGACTTCCATGACTTTCTAACCTTCCGTGCATGCTAAATATTGTTCATGTTCATAATATCAATGCACAGATCAAACACCAACTGATTTGTCATTATCAAAATAGGATTGGACTCATAAAGTCAACATATTCCATTGGCGAATCACTTTAGGTGGTTTACCACTCAGTTCCCAAATACGAATGATGACATTCATAACATGTCGAAGATCCCCTATTCTAGTGTAGTGGGGTTTTTTTATGTATGCCATGATATGTACAATGCCAAACCTAGCACAAGCTATCAACGTGGTAAGCAAGTTCTTTTTGAATTTAGGTCAACATCATTGGGATGTAGTCAAGTGGATTCTTATATACTTGAGGGGTACAATCGGATACGACATTATGTTCAACAAACAACAAAGTGATCCATCATTGGTAGGGTATGTGGATGCTGACTACACATGGGACTTGGATGCTAGGAGGTCTACCATAGGGTACGCATACACCCTTGTGGGAGGACGTATTTGTTGGATTTCTATAGTTATCTACTCCTGAATTGGAGTACATGGTAGTAGCTGAGGCTGCCAAGGAAGCATTGTGGCTTACAGGATTGGTCAAGGAGTTGGGTATCCAGTAAGGTGGAGTTGGGCAGCAGTGTGATAGTTAGAGGGCTATCTATTTGGTAAAGAACTAGGGGTATTATGTGAGGACAAAACACATAGATGCACGACTTTATAGGATCAGGGAACCCATTGTTTCAAGTGAACTACTACTTGAGAAGGTTCACATGTCTAAGAATGTAGCTGATATATTGGAAAAGCCTATTATAATAGACAAGTTCAATCATTGCTTATACTTGATTAATGTCTCTAAGTGCTAGACGGGAGGCGATCCCAATCTACTGTCCTAGGTGGAGCAGTGAATTATGCTTTCATATTTCTCCTAAGTGATGAATATTTGCTAAGGTGGAGATTGTTGGATATGTGGCTCATATTGAGTGAAACACATGCACCGAAAAAACATGGTGAAGCAAAGAACAAGTAGGCTGTAGGAAGAAACTTTCGATTGTTTGGTTGACAATATGATCATGTCCCTCAAGCGATAACTGTCAACGGTTGTATTGAAACCGTCGATGGTATTTGAAACTGTCGATGGTATTGTTCGGTGTTAAACACGAATTTTGAATCGGGAAGATCAGTAGATTGGAGGATTTAGAGGATTTTACTTTGGAATTTACTACAAAGGTATTTTAGATAGTTTTTAAACCTTTTGTATGCATAAGGTTAACATATAAACATTATTTTGTAACCCTTGTTTTATACGATAGTGAAAAAAATCAACCGCTTGCTCTCGTGGACGTAGGCACATTGTCGAACCACGTAAATTCTTGTGCCTTTGATTATTTTCTTTCCTTTATTCTCTTTGTAATTGATTGTTTACATATTGTTCATCGTTGCTTGTTGCATTGCACGTTCCAATTCAATTTGTGTTTCCGCTACGCATTGGTGTATTCTTTGCACAATAAATATGTTTATCCTGTGTTTGCGAGAGATGTTGGATTTGAATTTATATTTATTTAGACAAAATGTAATATAAAATTGTGTTGAATTTTATCTAAGTCCACACAAATTCAAATTCAAGTCTCAAAATCCATACTTCCAAATGCAGTGTTAAAATATTTTTATTAATTGGAAGCCCAAATTGAGCCAAAGTTACACAATGAAAAGCACCCCATCTCCAATAGGAGTGTTTTTCATTTTTATTTTATTGTATAACATTTTATATAGAATCAATAAATAAAGCAAAAATTATAGAAAAAAAATTATCAAGAAAGTCCTCCACAATTAAAGAATTGTGCTCTTCGTCGTGAGTCCACATGACAACAAGAGAGAATAGGGCATATTACTACATAGGCTCCTTTCATTTTAATAATATGAAAAGTTATGTTTAAACACAAGGAAATAAATTGCAGCATAGGGCAACCAATCACTTTTAGGTGGTTGACCATCCCTTTTTCCCTTCTCTAGTTCAATACCACCCAGTAGCAATTAACCGGCCTAGTGAAAATTTGAAAGTTGAGTTGTTTATATGTGGTTGACTAATGGATCTAGCATGCCATGTGTTATAGGCATTTCCATATGTCAGGAAACGATTAAGACAATTGGTAGTTGGTGATTGGTAGTTAGTAGTTTGAAATTAAATTTTTTAAATTTAAATTCAAATAGTGTTCCATTCCATGAAAGATCTAGAAATAGGCCCTTTTGGAAAGAGTTTAGGACACATCCAAATGAGCATAATGAGATGAGAATCAAGGTGTTTCGTGCATTTTCATAAGGTTAGAATAAGAGTTTTTTACTTGAAGATTAAAGAGAAATCCTACTTCTCTCATTCTTATTTCATTTGTTGTTTCGAGTGTGTGCAATCATTATACCCTTCACTTGAACTACAGAGTCTTCAATGATATAAGGTCAATATCCTAACCCTTCTACTTCATTTATTTTCAAGTTTTAATCTATGTTTTACATGTGAAGCATGTTTACATATATGTTTCATTAAAGTTTAATTCATGCATGTTTTTACATTTCCTAACTAGGTCGTCTATGCTAGGGATGTTAGAATGTGTTAGTGTTTAAATATTGGGAAAAGAATTTGGTTAAAACTTTGAAACAATTACACTTTTCACAAAGTTGACTCGGCCAATCGTCCCTTCTATATTTAAGAAAGTAACTATTAGGCTATAGGATGGTCAACTAGCTTCTACAGGAGGTCGATCGACAGATCCCATGAATGCCCTTTTTTTTTCTTTGTGGCTATTTTTCTATATTTTTTTTTTCAAAAATTCATTTATTTTTTAGTCTAAACGTTCTCTAAATTGTGTTGGTCGAGTTTGATTGCTCAAATTTCAACGTTTTTTATGTTTCTTTTTTTAAATAAAAAAGAAAATCAAGTTTTCACTCTCATAAGGATTTAAAAAAAAGGCTTTCAAATATTTGTAAAGTTTCATACCATAATCTAGATTCAACATCCATTATGTGGCTTTTTTATGTCCTCTACGACATTTTAAATTAGATTTCAATGTTACTTTACAGTTGTCCCCACCAAACATCCACATTTTCTTCTAATATAATCAAGCAGACAATATTTTTTGAAGTAGTCACCCCTATGCAGTGGTTTGAGGGTTAAAAAAAATGTTTTCTTAAACTTAAACATGACTTTTAAATCTAAATTTTTACATAATACTTGTTGGAAAATCTGAGTTTTCAATAAAAAACAATGGTTTTTCAAGTCAAACAAGAAGTGATTTCAAGTGGTTTTAAGTGATTTTCAAAATCTCATCAAAATGTCATCTAAAAACCCTCTTCTAAAAATATTTTGATGAATTACTGATAACTTGATTCCTCCCTAAAAGGATATGCAGGCAATTGACATTTGTAGGCTCAACCATAACTTGACCATTTTTTTTTTTCTCTTCCTTTTATTTTATCTTGTTATGTGAAGGTGGTTTTTTGTAAAAATAGTAGAGTTTTCATGAGGTTATTCCTCTATATAAACTTTATGAAAATCTTTTCAAAAGGGGTTAAAAGGCGAGAGGTTTTTTTAAGAAAATCAAACAAGAAAGGGAAAATTGCAATAGGCAGTCAATTGACTCTTTGCAATTGATGGACCAACATCTGCTACAACTTGAATTTTTTTCCTATTTTTTAATATTCATTTTTAAAAGTTGAACTTCAAAATAGGAGAAATGCCCCTCACGTAAGGTAAGTGTCATCACCATTCCTAAAGTGAGTGCTTTAGAGTGTTAGGTATTTTGAACCTTATTTATAGAAGCTTTAAAGTCCATCTTCCCTATTCACATCGGTGCTCCTGATTCAAATATTTTTTAAAAAGGTTTTCCTTTATTTCACCTTTTGAAAAACTAAAATAAAGTGCTGACCCTATTTTTATAAATGGAAAGGTAAGGGAACTACAAGCTTGATTTTTCTTTACTTAATTTTTATTTAGTCTCCAATATGTTGACAATCAATTGTCGACACCTTCCTCTAAGAAATCATACAAGAGACCTAACCTTTGACATGTGCATATGTCTGTTTTCTAAATGTTAAACATGTGGTAATGATTCATATATTCATTAATATAAAACATAGAGTTATACTAATTTGTCATATGCTTAACATCTAGAAAAATAACATAGGGACAACATAGAGGCAATGATGGATACAAAAGGCAGTTTTTTATTTATTTATTTACTTTAGCCTTTGGAAATTAGCAACTAGCCCATGCATGTCTTAATCTCCCCTCCCCCCAAATCTAAAGCGCACGTGGATTGTTCTATATTATATTGTATTATATTTTTCATCATGCCTTTCCCCCTGACAAAAACAAAAAAAAAAAAAACAAAAAACTAGTTAAATCTTATGAAAGATTAAATCGTATAGATATGACCACTAGATTTTTTTTATACCAAATATAGGTATGTGTATATATATATAAATCAAGTGGTCATATCTATACGATTCAATCTTTCATATGATTTAACTAGTTTTAAATATATATATTTAATAACCCGAGGATTTTAGCTACTATCGTGCCACTTTGGATACTATGGTGCGGTACTAAACCGAAAGGTAAAAGTCGCTAACCCATTGATGCACTCCTGGTAATTCATTGAGGTAAACTCTCGAAGGGGAATCAAACTTTTGACCTTGGGGTCGCCAAAGTCAGAAGTCACCCTTACCACTTGAGCCAACCCGCTTAGGCAAATATATGTATATTTTTATTTTAAAAATTAAATGACATGCACCTAAATTCTTATATTATAATTTAGAAACTAGTAACTATATTGATTTCTATTATTGCATTTATTTTTTTTGTATGAAGAGAAAGATAGATTATGGAAAGAACTTATTAATAATATTAAAAATTAAGTTAAAAATAAATACACAATGTCAAATTTCTTGTCTAGTACTATAACAATTTAAATCAAAAGAGTTATAAATAAAGAATTATTAATAACAATACATACATATATATATATATATATATATAGAATAAGTACACATATTGTAGTAACCCGAACCAAGAAAATAAAGAAATAAATAAAAGAAAAGAGAAAGGAAAAGGAAAAAGAGGGAATGGGTTTGGCTAGGACCAAACCCTCATCAGTTTTATGAGGATCAAAAAAACCGTAGACGGTTTTCCTGCAAGTAAACAACTGAGAGCTATTTAAAGGTCAAACCGTCGACGGTTTTTTCAAGCCTAGAAAAATCGGCTACTGTTTTCTTATGGGCCAATTTACTTAAGGGCTAAGTTACTCATTTTCTTTCATAAATTACTTTTGTTCTCTTTCTCTCTCTAAAAATTAAGGTTTTGTTTCTTTCTCTCTCTAGCTTGGGAGGTCTCTGCAAGTAGGCTGTCCCTTCTCCTAGCACGTAGGCTGTCGATCTTTGGTAGATTCATGCGGTTAGATTTTGGTGGTTTTGAAGATTTTAGGAATTTTCTTCAAGAACAGGCAAGGGGATTATATTATGTCAGTTGTTTTTGAATTATGGACCAAGTAAATTGCAATTTATGTTTACAGAAACGGTATATATGATTTTCTGAACGAATTGGGCATATGGAAATGGTTGTTTTGACTGTTATACGTTTTTGGGGAAAACTAACGTGAATGGTGAACATGTTGACCTGATAGGTCACACCCAATTTTGATTATGACAAATACTCTTGGTACTGATGGTTGTACTAATGATTGCATGCAGGTTCATTATGCACGTGTATTCGGATTGAAAGAAATACCTTTGATGGCATGTGGTGTTCGTGCCAATGAATGAAGAATTATGTGTTGTCTTTGTAATTATTATTCAATTTCTTCATTTTGAGATGTAATTTTATTATGAACTGTACACCCTGCAGCTTGTAATAATTTACATCATCCATGGTAGGTAGATATGCTCATAACATACCCTAGTTGGACTTTAGGTACCTACACAAACCTTAGAAAGACCTTAGGGATCAACCTTCGGTCGACCGAAGGTCGACCAACATCAGATTTTTATGATATCTTCAAAAGGACCCAGAAATGACCATAAGACACTCACCTTTGCACTTATTTGTGATAGACACTTTAATAGGGTAATTGTGTATTGAAATAGGACCGCAATGCACAAGTTATGCACTTTTGGTCGACCGACCTATACAGGTCATTTTGCCCCTGGTCGACCAAATTCGATCTGGGCCAACCAGTTGACCACAATCCAATCGATCAAGCCATGATAGTTCATTTGACCCTGGTTGACCGAAACCCCTTGAAGTCAATAGTTTGACTTTTGGTCAACCGAGACATTTTTGTTCTACACTAACCTGATCGACTGAGTTCCCACATGTGGGATCCAATGGTCTGGTCGATCGACCAACTTAGTTCATTTTCACCCTAGTTGATCGAACCGATCTAATTTTGAAAAATCACCTTAGATATACCTATCCGATCGACTAACCCTGAAGTTCAAATTTGGCCCAGTCGACCGAGCCATAAGAACTTCGGTCGACCGAAAGTATTCTAGTCGACCGGTACTCTTGGGTTGCCTTGAATTTTTACCGTGGTTAACTATTTTTTTAATAAGGTTAAAATTGCTAAACATCATTAAATCTTTTCTAATAATACTAACCTTGTCCCTAACGATCATAATTCATGGGGTGTCTATATATACCCCTTCATTTGGGAAAATTAGTAAGGATTAGAAAACTTGATTAGACAAAAACTATCTCAACACCCAAAATCCTTTATTAGCCAAATAATACTTCCAAACACTCACATACTCCTCATTCTTGATTTCTACAAGCATTGTGAGTAATTTCTAAGGCTATTGTGCTTAATCTCTGTAGCTAGAACTCTCAGTTACTTTATTGTTTGATTGATTTTCTGTGAGAGTTTAGCATTAAGGTTTTTCCACCAATTTCGTTTAATAAATTTAGTGTTAAAAAACTTTGAGGGTTGTGGTTCTTGCATTATTGTTGCAAGATACCTAAACCTAGATTTTGTGTGCAAAAATTTGTTTCAAAAGCTAGTGCTTCAAACAACTATAGTGTGCTTTGAATATTAGAATATTGTATTGAGTATGTTTGTTTGAACTTGCTTAGCATATTTTGAAACCATGATCTCATATTGTATTATTCACATAGTGTGTTTCAAATATTGCTTGGGTATACACTCTAGATCTGAATTGAAAAATTATACGTGACTGAGTGTTTAACACACATTATAGCACTGAGCATATTTATATATCATTTGTGCTTGCATTATTGATTGAGCTATATTAGTGCACACATCTTCTTCTCTTGAAGTGTATTTCTATGTACAAACATTTTATACACATCGGTTGTATTCCAAGCGCGAGCCTGAAGAGGGTGACTAGCCCTGTGGAATAGTCCGGGGTTGACTTAGACCAGATTAGGAAAGCTAGGTGCACCATCTCGTTAGGCGTGTTGGTTGAGATCAGCCCCTTGAATTGACCTGGTCGTATTAGGTGCCACTCCACCCGTTTAAGTGAGCATTATAGTGGTAATCCTTATGCTGGTGTGGCCAAGGTGGGGACGTAGGCACTATTGGCCAAACCTCGATAACGTATCGTGCGTGTTCATTTACATTTTCGCAATTTAATTACTGCACATGTATATTATATTGTGAATAATTGAGTTGCATAGACAGACCCTAGGTTAAGTAATACCATTTATCTCGTTCAACCTAGACCATAATTTTTAAATACCCTATTCACCCCCCCCCCCTCCTATTGGGATTGCACCATTTATTTCATAACATCTCCTTTCCAATAAAATATGTAGTTTGAGCTAAATAAAACCCTAAAGATACTCATACCCCAGTTTTCAGAAATTTGTATGTTTCCTCATCACTTTATTTTATTTATGGCTTATAAGATAAAAATTGTGTGGTATAAGAACATTTTTTAAATTGCATATTTGAACAGAATGATTTAACTGATATAATATAGTATGATGTGACGGTTATAAGACGAGATGTGGTGTGATGGCTATAAGTCTTGGTTTATAGCCGATATGAGAAATGATGACAATAAGGCGAGATGTGATGCGATGGCTATAAGCCGAGATTTGATGTGATGGCTATAAGCCAAGATTTGATATGTTGATTTTATACCGAGACAAAAAATGACAGAATTATGAACAACATATGTTTTATACAGTGTTATGAAAAATTAATCATGACTTCCGTATTATTATGTAAATTGCCATATATGATTCTAGAACCCTGTGGATATGTGATGTGATATTATGAGCACGGTATCATAGCTATGAGTTGGCAATGAGTGCAATCACACGGAGATGGAAGTGTGATAAGGGATAGTCAATTGGAGACCTGGGTACAGTACTACCCTATGGTAGTTCTAGGGGCCCCATCCGATGTAGTTCCGGGTGACCCTTAAGGATAGGCACAATCGTACTTACTACCTTTTTTGACTCAACTATGGTCGGTTGGCCATATGCTGAGTCCAGCTTTTGGGTTGCACAACCTATCATAGGGGGAAGTATGTCGTATGAGTATGTGAAAGCGTGACGACACTAGTTCTGCAGTCCAGGTTGTATCTTTTATGCATAAATGGGCAAATTTACTATTTATGGGCTGTATTGAGCCTATAGTACAATTTAAATGTCATTTTTTATATACAATTAAATAATTGAAGTTGTATATTCACACGGGAACTCATGCTAGCCACACATTGATTATAATACAATTTGTCTTACTGACAAGTGTCTCACCCCATTATATAAATCATTTTTCAGGTCCTTCAAGGAACCTTGTCTAACTTCCTATAGGGTAGGGCTTAGACTTTTGGGGGTGATAGACAGAGCTGGTGAGCCACCAATTATTACATTTTGTTATTTTTTTAGGTTGTATTATATAGACAGATAGTTTTATGCATGTGTTTTGGAGCAGTTAGAACTATGGTAAGTTTTTTGATGTTTTAGCATCTTTCGCTATATGGTTTTAATTCCAGTAATGACAGGTGCACTCAAGATTCCCTAGTTAGGGCGGGTTACAATATATATATATATATATATATATATATATATATATATATATATATATATATATATATATATATGTATGTGGTATTAGAGAGTATTTATATTTTTAGTAGTTAGATTTTCAGGTCGTTATAAGTGGTATGAGAGCCTAGGTTGCTAGGTTTCTTAGACTATGTTGGATGATCTTACCAGAGTATAGGTTCAAATAGGATGAGGATAGGAATGGGTAGAATAGGAATGTTGAGTTTTGCTTCAAAAGCCTGGAGGCAGAAATTCCTTGACGGAATTCTGTGTTTTTCTAGATCAGTCGATGGGTTCAAAAAACTATAACAATCCATTGATGGTTTTGTTTCCAAATAGAGTGGTAGGAACTTGAAAACTAGAACGAGAATATGAAATTAGCAGAGTATGTCGTAAATTAGGGGAGAAGATTTAGGCTGGTATTTATTATTTTTTTTAAAGCTATCATTTTAGTGTTATAATTGCACTAGACATGTTAGGATATTAGAATTCTAAATTTGTTTTGGTTCTATCTTCGGTATGGATCGTAGAGACAGTAACGCTATCTCCAGAGGGAGTAGCCGTGAGGGGGCTGCCCATAAAGGTGGCAGCAATTCTACTTTGGCGCTTCAAGATTTCACCCAGAAGTTTATGGCCAAGGTTATACGGAGTTCTCAGGGGTAGGATCATCCCACTGCTGAGTCAGGAGGTTCTATCGAGCAGTTCACTCTCATGAAGCCTCCTACCTTCACAGGAAGTACCAACCCAATCCTTGTAAAGAATTGGATTAGGGAAATTGAAAAGATCTTAGTCGTACTGCGATGCACAGATGAGCAGAAGTTGCTCTATGCCACGTTTAAGCTGATTGGAGAGGCCAAGATATGGTAGGAAGCGGTAAAGCTAATAGAGGAGCAGAGACTGGTACCGGTGGTGATGACATGGAGCTGCTTTAGAGAGGTTTTCTTTTATCAGTATTTTCCAGCCTATGTTATGAAAGCAAAGGCAGGGGAGTTCCTGCACCTGACTCAGGGACAGCTGACTGTTCAGCAGTACGCCACCCAATTTGTTAAGTTGTCACATTTTGCTCCCTATATAGTACCTAACGAGTCCACGAAGTCTTGGAAGTTTGAGAAGGGTCTGAGGCTGGAGATTATAAAGCAGGTGGTTGTGTTACAAGTGCAGGAATTCGCTACATTGGTGGATAAGGCCATTGTGGCAGAGATGAGCCTATAGGGAGATGTGGAGGTTCAGAACCCAAAGAAAAGGCCGATGCCTTCTAGTTCTCATACGGGTGTGAGGCAGGGTCGGTGATACCCCATGGAAAAAAGGCTTCAAAGGATTAGATGTTACTACCTATATCAATAAGGTGCACCTTTTTTTTCGGGAGCCTTCCCATAAGAACTCCACGGTTAAGCGTGCTTGGTTTCGAGTAATCTTTGGGATGGGTGATCTTCTAGGAAGTTTTCTCAGAAAGTGTGTGAGTGAGGAAAAAGCACACTAAAAAGGACATGTGTCGGTCTATGGGGCTAGTCATTAGTCTGATAAGGTCCGTCCCCCAATTATTTGGTCTAGGTGGAGGAGGAGAGACGTAGTGCTTCCTAGCAGACCCAGGTTGGGGCATGACAAAATGGTATCAAAGCAATTACCCATTCAGAAGTATGATAAGATTCACATCGCCTAGGTTTGGAAATGTGGGTTAGCAACGAGGACGTTGCATTCTATAAGTGGGGGAGAATGTGATATCCCATGGAAGAGAGGCTTAAAAGGATTAGATGTTACTACCCATATCAAGAAGGTGCACCTTTCTTTTCGAGAGTCTTCCCATAATAACTCCACGATTAAGCGTGCTTGGCTTGGAGTAATCTTGGGATGGGTGACCTTCTAGGAAGTTTTCTCAGAAAGTGTGTGAGTGAAGACAAAACACATTGAAAAGGATATGTGTTGGTCTGTAAGGCTAATCATTAGTCTGATAAGGCCCGTCCCCCTATTGTTTGGTTCAGGTGGAGGAGGAGAGATGTAGTACTCCCTAGCATACCTAGGTTGGGGCGTGACAGGGTCCTTGGAGGAGGTATGGCAACGGTGGCGGCCAGCGTGGGATACAAATAGTAGAGCTTCAGGGTACCTCATCATACTCTATTTGCCCTATGTGTGGCAAGAGGCATTCAGGAGAGTGCAAGAGCAGACCAGGTGACTGTTTTTGGTGTGGTGGGCTGAGACATATAGCACGAGAATGCTACACGACATTGAGTTTCACACATCCACAACATTAGTATCAGGGTGGTAACCAGGCATCTCGAGGTGGTCACTAGAGGGGCACCGTCCAGGCATGGGTGTACTTGCTTACACCGGGAGATGCAGAGAATGTCGGTGACATGGTCACAGGTACTATTTCATTTTGTCAAATAGTGTTGTAGTGTTGTTTGATTCAAGTGCGACACACTCTTTCATGTTTTGGGGATTGGTTCAATTGTGCGAGGTAGAAACATAATTGTTAGATGCCGAGTTAGAGGTGGTCACATCGACAGGGTCAGTGGTAGTGTATAGTATAGTGGTCCAAGACTGCCCAATGGAGATTTAAGGGAGAGTGATGCCTACTAACTTGATAATCTTTGACATGCATGGTTTTGATATCATTCTGGGGATGGATTGGTTAGCAGCCAGCTATGCGAGTATTGACTGCCACAGGAAGGAGGTAGTGTTCAGACCTCTTAGGGAACAGGAGTTTAAATTTTTCAGGTCACGTATGCGCTCTGCACCACGGATTCTTTCAGCCATTCAGGAAAATAGGCTACTCCTAGAGGGATGCCAGGGGTACCTAGCATTTGTGAAAGAAGCACCAAGGAAGGAACTTAAACTGGAGTATATCCCCATGGTAAGGGAGTTTCAGATGTTTTCCTAGAGGATTTACCAAGATTGCCTCCTAATCGCGAGGTGGAGTTTGCCATTGAGTTGCTTCCAGCGACAGTGTCTGTTTCTAGGACTCCATACAGAATGGCTCCAACCAAACCAAAGGAGTTAAAGGAGCAGCTGCAGGAACTTCTTGACAAAGGGTTTATTATGCCAAGTGTATCACCCTAGGGAGCACCAATGTTGTTTGTAAAGAAAAAAGATGGGTTGATGAAAATGTGCATTGACTATAAAGAGATTAATAAAGTGACAGTAAAGAATAAGTACCCATTACCCTGAATGACGATCTATTCGACCAGTAACAGGGCACACAGGTCTTCTCCAAGATCGATCTACGATCTAGGTATCATCATGTGAGAGTTAAATCAGAAGATGTACCCAAGACAACTTTCCGTACTAGGTATGGCCACTATGAATTTTTAGTTATGTCTTTCGGATTGACTAATGCTCCTGTGACATTCATGGACCTGATGAATAGGATGCTCGACGAGTACTTAGATTAGTTCATAGTGGTATTCATCAATGACATCTTGGTTTATTCGAGGAGTCTTGAGGAGCATGCAACTCATTTGAGGTTGGTGTTTTAGGTACTTAGAGGAAAAAAATTATTTGCCAAGTTCAAGAAATGCGAATTTTGGTTAGAGCAAGTGGCATTTCTAGGACATGTATTGACAAGGAAGGTGTTTCAATGTACTCAAGCAAAATAGAAACTGTAGTTGATTGGGAGAGACCGAAGAACGTGTATGAGGTTAAAAGTTTCGTGGGTCTAGCAAGATATACTTTCGGTTCGTAATGGGATTTTCTAGACTATCAGGTCCGCTGACACAACTCACAAGGAAGAACGTGAGGTTTGAATGGTCTGATGAGTGTGAGTAGAGTTTTCAAGAACTGAAGCAGCGACTAGTTACTGCCCCAGTGTTGACCATTCTATTAGGAGAGGGTGGATATGTAATATGCAGTGATGCATCCAAGAAGGGACTCGGGTGTGTCTTAATGTAGTAGGAAAAGGTTATTACGTATGCTTCTCGCTAACTCAAGGAGTACGAGAAGAACTATCTTATGCATGACATGGAATTGCCAGCAGTAGTCTATGCATTAAAATTTTGGAAGCACTACCTGTACGATTAAAGGTGCGAGATCTTTACTTATCACAAGAGTTTTAAGTACTTTTTCACTAAGAAGGAGTTGAACATGAGGTAGCAGAGATGGCTTAAGTTGATAAAGGACTACAGTTGTACCATCAATTACCACCTAGGAAAGGCTTATGTGGTAGTTGATGCTTTGAGTCGGAAGTTAGTGAATGCGCAGTTGGAGTTGAGCATTGGATAATGATGAACTTGGAAAGGTTAGATGTGGAGTTAGTGGAAGGAAATCACTAGGAATTCATTACTATCCTGGTAGTGCAACTGACCTTATGAGATAGGATCAGGACAACTCAGACAAAAGATGCATAACTGGTAGAGATTGAGAATGGAGTACAAGATGGGTTGAAGGCAAATTTTAATGTCTCATACGACATGGTGTTGAGATTTCACACTAGGATATGCGTACCAAATGATGCTGGGATTAAAAGAACCATCCTAGAAGAGGCACATTGCTCTTTATATACGATACATCCAAGGAGCACAAAGATGTATAGGGATCTACAGGAATCTTTCGGGTGGTCTAACATGAAAAGAGAGATCGCTCGTTTTGTTGAGCAGTGCTTGACATGCTAGAAGATGAAGGCCAAGCACCAGAGGCCAGCATGATCGTTGCAACCACTTCTCATTCCTAAGTGGAAGTGGGAGCACATTTCTATAGACTTTGTCACGGGATTTCCATCGACACTTCATGGAAAAAATTATATCTGGGTAGTTATTGATATAATGACGAAGACTGCCCATTTCATTACGGTTAAAGTCAATTATTCCATGAATAGGATGGCAAAACTCTTTATGCAGGAGATAGTTAGATTGCATGGGGTGCCTGTGTCCGTCATTTCATATTAGGACCCATGATTTACTTCCCTATTTTGGAAGAGTCTATAAGAAGCATTGGGATCTCAACTCACTTTCAGTACTGCTTTTTACCCGCAGAGCGATGGTCATTCAGAGAGGACCATTCAGGTCTTAGAGGATATGCTGTGGGCATGTGTACTGGATTCTAAGGGTAGTTGTTTTGGCCTTACAAGGCTTAAAATCTTGTTTTGATGATAAAAAATTAGAGGAAATTAACATATTTGGTTAAGTGATGTGACAGCACTTAAGAATGAGAATACAAGGTCAAGTGCTCACAAAGATCATTAAAAGCTCATACTCCAAAGAAAGATGATCAAATGAAGCTTTAAAATGTATGCATTCAAAGATGATCTAATAAAACTTGAAGATCATGAGAGCATGAATGAGAACTTGCTAAAGTATATTAAAGCTTGAAGACAAGATGGAGTTAGAGCAAAAATATCATGGAAGACTTCAAAGCTTAGAGTTATAGGCTTTAAGAAATATGATGTAAGTACTTCATGTTTAAAATATCTTCTGAAATATTTTGAAGCTCTTCTAGATGTATTCATTGACTTAGAAACCTTATTTAAAACCGCTAAAAATGTTTTATGAGAAATCAAAGCATGAGAGCAAAAATATTTTTGAAAACCAAAACTTAAAAAAAAAAAAAAAAAAAACACACAAAATGGTCTGCCCAGACGATTGAGGTTGACTGCCAAAAGACTGAAAAGTCACTTCAGAAGACTGAAGATTTCGTTCAATCTATTGAAGAGATTCTTATAAAGACTGAATAATTAGTTTAGTCTGCTGAAGATTTTTCTGCTGAAACACAGAAGAGGCAGTACACCCTCTGAAGACTGAACCTTCAGTCCAGTTGTCTAACCCTATGTCCAGACTAAAATTTTCAATGTTTTAAGGTACTTCATAAGATTGAACCTGACACTTCAATCTAATGAATACTATTAACGACTAATTTTTTAAAAATGTTATAAAATCCAAATAAAGATTTCTTGTGCCCTAACTTTTCTAAAAACTTGGAAGATACTCCAAGTAATCTTAGGCAACATGAAATTAATTTTAGAAGTCTATAAATACATGGTTTTGCAAATTGAATTACACCAACAAATTGAAATTTTTGTTTCAAGGCTGAAAGCACACTTACTCTTTGAAAGCTCTCACTTGCTCACTCATTGCAAAATCTGATTTGCTGAGAACACTGAAGTGCTAATCCTTCCTACTCTAATTTCTATTGCTGATTATCATTTAGAGAAGGATATTGGTGAAATCTTATTTTAGCTTCGATCTTATTTCAATTTGATATTTAAATATTGAAGTATCTAATGTTTGAAATTGTACTAATCTGCTTTATGTGAGAGTGTTATTGTATGCAGAGATTATCTATTGTTTCTTATAGTGATTAATGATTCTAGGTTATTGGATCGTTGGACCGAGTGTGGGGTATCGCTTGGAGAGGCGTTGCTCTAGCCTATTGAAGGAGTGACGGAGCGTGGGATATTGCTTGGAGAGGTGTTGCTCTAACCTATTGAAGGAGTGTCTGAGCATAGGGTATCACTTGTAACGGTTTGTTCCGCTCGAAAAGGAATGGTATAGTGGAATCCTTAGGTGGTATTGGCCTAAAGCGAGGACGTAGGTTGGGAATAAGCTGAATCTCGTAAAAAACATGGTGTCACTCTCTTTCCGTACTCTCTTTAAATTCCAGCATATATTAACTGTGTGGTTGAATTTAATTTTTGATCATATACACTGTGTGGATTATGTATTAAATAAATTAAATATTAATTTGATTTTGGGATTTGCAGAAATTGAAAGAAAGTATGTTGGTTGATCAATACAAATTGCGAAAACCATAAGGGAGTACATTGATTGGTTAACACCCAAGACTCATTAATTGAAAGTTTATTTAAACTCTAAGTTCTTGGAAGGAGTGTTGGATTTCATATTGTGCATCATATTGAGAAATCAAATCCATCAACACAGGGCTATAAACAAGGAAATATCTTGAGTTCTTGCAAAAGCTGAGAATTGCCAAGAAGCTGCATATTATATTTTGGCCGGGTTTTTTGTTGATTGATTACTTTAGTCATTGATTGGTTATTTGATCGATTAAGTTGTTTACTTGTATGTTGGTTTGTGGATTGATTGTTAAATTAAGGTTTGGTTGTGTGATTGCTAAATTAACAAGAGGTTAAGAATTCATAAAAAGAATTAAAAGAAAATTTTAATAACCCAATTCACCCCTCTCTTGGGACTATACCTTAACTTTCAAGTTGGATTAAATATCTGTCATTAGTTGAGTTCGCATACAATAACAGTTATTAGGCCAGTATCGAAATAGCACTGTATAAGGCACTGTATAGTCGAAGGTGCTGATCTCCATTGTACTGGAACGAGGTTGGTGAGTGGCATATTTTGGGGCCAGAGCTTGTTTAGTAGACATCTGAGAAGGTCCAGTTTATCAAGGAAAGAATTAAGACAACACAAAGTCGGCAGAAAAGCTATGCAGATATACGCCGGTGAGAGCTGGAGTTCGATATAGGTGATGCCATATTTTTTAGGATTGCCCCAATGAAAGGGGTAATGAGATTTGGGGAAAACGGGGAGCTGAGCCCTAGATACATTGGGCCATTCGAGATTCTGGAGAGAGTTGGTCCGATGGTGTACATAATAGCATTACCCCCCCAGCACTGTTTAGGATTCACGACGTGTTCCACGTGTCTATGGTAAGGAAGTATGTTTCGAATCCTTTGCATGTGATCAGTTATGAGTCTTTGGTGCTCAGGGACACTTTGGCATATGAGGAGGTGCCAGTACAAATCCTAGATCATAAGGAGTAGGAGCTACGTACTAAAAGGATTCCTCTTGTGAAAGTACTTTGGCGTAATCATGCAATGGAGGAAGCATCATGGGAATTAGAGACGGATATACGTCATAAGTATCTACAACTATTTGGAAAGCCTCAACGCGCTAGATAGGTAAGGAGAACAGTGGGTAAGTGTGGTTTTGTATATAAGTTGCTTAGAGTAGGTTTGTTTGAGCTTTATAAGTTGTTTACTGTTTTTTTAATGGTTTGTCTTTGGAAGAATTTTATATGGGTATTGTAATCTCCTGAGACAGTATGTGTAACCACGGTATTCCTTTGCCATACATGAGAGTAATTAATAAATTTGGGAAGGGGCTGCTATGTGGGTGGCCGCCGACTCTTCCTAGAGTTAGATCAGCAAATCAGGAATCATTTTGTGGATGTGATGGAAATCAGTTAGCAAATTTTGAGGATGAAATTTTTGTAAGAGAAGAGATTGTAGTAACCCAAACCAAGAAAATAAAGAAATAAATAAAAGAAAAGAAAAAGGATCAGGAAAAATAGGAAATGGGTTTGGCTAGGACCAAACCATCGCCGATTTTATGAGGATCATAAAAACCGTTGACGGTTTTCCTGTAGATAAATAACCAAGAGCTGCTTAACGGGCAAACTATCGACGGTTTTGTCAAGCCTAGAAAAACTGGCGACGGTTTTCCTGCGGGCCTGTTTACTTAAAGGCTAAGTTAATCATTTTCTTTTATAAATTACTTTTGTTGTCTCTCTCTTTCTCTCTCTAAAAATTAGGGTTTTGGTTCTTTCTCTCTCTCTAGCTTGGGAAGTTCGACATGTGCTCTCTGGTTCTCTCTTCCTTCTCTTGGCACATAGCCTGTTGATCTTCGGCGGATTCATGCGGTTAGATTTTCATGGTTTTGAAGGTTTTAGGCATTTTCTTCAAGAACAAGTAAGAGGATTATATTATGTTAGTTGTTTTTGAATTATGGACTGAGTAAATTGCAATTTATATTTATAGAAACGGTATATATGACTTTCTAAATGAATCAGGTATATGGAAATGGTTGTTTTGACTGTCATACGTTTTTGGGGAAAACTAACGTGAATGATTTGAACATCTCCTATTTTTAATAAAATATGTAATTTGAGTTAAATAAAACCCTGGAGATGCTCATACCCATATATTCAGCAACTTGTATGTTTCCCCATCAGTTTATTTTATTTATGGTTTATCAAACAAAAATTGTCTGGCATGAGAACAGTTTTTAAATGACATATTTAAACAGAATGTTTTAACTGATATAATACAGTATAATGTGACAGCTATAAGTCAAGATGTGATGTGACGGCTATAAGGCGAGATGTGATGCGATGGCTATAAGCCAAGATTCGATGTGACGACTATAACCTGGTGCCGATTTTATACCGAAACAGAAAATGACAAAATTATGAATAGCATATGTTTTATATAGTGTTATGAAAAATGAATTATGATTTTTGTATTATTATGTAAATTGCCATATGTGATTCTAGAACCCTATGGATATGTGATGTGATATTATGAGCACCGTACCATAACTATGAGTTGGCAGTGAGTACAATCACACGGGGATGGAAGTGTGATACAGTATAGTTGATTGGAGACCTGGGTACATTACTACCCCGAGGCAGTTTCGGGAGCCCCATCCAATGCAGTTCTAGGTGACCTTTAAGGGTAAGCACAATCATACTTACTACCTTTTCTGACTCAACCATGGTCGTCCGGCCATATGCTGAGTCTAGCTTTCAAGCTGCACAACCCGTTATGGTGGGAAGCATGTTGTATGAGTATGTGAAAGAGTGACGATGCTAGTTCAGTAGTCCAGTTTGTATCTTTTATGCATATATGGACAAATTTACTATTTATGGGTTATATTGAGCCGACAGTAAAGTTTAAATGTCATTTTTTTTATATAGTTAAATAATGAAAGTTTTATATTCACACGAGAACTCATGCTAGTCACACACTAATAATAATATAATCTGTTTTACTGAGAAGTGTCTCACCCCATTATACAAATCATTTTTCAAGTGTTTCAAGGAACCGTGTCTAACTTCCTACGGGGCAGGGATTAGACTTTTAGGGGTGATAGACAGAGTTGGGGAGCCACCAACTGTTACATTTTGTTATTTTGTTGGGTTGTATTATATAGACAAGTAGTTTTTATGTATGTGTTTGGGAACAGTTAGAACTATAGTAAGTGTTTTGATGTTTTAGCATCTTCCACTGTATGGTTTTAATTCTAGTAATAACAGGTACACTCAGAATTCTCTAGTTAGGACGAGTTGCAATATATATATATATATGTATGTGGTATCAGAGAGTGTTTATATTTTTAGTAGTTAAATTTTTAGGTCGTTACACATGAATATAAAAATTTGATAATTCTTAAAATAAAAATTTTAGAGAATAAAAAATGAGAAAAATATTCATCATAAAATATATTACTGTTATTCTAAGGACCTCACTAAAAAGTGAAGTTTTGAGACATTAATTATGATGTTAACGAATTAATATTTTTCGGTGTTTATAATTTTTAGAAAGTGTCAATCAGTTTTAAATTACGTTGAGAATTGGTGAAAACAGTAAAATTAGTAATATATCCTCTTGTTACTAGATTGACTCAATTAGGTGAAACAATAAAATTAGCAATATATCCTCTTGTTGTTAGATTGACTCAATTTATTTTAATTATCCCTATTTTTAAAATTGTAATCAAGTTCTTTTTTTTTTCCAATTATGAATTTTATTAAAACCAAAGTTGCAATAATATAAAAATTGACAATTTTGTGAATTATTTTATTATACCCAGTAAGGAAAAAATTGCATAAAAGTTCGATATTGATTCAATGATTGCTGACTTTTGTGTTATGAAAGCAACGAGTATAATTATACGATCATTACTCAAGTTAAATTATTAGTTTATATATAATTAATATATATATTTTTAAATTCTTGTATGTATACATAATTAGTTAAAAAATAATAAAAGTCATAATAGTTACAAGCATACTAAAACAATTTCTATAGCTTTTTTATACATATATATATTTTGGCCCTCACTAAATATAATTTCTGAATTAGCCACTGCATATAAAAATATTTCCCCTGCATATTTATCATCTGAGTGGTGTGATTCATCACGAGAAAATAGATCTTTGCAGCCACATAACCTTGAATCGCATAATTTTAATTTTACGGCGTCGTTCAAAATTAAAAGCCATCTTAAAAGTATTTTTTATTTTTTTATTTATGATAAACATGAATAATTAAAGCAAGTAATAATTAAAGCTGTCCCTAATAGTCAAATGTGTGAATCAATTACCGAAAGTAATGAATGAAAGCTCAATGATTGGCCTCAAGTGACACTACCGTAGGCTCTAGACCTACCCCGATAGGTTACTTTTTCTAATTAATCAACCAAGTTTAGGGTTAAAGTGTGAATAGTGTGACGTGGAATTCCAATTCCAGGAATTCCAATTCCCTCGGCTCCATACCCACCGCATGGGCATGGCCACACATGACTTAATTTTCCGTGCAATTATGAGCGACTGAATTCCCATAATCAACCCGTACAATTTTCTTCTGTCGCTGGTTCGGTCCCCAAGTGTCGCCCCTTATTAGCCCATGTTAGCGGACCATACCGGGGAAACTTGTGGCCACGGAACTCTTGGTGCGACCCCTGGGTCCCAAACACGGACATTCAAATTTCCTCATGAAATGGACTGAGGGATTTTTTTATTTTTTATTTGCTTTCAAAAATAGAAAAAAGATTCTACGGGCCTAGGTTGAGTTTGTAGCAATATTATGTGATTAGTCAACATTTTCTACATTTTAGATATTTTTCTTAAATTTAATTTTCACAAAAATCTTAACCCTATGTTCAGAAAGGATTTGGATTTGGATTTAGATTTGGATTCGAATTTGTATTAGATTCGAATAAGATATAATACAAAATATAAAAATTTATCCAAACCGAAGGCGTAAAACTTTCAAATGCTTTACAATTTAAAATTATCGAAAAAATTTATAATTTAATAAGTTGATTAATAATTTGAATATGACATATCGAAACATTGTTAATACTTTAAAATTGTATGATAAATTTATAATTTGTATTTTGTAGCAAGTAATGACAAATTAATTGAAACTTTTGACAATTAAATCCTATTTTTAATAATATTTGGTAAAGGGAGAAAATATAATGGAAATTAATTTTCTTCTAATTTAGGGTCTATTTGGATCAAATATTTTACTTAGGGAAAGGAAAGAAAAGGAAAGAAAGATAAGAATGAAACTTATTTTCCACTATATTTTTATTTTATATTAAATACTATTAAAATGAAAATTTGTTTTAATATGATTAAAAATTTTAAAAAAAGCTAAATATTAATGATATGTAAAACCAAAATTATGTTTATGAATTTGATATATATAGTTTTTAGTTTCTTTCTCACTTTTCTTGATAATTGTCAATGCCCAATTTTGACTAAGATGACTTTTCTTTTTAAATAGAAAATAATGGGCTTAAGAGAGATTTAAGCCCCTCTAGGGCGCTTAAACTGCGATTTAAAGCCTCTTAGGGCTTTATTTGTATCTCAAGACTTCACAGAGCCTCATTGGGCCTTTACTCAAGTCAGTTGAGCCCCTGTTGGACCTACGGGGCCTCAAGGGCACTCCTTTTAGCCTGAAGGGAGTAAGGAAGTAATTATCCTTACCCCTAGGGACACTCTAGGCATTCTCACCTTTTAATAGAAGCCCTAGCCACCCTTGCATGTAAATAGGAAGGGGATCTAGGGGTGCAAAGGGGGAATAGAAGGAGAGAGGAAAAATAAAAAGAGGCACAAGGAGGGAGAAGAGGAGAACATACGTTGGACACAAGACAAAGGAAAAGGAGTAAGAAAAGAGTTGTAGGTGACACGAGAGAGAGAGAGAGAGAGAGAGAGAGAGAGAGAGAGAGAGAGAGAGAGAGAGAGAGAGAGAGCCGTAGGTGTGCCTTGGGTCTCCACATAGCAGCAAAGCTGCTGTGTTTTTCTCTTGCGATTCACACCTTCACAACTCCCCAAAGAACCCCCAAAAATACACACAAAACCCTAGCTCCCTAGCTTTTTTTAATTAAAGTCTCCTACTATTGACCTTATAGGTCACGCCCGGTTTTGATAATGACAAATACTCCTGTATTTAATAAATATTTAGCTCATGTGCAGGATCATATTAGCATATCATCAATGGCATGAGAAAGCTCAAAGCTTGAAGACCAGTTCGTATTTTCAATTGTAACATATTTAGTGGTTTATTTGGTCTGTAATAGTAACTAGGACATTTGGTTTGTAATAAGCACACATAACACATACATGGTTTATCTTGTAAGCTCAAATCAAATCATAATGTAAATGACCTTAGCATGACCTTAGAGTATAGGTAATTGCATGCTTGAAAAAGAACAAAAATGTACAAGTATTGTACTTTCGGTCGACCGACCCAAACAGGTTATTTTCTCCTGGTCGATCGAAATCGGTCTAGGTCAACATGTTAACCACGGTCCAGTCGACCGAGCCCTTACAGTTCATTTGGCCCTGGTCTACTGAACCACCTGGGAGTCAACATTTTGACCTCCCGGTCGAACGAGAACTTTTGTTCTCCAACTACCTGGTCGACTGGAGGGTCTTCGGGAGAATTCCCAACGGTCTGGTCAACCGAACCAGGCAGTTCAAAATGGTCTGGTCAACCGAATCTCAGAAATTTTGAAAATCGCCCATTTTCGGTCGACCGAGCCCTCAGTTTAAAAACTCCCTGGTTGACCGAACCATATGAGTCTTGGTTGACCAAAACTGATCTGGTCGATCGGACCTCTAGGGTTGCCATAATTTTTACCGCAGATAAATAATTTTTAAACAGGGTTAAAATGGTTTAAGTGTCATTAAACTTTTCAACAATCCCTAATAGGCCCCCAACAGTTAAAAATTTTAGTATGTCTATATATACTCCTTCATTTTGGAGAATTAAGTGTGGATTAGCAAAAACCAAAAATCAAATTTCTCTCAAGCTAAATACTCCCTATTGCTCATACTATCTCCAAATCCACTCAAACTTACCTACTTCATCTCAGTATCATTTGTAAGTGTATTTGAGTGTTATTGGTTTGAGGTTTTGCTCTCTTATTGTTTGATTGTTTGAATCGATTTTCTCGAGAGCATTATCTAAGTATTCTTAGGGGGCTTTTCTCATAAGCCTATCCTAAGAAGACTTTGCTGAACTTCTAAGTGTTGCATTCTCATTGCAATATCTTAGGAAGTTTGTATTTGTTTTTGGCTTGGAAAAATATTTTCAAAAGTACTCAAATATCTTGTGGTATTCATATCGATATATTTGTGAAAAGATATTTGTGTGTATTATATTAATCTTTGTGGCAATATCCATTCAAGTCTATATCATTTGCTGAAATACAAAGATTACATATATCCTGCAATCCAAGCATATACATATTCATATGATTAAGATTTTCTATTAATTGATATTCTTGAGGCTTGTTTGATATTCTGTGTGAACACGTTTGATTGAATATTTTGAAATACACAGATTATTATTGATACTCTCATGTACTCACTACACTGATAAAAAACATCTTTGAGAGTTAAACTACTTAGACCACACTGAGCTTACATTATTAAATCATCTGTGGTGTATGTGATATTATGCGCATTTGTGGTACAAATTTTCTTTACGTGAAAGCACCCATACATTGTACCTTTTGTTTGTATATCTGAGAGATTCCAGGCGTGGCTTGAGGGGGCGGTAATCCAGCCCGATAAGGATTGGTAAAGGTTGAGGTCAGCCCTGTGCTAATTAACCTAGTTAAGGTTGAGGTCAGCCTTGTGATAATTTGACCTGGTTTGTATAGGTGCCGCTTCACCCGTTTAAGTGAGCAAGTTATTGTGATAATCCTTGTACTGGTTAGCCAAGGTGGAGACGTAGGCAGTTGGCCGAACCTCGATAACATATCTGCGTGTCATCCTCTCTTTACTACTTTATGGTGCTTATGTGATTGTTTAAACTGTTTGATTTAATTTCTGGTATATTTACATTATTTGCACTAGATTGACCATAGGCTTGTGAACATACTTCTGTTAGGAGAAATACCTAGGAGATAAATTTCAAAAATACCAATTCGCCCCCCCTCTTAGGATCACGGTAAAGCTAACACCTACAACCAGCTACCTTGCTTTTTAGCGCATGGTAGCTCTTTAAATGGGCCTTCTCCAATTTTATTTCCTCTTCTGCTGCCAGCCCCTGGCCCTCTCCAAAGCAATGCCTAGCCTTATACCATTGTATGCATGGCACGATTTCCTAGGCCCACGACCTCTTTTCATGCGCATGAAGCCCAGCTATGTCCTTTAGTGCTCACGACCCTTCCCTTGTTTTCAATTGCATACTACCAGTGCATGGGCCTTACATGCATAGCCCATTCACGTCCTCTCTTCTTCAGCTCATACGGTCGCTCTTCAGCTCCAATACACGGCCCAGCTCCCAATTTTAGTTAAGCTGCCAGGTGCCCTTACTAAACTCCAATATAATGTTGCATGGCTCCAATTTCTTCCTTCTTCTTCACTAGTAGCTTCCTTTACCTGAATGCTCTCCTCACATGCATGGCTGCTAGCCTCAAATGCTCTTTCAGTGCACATGGCTCTCTTTGTGCATGACTCCCCAAATTTCCTATGTGGCTCGGCTTCCAATTTGCATGCATGGCTTCTCCTCACACGACCCTCTTTCCACATGCATGCCCAGCCTTCCTTCATTATGCATGTCAAGGCCTCCTTATTTTATTTGCATTTTTGTGTCTCCTTTAATTTCCAAAAATTACCCTGCAATAATTAAACATGAATATTTGTAAATTTATGAAAAAAATAGGATAATTATTTTGAAATTATCACTTGATCTAAATGATTAAATACTGGACATAATTAGGCATTTAAGTAAAATTGGAATCCTTAATTCATGATTTTAAAGACCTAATTACGCAACTTTGACACGTAATCACACCCCCCAACTAACCTTTTGTTAGTTTTTAACAAATAACGTGAATGCAATCATACCAGAGGAGTAGTAACTATAATTTCAGTACTTTTGAAAATCACATGCCATGAAAGATGCTTATTTAGTTTAGGAACACAGGAAGCAGATTAATCCAAGTTAAGTGTCAATTAAGAGGTTTATGCACCATTGACTAAACCAACCAAGGTAATGAAATGTAACAAAGGTCACGTGCATGAGAATAAGGCTAGAATCCTAAGATTGACTACCAATAGACATTAACAGTTTCAATCACAATAGTTAATATGAGACAACCGCATAATCCAGTTTCAATCACAATAGTTAATCTGAGACAACTGCATAATCTTACTCTAATTCAAAACCATTATAGTGGTGGCTTTCACACTATTACACTTTAAAAGACACCCACTTTCTTGTTTAGTTAGAACCCCGGTAGTAGGTAACCATTTCCAATACAAAAATGTACAATGGTGGTTTTCACAGTACTACACTTTAGAAAACACCCACTTTTTTGTTTAGTTAGGACCCTAGTAATAGGTAGCCCTTTTCAATACATAATTGTTTTCTTCTTCTTCTTATTATTATTATTATTTTTTTTTGTTCTTTTCTCTCTTTTTCTTCCTTTTTTTTTTTTTTTTTTGCAATTGATCCCTGACTTGTTTCTTGTTTTCATTTGCTTTAAACTTTTTATTTTTCTTTCTTTTCTAAGCCATTAGGATATGGTTCATTAGAGTCCTAATCAACTGAAATATATATCAACCAAAAATGATCTAAGGTAGTATTTCTAAGTCTTCTGATGTGTGTTGTGTGTGTCTAGTAAAACTTTCAACATCCTTCCCTTGGTTGCAACTGAGTGAAATGGATAAATTTCACTTTTGATTTAAACTCTGATTTGCACTACATCCTACATGTTCTATATCCTCAAAAATAAAAAAAATTTATCATGTAACATTCACAAATAAGGAATTTAGCATGCTCTGAGCTCAATACCAGTACTTCCAAAATATGGACCAAACTGACATGCAAACATCACATGCAAATATCACATTAAAGCTCTATCACATGGCAGCACACAATATTGCATGCAAATGCTCTACAAAAACTTGACTCACTCTAAAAATGAGCAGTGTAAAGGTTATCCCAAGTATAGAAGTTATGTCGTGTAATAATTAGCCAAAAAGGCAAGATCGTCTCCTCAGGGAATGCACATTGGTTTCAAACTTGCGTAAAATAGAAAGAAGAAAATAAGAAAATAGTTTACCGAACACAGTTCAGATTCGATTTCTTGGGGTTTTTGAGAGTTTGTGATGAAATTAAAACAAAGTGAAACCTAAAATAAGAACATAACATGCATAAGTAATAAAATAACTACTATGAAATTAAACAGGCTGATTGGTGCAAAACTGCAAGTGCACAGTATCGTAATTTTATAGTAAAGTGATTAGAAAAGTATCGTCCTTAGGGATTGGTAACTTACTTTTGCCAAGTACCAAAATTATACTAATCTTGACTTTATTTTGAAAATAAATTAAGATTTTTGTAAGTGCGAATTGAAATAAAATCACTTTAAAGAAACTATTTAAAGGAAAATAAAACTGTTTGCTAAGTATCAAATTAATGAGAAAGAAAACTTCTAAAAAATTGATTTCACCTACTCTCTCACTATGCTTTACTCATCAAACTAATAGGAATTAATTTTCTCTGTTTGTTAGCAAATCTCAAATTCATCCAAAAGCCTTTTTCGATAGTCAATTGAAAACTATTATTGTTCATAATTCAACACAAGAGTATGCAAATTAATAAAGCAAGAATGCAATAAGATCCACGATTTTAATACTACATAGGTTCATACAAGTCTCTCGATCTTTATATTTACCTATGCTGAAGTATCCAAGATCTATCCTCTAATTCCCTCTTTTGATAGCAAATCATAGGATCAAAATCATCTTATTAGTGGCCAATTAATTAAAAGCAATAAGCTCAGAATAAATCAGACAAAAATGGAAGAAAATTACTTCAGATTAGCATAGAAAAGCATGCATAGTTTAAAACTAGACTACATCGTTTTCCTAGAATAAATAAAATTAGTTCATGCTAAAAATTAAATTCCACATAAATGAATTCACCATCTTTTCTTTTCTTAGGAGAACAAAAGAAAAACCAATAGCCACAGCACAACCGCCATATGTAGCCTTTCTGTTCCTGCCTGCTCTCCTCCCTGTGACGCTTGTTCGTAGAAAAGAAGACCTCCCCCCTTAAAGAAAACCCTAAGCAGCCCCTTTTATTCATGCATGGCTAGGTCAAATCAAGCCCAGCGCATGCATCTTTGTCTCTAGCATACACACACACAACCCAACTATCCGAGGCCCTTCACGCACGTGTAATTTCATGGATATGGCTTCACGTGGGTCTTCAAGGATATGTGCATGGCTGGACCGTGAATTAAAACCTAATTAAATCTCCAGCTTGCTTTTTTAGTCCTCACGCACGTGCAAGCCCCATGCAAGCCTTTAACTCTCACGCCCAACAGTATGCATGCATGCACGACCCACTA